>NC_068365.1:37637139-38005889 GCF_020536995.1 Dreissena polymorpha
TTTGTCAATTTACCAAAGCGTGAAAAGATCTCTTTAATTTACATTATAAAGATAGTATTGACCCATGGAAAAAAAAACGTAAATTTACGTATAAAAAAGTAAATTAATAGGCAAAGCAAAGGCAATAATTTAGCTGACTTGAAGAAAAAAGTGAAGTGAAGTCGAATTCATAATCAATTTATTTATGTGTTTAGTAAATTCATGTGACATACAAAATAACATACATAAATACACACATTACGGCAACAGTTTGCATTTTGAGCAGATCATGTCGACATGCCAAACAAACAAAATCGGTAACAGTTGCTTTAATTAGCAGCTAATAAGGCAGGCAGAGAACTTGTTACCGTTAACGATAAGCACCGCGATCTTTTAATTGGTAGACCGGACCGACCTTAATTGTTAAGAACTTGTTAGCTTTGAATAAAGCCGCATATTGAATAAAGCCGCATATTGAATAAAGCCGCATACGGGTTTATTATATTGAACCGTCCAAATCCGTAATTGGCGAAAACAAACAAATAAATTATTGTTTTCAGCTTGCATAAGGATGGATAAAATTGCATGCTAAGTGTTTGTTTTAATTAAGGGGAAAATATCAAATAATTCAGCCGCGAAAACTTTTATTAGCAAAAAGTGATTTGTTTTTCTTTGTTCACATAGACGAAAATCACGTGATTATCAAGATGGCGACGTCCATGCCGAGGCAGGTATTTTTTTTTGCAGTTTTATAACTTTTATTACTTGTACAACTTTATATTATTTTTGAAATTTCACTCAATTTCCAGACATAATAGCAAGAAAGTTACTGGCGTTATTGTCATTTTAATACTCGCTTTATATATCGCCGCGAAACTTCTTTAATTAGGGGGCACTTCTCCGGGTCATCAATTCTGACAGGGGGGCAGTTCTCCGCCCCTTATTAATCAGCAGGGGGGCAGTTCTCCGCCCTATAAAAAACAGTGAGGGGGCAGTTCTCTGCCCAGTGAAAAATCTTTGGGGGGGGCAGTTCTCCGGGGGGGCACTTCTCCTAGAGCCTGTATGCGGCACACAACACATAGATAATTATAGTTTTATACCTTAAACGTAGTTCATCAAAATAAAGATAAGTTATTATATATGTAATACTTAAATTAGGTTTATAACGTATGCATATTTGTCTAAAACTTGTGAAATGTGATTCGTAAGCCGACGACAACATTATCATTCGGACCCTTCTCCCCACCTAACAATCGAGATTAAACACCTGTGGAGATCCCGATCTTATCAATGAATAAACCGGTTCAATGATGTCAAGTCAAATAAAACATACCATTACTATCCAAATAAATATCTATCAAAAAATGTAAATTGATATACCTACTTAACTAAAACTAAACTTAAACGATTAGCAAGAAAAATATATAAAGAAGAAGCAGGCAAAGTAGACAAATTAATTGTAACATATGTTTTCTCAGTCTCCCACTGTTGAACAATATAAATAGTATTTATCGCCACCCCCAAAAGGGATCTTTATCACACGTTTGGCTCAACTAATATATAATCGTGACAGGACAAACTGTCAACAAATACCTTGTTAATGTTTTATACATAACTCCAGTCAAAGGTCAACTTCCAAGGGAAACTGCGGCATGTTAAAACTGTTGATTATGACAAAATGTTGTTTAGTACAAATCAGTACAATAGCGTCTGTTATGTGGCCTATACTAATCCAGTTAAATAAAACTTTAATCGCAGAAAAGTTTAGATTCTTTACACCTTTAAAGGGGCCTTTTCACAGATTTTGGCCTTTTTTTTTAACTTATTCATTAAATGCTTTATATTGATAAATGTAAACATTGGATCATAAAAGCTCCAGTAAAAAATCAAGAAAAAAAAAGAAAAAGGAAATGTACATTGCCCGGAGCAGGGTTTCGAACCAGTGACCCCTGGAGTCCTGGCAGAGTCCTGTAGTATAAACGCTTATGCCTACTGAGCTATTCCGCCGAGTACACATTCTCGACGTATTTTATACCTTATATAAGCAATCTTCGTAGTTTCACAAAATTTAACGACAAAAACAGAACTCTCCAAATTATTCAATCGTTTCGCGTTGCAACGCTGTATAATTTTTAGGTTTTTAAATCGTCAAAAGATGCATATAATGGCTATATTAGAGCATGGTTAATGTTCAGTATTAATGTTTCCTCACAAATATCATAACTAAAACGAAAACTTACGAATCTGAATCAACTTTTTTCAATTTGTCAATTACCAAAGCGTGAAAAGATCCCTTTAAGAAAATATATAAAACAGTTCTTCCTGTTTTAACAAAATGATACATTTAAAAATAAATTATGAAGCATCGCTAGCAATATTAGAAAGAGAAGTAGAAGGAGAATTATATCAATAGTAGCAGTAGCAGCAGCAGCAGCAGTAGCAGAATCAGTAGCAGTAGCAGTAGCAGTAGCAGCAGCAGCAGCAGTAGCACTAGCAGTAGCAGTAGAAGTAGCACTAGCAGTAGCCGTATCAGTAGCAGTAACAGTAGCAGCAGCAACAGCAGCAGAAGCAGCAGCAGCAGTAGCAGTAGCACTATCAGAAGCAACAGCAGCAGCGGCAGTGGCAGCGGCAGTGGCAGTGGCAGTAGCAGTGGCAGTAGCAGTGGCAGTAGCAGTGGCAGTAGCAGTGGCAGTAGCAGTAGCACTATCAGTAGCAGCAGCAGCAGCACTGGCAGCGGCAGTGGCAGCGGCAGTGGCAGCGGCAGTGGCAGCGGCAGTGGCAGCGGCAGTGGCAGCGGCCTTGGCAGTGGCAGCGGCAGCGGCAGCAGTAGCAGTAGCAGTAGCAGTAAGAGTAGCCGAAGCAGTAGCAGTAGCGGCTTTTTGCTTTTTTGTTTAGAAGTGTTTGTCGTATAAGAAGAACGCAAGGAAGACAAATTAATTGTAACATGTGTTATCTTAGTCTCCGTTGTAGTAGTATTTGTTGTATCTACACAGCCATTTTTCAGTCACCTGAGAGACATGTTTTTATAAGAGATTTAATTGTGGACCAATACATCGTGTATTAATATCAGTGTACACACTGGGACACCACATGGGGCGAGGATTAACAGATAAACTAGGCCTTCAATTAATTATGCGCCTAGAGGCAAACAATACTATAACTTACTGATAATTTTAGGATTGGGATGTGTTTGTATCTTATTTGAAATTAGCTAGCTTAATTCAAAAACTAATTATAGCCTCAATATTATCACAAGAACATCATCACATATTCATTGTGCAATATATAATCATATCACCATCACAATATGCCAGAGCGTTAGTATTTATTGTGCATACATATCCTACAGCAACATTTACAAAACTTATTACAAACCAACCGCTCAAGCTTTAATTAAGATTGATTTTAATTTATATTATGACATACATTAAAGATCACTGTCAATTAATTAAAAAATAGCTTGATGCTTCGTACTCAGCGATTTAAATAAAAGAAACGTTGCGTACACAATAATTGGGGTTAATAAAAAAAGTCTGCAATTAAAATAATCAAATTTAAATAATACAAGATTTAGTTTCAAATTGTCGCTCAAAAAATGTATCAGTTATATCAGTTACTAGGGAATCGATTTGTTTAATCTCCGCAATCCAATAATAATTATGGTGTTTGTATGACAAATTAATAGCTCTTCGTCATTGAATGTATGATACTCATAAAAATATTGAAACAATAACCACAACAACAACAACATATGTAATTATGTATATATCTTCTTCAGATACTCTGTGTCATACTTTCAAAATTATCCTCATAAGATTCATAATAATAAAATAAACACTATTGCAATCTTAGTAAAAACCAACTTAGCCGTTATGCTAATGATTTTATGTTCAGTATGCGTGTACATTTCAATATTATATAACAACAAGTGTTCACAAATACCTATGTTTAATAAATATTAAAAACATGAGAACCAATGAAGGTATTTCATTTTAATAGACTAGTTTTACCGTGTGTGTACATTCATATAAAATCTTTTGAAAATCACACTTGAGATAATGTCTTTAGGTTTTGCTATTTCTAATCGATTTTAACACCATAAAACCACCGTATTTCTCTTACATTCTAAATTTTCTTACATTTCCTTTTTAAGCCAAAATATTTATGTTTTCATGATTCTAAATTTTCGGACATACGGATTTTCGTACAGTCAGTTAAACAGCGCTATTTTATCAGATGTTGACCCTGTTTTTGCTTATCTGATGACCCTGCGGTCATGCATTCTTACAACCGGATTAAAGTAATAAAACAGAATCATGCCTAAGGGCAATCGACCATTACATTTGCGTACTTGGGTAAATTACCTTGTAAACCTCTAATAAGCAATGGTTCCTTCCAACAGCGTTTGAAATGATATCGTATTAAGAAAGCCAAACGTTTATTGTTTTTACTTTTTATACATTATTTCAGTTGATTGCAAAGCTGTTAAGTTGCATTTTTAAAGTAAAGAACGAAGGGAACAACACAATAAAATTATGTACACTGATGTATTATTTCTACTTCAATTAAATAATTGACAAACAAACATAACACACTTGTCTCTAAATATTTTTCGTATTTAAATTTTCCAACACGAAAAACAATATCTTTAAGTGAACGGAAACTTATAATTATTACGGCATATAGTAAAAGCAGAGTTGTCTGAACCATCAGTAAAATAAAAAATAAAAAATGACACAGCTTATTTTTCCCTCAAGTGTTAATGATAATATGGATAAACAATTAAAAATACATAAAGTCAATTGTGTTGATTACTCGTTATTGAAATATTGCAATGCCAATTATAAGACATCTGATTAAAAACAAAATGTATGGTGGAATACCTAATCTGGAAATACAAACTAATGATACTATTAATGCAACAACAACAATCACATCTTTTCAAGCGCAATCAGAAAACTGCTACAGCTTTGTATTAACAAACATAAATATGTTTGTGCTTATAGATTTTGATAAACTTCAAATCTTTAAGCGTGCTATGAATTGAATATAATTTATATTTAAAAGTTTTGCTACTCTGTTGATAACTAGCAACAGCAAAAAGGAAGATACCATTTTTTATCATCTAATTTTATTTATATTTCATTGTTTATTTGTTTATGATCACAAGGATTGTTTGGATAACAGAGTGTGTCTAGATATACCGGTACCCTTAAAAATATTTTTATGAATTGCAATTAAGCGTAGAAATTAAACAGGCCCTAATACAGACACCATTTTTATCGGAATGCGATTATAGTTTCAATAGCAACTCGTAACGCTTTTAGCGACAAATTGACTTGGTCAAATACTGCATCTTAAACGGATAAATAAAATTGAAACCATTTATTTTCAATATTATCAAAATTATTATTTAGTTATTAATACATTAAGCAGCAAACTCTATTAATCAAAAAGATTTGATATAACATCCGAATTCACTGCAAAAATGAGCTGAGCGATAGGTTTTACGGTTGTTGAAATTGTTCACGATGAGAATGACGATGACGACGATGATGACGATGACGACGACGAGGAGGAGAACAACGACGATAACAATGACGATGATGATGATGATGATGACACTGATGATGATGATCACGACGATGACGACCATAACGATGTTGTTGGTGATAGTGACGATAATGCTGCTGCTGCTGCTGATGACGATGCTGCTGCTGATGATGCGGTGGAGGCTGAAGAGCAGGACGAGGACAAGGGCGACGACGACGACGACGACGATGATGATGATGATGATGATGATGATGATGATGATGATGATGATGATGATGATGATGATGATGATGATGATGATGATGACGATGATGATGACGATGATGATGATGATGATGATGATGATGATGATGATGATGATGATGATGATGATGATGATGATGATGATGATGATGATGATGATGATGATGATGATGATGATGATAATGATGATGATGATAATGATGAGATGATGATTATGTTGATGATGATGATCATGATAACGTTGATAACGATGATGTTGATGAAAATAACGATACTGTAAGTAGTAAATTAACTCATTAATTGTTATTATAATACACAAGCACATGCTAATGGATCTGTATCCGCAAGGCGGTCAAATGAAAACTCACTTGGTATAAATATGAAAAATTGAATCAAAATATCATTGATTAGCTTGTTCGCATTGCATATGCTTATCATTGTGCACAGGCTAATCTTATTTGACGTGCATTAAGCCTCGTTTTCCATGAAAGCAGCCAATATGTGCATATTTTAATGATAAACACTAGACTGGCCATTGGCGTTTACAAGCTGGTATATACATTCACTGCTAGAGCAGAATCATTTGTCGTCTGCTGCAGACAGGCAGTGGTAATCGTTCCTAGCAGAGTGAGTTGTGGTTCTTGCCGTACTTAAGTCTTCTAAGCACCTACTGATTTGCATTTATTACCCATTCTCTTGAAACGCCGACTAATAAAGTGCGATAAACCGCCTTTAAGCACTTGGCACATTAACAAATAAGAACATTCCACACCTAACCGAGAACCGACGTCTTTAATCGCGAAACTATTACCAGAAATTGAATACCGCCAGAAACAACAATGAGCTCACTTCGATTAAATATAAATACACTATATTCATTGCGTCCTACGCAATCAAACATATCAACCGAAAATACCAGCGAATACAGTATTATATATGACATCGATCTTATATATCGCCTCAGACATGCGAGAGCGCCACGATGAGTGAAGAGTGTGTGTATGAGAGTTTGTTTAAAGGTCCTACTAGCATCTTCACGAGATTTGTGTAGCCCGACCTGAATGATGAATGAAATGGATGTAGTAACAGTTATATGAACACGATATATCCGTACCAATATCCACGTGAGCATATACTAATAATAATTAATTTTTTAATCGCCATAAGCTTGAAAATAAACGTAAATAGATACAACAAAGACCAATTCGGAGACTTTAAAATTTTTTAATTACCTCCCCTGCAATAGAAAATATATATGGAGACTCGCATTCTTTGGAATATCTAAATCTCATTATATCTTTCTCCGAAATTTTTTTCTGGTAAAAATCATCTTAAATTTAGCTGTATATTCGTATGTAATTAATTAAACAAGAGTTATAAAAAGGCATTGCAAAAAATATCGCGTTTTACTTGAATAAGTTACCTCCCTTAAGCCTATCGGAATATCAAAAATACGTATATAAACAAAACGCGTTCCTTGCATAAGTGATAATAAAGCGCGTGCCCGTGCCACTCGTCCTCCAAATACTTACTACATATAGTACAACGTATCTACAATCATTGCGACTAACTCATACCTCAGTAAATAAGTAACCAGGATAAATATACGTTTAGGTAATTAAGATATAAAACATACATATAAAAATTTACATGTTCCCTGTCTGCCGAACCCGGTCCATGGACTATAGCCACAAGAGGTTTCTATGTACCTATGTAGCCGGATTGCGCCCTCAGAGCGCCCAACACCGACACAGATCACGCTACTCTCCGGTCAAACACAATACTGCATAGGACTACTGCCTTTGTCACCATATTATCAGAATCATTAAAGTGCAAAATGGAAACTTTCAACTGTCCTTTCACTTCATAAGCCATTGGCGATCTTCAATGATCGCTTATTTCCGAGAGATGCATTTTATTTTTTTCAAACTTCGAATTTTGATATATGTTTAACTTATTCATTTAGATTACATTATTTTCACTATAAATATTGACTTTGATCCAATTATCATCTGAAAAATACGATTTCGCGATTTCTTCAAAGATCGAGCGAGCCTTTTTACCTGTTTACTTATATATATCTAATTTAAGGTTACACAGATGTAAAGTTGTCGTGGCCGAGTGGGTAAGGCGATAAAATTGAATTCTTTTGGGATTTTCCCGCGCAGGTTCGATTCCTGCCGACATCGCATACTTTTTGCGACGCGTTTTATTTCTTTTCTAACGTAATTTGATTTAATATAGCACATAAGCTATGTTTATTGTTAAATATGTTGAAAATTGTATGCACATCCTTCAATTTTAAAATTAAAACAACGTTATGGCTAAATTGATTAATTTACTGCTGAAAATACGAATGATGCATGTTGCATTTTTATTTTTATTTCAAAAAGTAAACGGTAAATCTGTCTATTTTTGGTATTTTTGCTGTATATAGTGTTTCTATAAAAACTTAATTTAAAATATAACTTAAATGATACTATTTTGAATTTTATGACACTTTGTTTTTAACCGACCCAATTTTTACTTGGCTGAAATCACTTACATTTCATGGCGCTATTCCATAGATTAAAATTTGTAAAAAATAAATGTCTGTAAAAGAATACTTATATCATCTTGTTTAAACTATAAACACCTTTACTGCATCTGTACACACCAACTGCATGCCCACATTTGGAAATTTGAATGAATTATGGAACTTTTATATACCCCAGGGGTGAAAATAAACTGGACAAAAGCCGAGCGTGAGGGTGGTTTTGAAAAAATCGGTTTATTTTTTTTAAGCATGGAAAGCTACCTACAAATTTGCATGTAGTGTAGTAAAATGATGCTGATTAGGAAAATAATTAATTAAATTATATTTGGATATGTGCCCATTAGAGGTGCGCAAGCTTAAAAAGGTAGAATTACCGAAATTCCCGTTCTTACACGTTGTAGCATGGATCGGGTATTGAACACGATACACGTGTGTATTAGCACCCTACTGTAGTCCCGGCGGGGTTATCAACTGCACCAATACACCGGTAAGCAACCAGGGGAATATCATATGAAAAAAGAACTATCATGCATGTTTGTTTTGTTAAAGTGTGTCACAAAATTTCCCTAACTGCCGATGTCGGCTATAATCTCGGTATAAACATGCAAAGAAATTAACATATATATAATGTTAATGCCGATATGTTATTGGACATTTTGTATGTCAAATGTTCATTATTTGCATTAAAATTAAGACGATTGTATTGAACACGATACACGTGTGTATTAGCACCCTACTGTAGTCCCGGCGGGGTTATCAACTGTACCAATACACCGGTAAGCAACCAGGGGAATATCATATGAAAAAAGAACTATCATGCATGTTTGATGTGTTAAAGTGTGTCACTAAATTTCCCTAACTGCCGATGTCGGCTATAATTTCGGTATAAACATGCACAGAAATTAACATATATATAATGTTATTGCCGGTATGTTATTGGACATTTTGTATGTCAAATGTTCATTATTTGTATTAAAATTAAGACGATGCTTATTTGCCAGAAAGCGTTTATTTCAAATTCAAAACAAGCAATAATCATACATAATACCAAAATATAAAACTAACAAAATGGCAACACTCTCGCTTAACGCAACGTTCAGAAGCACGCGCACTTAACAAAATTATTGCAACTAATGCAAGCTGTAATTAATATGTGACTACTTGCTATACAACCAGTATCATGCGAAAATTGATCTTATTTAATTGTGGTTCCCTCTTTGAATTTATGTTGCCTGTCGACTTTTAGAATAATGTGTCAGTAAGAAATGTATTGCTTGCTCTACAACCAGCATCATGCGAAAATGGATCTTATTTAATTGTAAATCCCTCTTTGAACTTAAGTTGTCAGTCGACTTTTAGAATAATGTGTCAGTAATAAATGTTTTTCTTCAGTTTCAGTTGTTTTTTAAGAAAATTTAGTGAAAGATGCAAATGTGTCTTATTTATTTTTTTCTGTGTCTTCAATGTATCTTATTTATATGTGACTGCGTGCTTATTTTTTTTTCAAGAAATGAAAGATGCAAATGTGTCTTATTTTAATTGTATCCATGTCTTAAATGTGGCTTATTTATATAAGATAAAATGATATACTGCCAGTGTCATGCAAAAAAGGATCTAATTTCTTAATATCCACATTCACGCTTTGTTCTTTATTAGCACCGTCTTTAATTAGGCTATCTATTTAAAGTACAGATTACTGTGAACTTAATAATTGTGCAACGGTGATGTTGATCCATTATCGTTGTTAATTTAAAATATAGACAACAAGTTAGCAATTAATGAAATCAGTTATTTTGGAAGTAAATCTAATTGTTTCTGTACAGTAGCCAGGTGGATGTGTATTGAGCGGATAAGATAGGGATCACCACAACAAGTTTTTAATACACAGTATAGACTTCCCCTATTATTATTAATTACCTGATTGGAATAAAAAAAGTGTTAAAGATCATTTCATGTGAAAAGCAGGATTTCTGACATAATTTCAATCGTTTTGCTTTTATACACAATTTCATGGAACAATGAATATATTGGCGCGATGGAACACAATTTATAAATCAAGCTGACAGTATAGTATCATTTTTTAATTATGTGTAATTTAATTCGCATTTCTCCCTTAACTCGTTCAATGACACGTGAACTTATATCAATTATAAAACATCACGTGCATCATTAAATATTTTTTTTTAATTATGAAAACATATATGTTCTACATGGTTTTGTTTAGTTTTTTTTCTCAACCAGAGAGACATTATAAAACATTGTTATATATAAAGCGCTTTACTTTTCTACATTACATAAAGATATATCGATTTTTTTGTTTAGTGTACGTGCTTGACATATTTATAAAAGGCAGTGTTTATTTTTGTAATAAAATCGAAAATTGACATTTAATTTGATGCAATCCACATTGTTTAGCGGCCAAGCGCAGTATTCCGCTCTCGGCGGCCGATGGTGTATTGCAATATATACAATGAAAAGCTGGGTTTCTGACATAATTTCAATCGTTTTGTTGACGCGGAAGTGCTTTTTGGTGGCCAAAAATACTATTGTTCCCTTTATTTAAACCTAAATCAGTATTTTTTTACACTTGAAGGTTTGTACAGCGGGGATTTCGGTACCGGCGCGGGTTTATGTGCTTGTTAAGAATTACCGAAATCCCCGCTAAGAGGCAACATATTATCCTGATTTATGCTTTGATTAAACATTGATAACTAAATTGCAAAAGTGTATAGCATATTGTAAATAAGGTAGTACGATATCATTTGTTTCATCAGATTTGTTTGGAAAATACTTTCTGAAGACTTATTATTACTATGTCATGTTATATTTACATATACTTTTGTGTAACCAATGTTTTAAATGTACATTTTACCTTTTTTACATTCGTTTACACATTTTTCACATTAATAAACTATTTAATAATGGAAAAAATATTCTGATAAGAGTGTTTAAATGATTAACACTAATATGATTGTGTACAAATCAACATTAATGCAAAGCCAAAACCCAAACATAATGACATATAGACCCTTTAAGGCGTAATATGGGGGATTGGCGTAAACATGGGTGATTTCGGCTCTGGGCGTACGAATGTAGCAGTACCGAAATCCCCGCTAATTATTTTCCAAAAGAAGTAACCGAATGGGAGATAATACATGTCACTGGTTGCTAATGAAAAAAAACACTATAATAATTTTGTTGACACTTGAAGGTTTGTACAGCAGGATTTCGGTACCGGCGCGCGTTTAAGTTCTAGTGTAGAATTACCGAAATCCCCACTGAAAGGCAACTTAATGCTGTCAAGAGTGCTTAATAATTAAAATTAATATCAAATTTGTTGCACCTTAACATTCATGTGAAGTCAAAAACCATTCATACCGATGACCTATTGACCCTTTAAGGCGTAAATATGGGGATTTCGGTACTAGGCGGGCGAATGTAGAATTACCGAAATCCCCTTTTCATCATCGCACATTAGTGTAACATAAATTTTAACACAATATATGTAGGGAAACTCATATGAATCGCGTAATGTGAAAATGATTATTATGCTATAATTCGACCACGAAACTTGACGTGACTTAATACCGGACATTATGGAATGGAGCTACGCTTGCCGTATTTGACATAAGACCCATTTTCGCAAATTATCTTATCAATGCTTATATGAATTTGATTGCTATAATCTTATGCGTATTCGACACGGAATTATTGTCAAGGTTTTTCATTTTGTCAATATTTATCATAGCAGGGGACATTGCTGACATCAATATGGATACTGTTTTCATTTTCTGTCGAGAAATGATATGACTTATTATCAAGATTATTTTATAGTACGGTAGCGTTCTCTTCACAATTGAGATTTATTTGTACAGGTAAATTGCTCTTATACTCACCATTCGGACTCGACGATCGGCTCGAATAAAAATGTTAGTCGCTTAAAAGTACAAATTCATCATATTGAGCACGATTATTATTATTATTATTATTATTATTATTATTATTATTATTATTATTATTATTATTATTATAATTATTATTATTATATAGCTTTTAGAAACTTATACCATAAAAAAAATCCCATTGGAAAAAAAAATCCCATGGGAAAAAAAATCCCATGGGACAAAAAAATCCCATGGGACAAAAAAATCCCATGGGATTTTTTTATTATTTTAGAACACGATATAACGCGTTGAAATCGCGAGAAATGCTCATCATTTGTTAAAAGGTAGTGTTTCTAAAGGTTACATGAATAAATCTCTAAAAATCAGAAAAAAATCCCATGGGATTTTTTTTTCCCATAAAAAAATGGGATTTTTTTTCTATCAAAGTAAATTGAACGAAAATAAGCACACATGCTTTAACACTGCTTAAAATCGATAACTAAGCACAAACGAACGTGTTTTATGTTTTTGAAAATCCCATGGGATTTTTTCTCCCATAAAAAAAGCTGGAGAAAAATCCCATGGGAGAAACCAAAATTCCCATGGGATAATGAAAAATCCCATGGGAAATTACAAAAATCCCATGGGAACCCCAACTTTGCAAATAAAGTTCATAGTGAAGAAAACGCATTTAACAAGCAAAAATAACCAATTATTAATCACAAGTTAGACTTTTATCTTATACTTTATCACAAATAAGCAAACCTTCAAGAAAAAGGGTACTTAAGTTTGCGAATTTTCGGTTTCGCAAAGTTTTTCCGGTGGCCGTTTTAACTGTAAATATCTATAAAAGTAAAGTTGTAATTTTTTGTCCGTGGAATAGACATTCACTTATGTCGGCGTATCGTTTTCCTCGTCCTTGTCTCTCAAGCATATGGCTGAAGCAAATAGTATTAAAGGAAAACGGGCAGTAAACAGTATTCTATCATCAATGTCCAACTATGGTCAACTGCCAAAGTCAATTTTCTTTAAAATGATTGACTCAAAAGTCATGCCAATTATACTTTACGGTTGTTAATTGTGGGGTTTCAAAACCAGATATTGCAGAGAACAAATACAACGTTATGCTTGTAAAAGATATGCATTTTTAAATGAAAGGACACCTAATTTTGTCGCACTTGGTGACTGTGTAGGTTACCCACTATTTATTAATGCGCAGATAATATGTTTAAAATTCTGGCTTAAAATACTCAAAATGCCTGACTCTAGATATGTACGAAAACGTTCCGAATATATGCTTGATACTAAGGACCATCTAACTGTGAATTGGACAATGGAAATTAAATAGTTATTGCATGAAAACGGTTATGGATACGTTTGGAACAACGTTCATGTTCCACATTTTATCACTTTCTTAAACGAATTTACGATGCGTCTTAGAGACCAATACATCCAATCATGGAGGGAAACTATTAAGAATTCACCTAAACTGAGTGTGTATAAACATATAAAGTCATCATACAGTCATCAAAGGTACCTTGCCATTATATGCATACAAAAATACAGACATTGTTATTCGCAATTTAGATCAGGTTACCATGAACTTGAAATAGAAAGGAGCCGGTATTCTAATATTCCAAAACACGAAATAATTTGTAAAGTTTGTAATTCAAAACAAGTTGAAACGGAAAATTATGTTGTTCTTATCTGTCCAATGTTTAAGGATTTAAGGGCACGATTAATTCCGAGTAAATCTCGTTTAAATCCCAATGTAATGAAATTTCATATATTAATGTCAAGTCAAAAAAGGTCCTAGCATCGTATATTTACCTTTCTTTAGTTAGACGGAAGAAGTTACTTACGTTGTAGGGTAGCTGCTTATCTTTTACTACCTTGTCCAATATGCTAATTCTAAACCAATTCATGCTTGATGATGTTATGTGCACACATGCTTGTGTATATATGCAATTATGTTCCATAACTTGTGTCAAGGGCCGGTGGACTGTATATCACAATAAACCTTTGTTGTTGTTGTTGTTGATGAAATTGTTACTGATAACTGACCGCAGTTCACTTACCCTGTGAGAGTTTAATGAATTATTCATGAATCATTCACGAATCATTATTGCATCATTCATGAACAACATTCATGAACTGTTCATGAAAAATTCATGAAGGGAAAAATGGCCGCTTTCCAAATAAGTTCTTGAAATATGAGTTCATGAACCAATTATGAATTAATTAGTTCATGAATAATTCGTGAACCTTGAATCATTCATGAACCATCATGAACTCACATATTAATGAACATTTCATTATCACTTTATGAAGCGGCCATTTTACCTTCATGACTAGTGCATGAATCATTCATGAATTGAAACTTCAAAAATTCATGAATTATTCATGCTCTATTCATGAAATTTCAATTTATGAATTATTCTTGCTCTATTCATGAAGTTTCAATTCATGAATTATTCTTGCTCAATTCAATGTTCTAGAACTATTTATGAACCAAGTGATATCATGAATACTTCAAGAACAATGAATGCAAGATGTAAATGCATACCATTAAGTGTATTTGAAAGATAAGAAAATGAAAAAAACTAAAACATAATATGTATTATTTAGATTTGGACGCTAGAATTTTAGATTTAGGTTATTGAAAAGTTCTTATGTTTGGAACAATAAAAATCTCATTTTGTGATGTTTGAGCCAATATAGTCATTTTCCCATTCCATGCCACAAATTTATTAATCATGATGCAATAAACGACAGGTGATCGAGTTAGTAAGGACCTATAAAAATAATATCAGATTAAATTAGCCTTTTAATAAAGAAACAATTGTGGAATACAATCACACCAGTTTAATATTGTATACATTGACCAAAAAAATATTTGTACTATATACAAAGTCATGTCTTTCGAAAGAATGCTCCCTAACCAAAGAGTGCACCGCCAAAGGTTGCCAACGCTCGACTGCAAATGCAGTTTCATATTAATGTCTGCAAGTTGGTGCAGGGATCTTGACCTCTGACCTAGTGACTCAAAGGTGGTCTTTTTTTGTACAAGTGACCAAAATAAAACATGTCACCAGCCACAGACTGCCAGGCTTAGCACAGAGGCTAGTTTTCAGATTGTTTGTCCAAGTCTCCAACACACTCCCATTTTCCTTTCAGGATCATATTTGAGAATATTGAACACCATGCAATGCCTCCGGGTCCTTTCTGGTATGAGGTATACTGTTCACATGTGCTCTACAGAATAAACAAATCATAAATAGGTCTATAGTAAAGAGTTATTTACATTCAAACTATAATAAAATTGAATATATAATCAATATACATTGTGATCGGACAAAAGGAAATGGACTGAAAATTCTGATTTTGTAAGGCTATCCCTGCATGGTGATTGGTCTGATATTGTTATGTAGGACAACTATCTGGGGTAAATTAAACAAGACAAATCTACTATTTAAAATTCAAATTAGCCCCAAAAATAAGATACATACCATAAGTGATTATTATAATTTATACATAATAACGATCAAATACGGACATAATACTAATTTAATGTACAGTTAGTGCAAGCCCAGTACCTTGAAGACAGAATACACTGCTGTCTGTTTGAAGCTTTTTCCAGCATTCGGTTGTGGATGCCCACTCAAGTTGAATTTGTCCATATGGGGGACATTCATCACCCTGAAATCGGTCTGTGTATTACAATAAGTTACATAAAAAATTAATGTATAAGCTCTGCATTGCATATCAGATATGTTATATTAGCACAGCAGATAACTATTTATTGTAGTATATCATTTCTTTCTTTTTAAAAGAAAAATAACCAGATTTGTTCTGAAAGCAAATTATTTCAGTTAGAAATCTATGTTATTTGGCATTGCAATAATTTTATTAGATAATGAAGACTTCAAAGCTTGTTTCATTATTGTACATAATGATAAATCTTTTGGAGACTGTCGAACTGAGTGCCACATGTAAATACATAATTATTAGTAAAGTGTTACATCACTGACTCCTGGTACGAAGTCCGCAGGGTACGAACTCCTTAAAGACAATTTCATTTTATTTATAGCTAAGCAAATGATATAGACACCTTTTAAATTATTCTAATCACATCGGTTTAAGAATTACTTAACTACCAACTTATCGCACGGATTGTTTATCTAAATTTAAATTCCAAATAGCACAAGCACAACTTACATACACCACGAACATATATGACTCATCCTTGCAATAGTAATTTGCGGGCAACAACATCTTTCATCCTATACTTTACATCATTCTTAAAAAGTGTTTACCTGTCTGTTCGTTTGTCTCTTTTCCCCAGTAAAACAGCGTAGATATAGTAAACTCTGCAGACCACAATATTTTTTGACAACAACTGTGTTCGATTTAAATAAAATAACGCCGGAACGTAACTTCCGGTGTAACCCGGCATTTCCAGAAATCTATTTTCGCGACATGTCAAAATGTCGATCCGTGACAAACGGGGGCGTTTCCAGTTAGTTAAAGTGAAAGAAACAGAAATTGTAGACCACGACTACACTTCTGGAGTTTATATAAACGCAGAGAAACAATTTCTAGAGAAGAACGTATCCACTTATATTTGTAAGGCTAATTGGATTTTGTGTTTTGTTGGAGAAGTTACGGTTTTGAAAGACTGTGTTTAAAGGAAAGATTGATAGAAGTGCAATTGTTGATCATAATTATGTGACTGGAGTTAATGATAAAAGTCAACTATTGGACGGTAGTGTTGATAATTAAAAAGAAAAATATTTGTGAAAATACTGTCACGGTCGCCGGATTGTCAAATTCCGGAAGCTGCTTGACAATTTAGATGGAAATGTAGGTATTTCACTGATTTATATGATTTTTAATGTATATAACATGTTTCAATTAATAAATAAATTGTAGTGTAAATGGTCAGTTTCGTATCCAGTAGGAATTATAATATTTGTAATATTTGGTATTAAATTTGCATGAAGAATGTTGTTTACGCTTATGTATTAATCCAGTTTACACACTATGGATTATATCACACATACTGTTAATTAAACACTTACACCAATTGGTATTTCTATACAAGTGCTTGTTTATTTGACCTCGGTATAGGCTTCACTTGCTTTGTTAAATAACGTGAAAAAAATGTTGTCAATTAAAGTAAATTGTACATGTCATTTCTTTCCAGGAAAAAAGCAAGGCGAGGGGGAAACTATCGGGGGCAGTAACCGTGTAAAACCGTCGAAAAGGGATGTCTGTAGCTAAGGATACTGCATGGCATAAACAGGGCTTTGACAGTCTAAAATGTAAGTTAATTGTAACAAACACTTCATCTCAAGTAATAAATTGTCACTGGAGCAAAAATATACATTTAATTTTGTTAAAACATATAGGAATATGTGTGTCTGTCTGACCGTCTGTCTGTCAGTTTATTTTTAACTTATAAACTTTTTAAGATATCAACTTCAAACTTAATGCATGAATAGTGCACACATATTACTACATATGTACAATAGATGCATTTGATATGGATTATTTTCCCCTTTTTAGTTGTCCTTGTTTTACTTTCCAAGTTAGTTGTAAGCGGTGATATTTAGTTCTCATTCAACCACAGTTCTAGTTTTATTATAAATTCAAATAATTTGTTTTAGCACACACATTCTTGATGTCCAAGCAAAAGTATGGAGGGAGGATAGTGAAGTATGTAATGTCTCATCGTATCTGTGGAAAGTGCCAATGGTGGCGAAGAAACCAGACAGGCCAGGTTGTTCGTGCACTTGACTGTGTCCACAATCATTCTGTCAAGTTACTGGTGTGTCAGTGGCGAGAAGGGACTCAAGGAGCTTATTGAAGACGCACTGTTGATATTCTAGAGGTTGATGGAGATAATAATTATGAAGAACTCAGACTGTCAGCCCAGGGTCACCACTACCAAGCAGGTTTTGGAGACACTTATTCCAAACCTGGCGGAGTTCTTCAAAAATC
This sequence comes from Dreissena polymorpha, assembly GCF_020536995.1. Classification (NCBI taxonomy): domain Eukaryota; kingdom Metazoa; phylum Mollusca; class Bivalvia; order Myida; family Dreissenidae; genus Dreissena; species Dreissena polymorpha. The sequence continues at coordinate 37,655,338 of NC_068365.1, forward strand.
GGCAATGAAAATCATGTTTAATAAGTTTATTTGTTATAACTATTCATTGATGAAGCTATTCTTCTTTTAACTGGTATGATTGAATGATTTATTGCGCCATATTTCTTAATTTTGAATTGATTTATTTCCCCTGTCGCATTTTCAAGTCTTTATATATTGAAGAACACATTTCATATGGAATTTCAAACTAGGTTAGCAATTCCTTACTACACTTTGTAGGTTCCATGTCACCATGAGATGAGATGTATGTATGTTTATGTGTTTATTATAAGGTTTTTCTCATTTTAATCTATTTTTGAACATTTGAACTCCTCAATATGCTCACATGTAAAAATTCGAAAATTCAGTATGGCGTTTCTGGTAAATGTGGGTACCCTTGATTGTGACACAGGAACTTTTAATTTTCACTGGTGACCCTTTTGAATAATTCAGGCTCATGTATAGTTTTTATTATTTTTTCGATAAACCAAGTCAAGAATATTTAATGAACCCTTTTCGAATTCTTCGGATTCATAAAAAGTTCTTGATTGGTTCTTAAAAAAGGTAAAAATATTCAATATATATATACCTTTTTTGAATCACAAACTTAGTTCAAGTTCATGAAAAGTTTCTAGATCAATTATTTAACCAAATGGGGAATATTTCACATTTTTGTTGTTGAATCATTTACATTATTTAGATTCATGAAAAAACCCTCATACGTTCTTTAAAACAAAGTCAAGAATGTCTTATGAACAAATCATGAACCACATAATCTGTTAAGGTGCCTAAATCGTTCATCATTAGTTCATGAACCAAATCATGAATCTTTCTTGAATACATTATTAAACCTTCTTGTTCATGAACCATTGTTCACTGGTGCATGAATGTGTGTTCATGAATCATTCACGACCTTTAGTTCATGAACTTGCTCTAATCAATTTAATGAACTTATCATGAGGTGTTCATTAACGTTTTGTAAAGTTCATGAATCATTCATGATTTCACGAACTTCATGCCGCAGGGGTTGATATCAATTAAAGAAAATGGTCGTAGAGCACCATTTCAAACACACAACATCGAGACCGCGTTTAAGTCAAAGTATGAGACAAACTGAAGATATGTTCAAACAATCAAGCAAATGCTTTAGAAAAGTGTAGATCCCAACAAGATGTTACTTGACTACATGAATACCCCACTGGGTGGTATAAATAAGTCACCAGCTCAGCTGTATATAGGTTTTAATCTAGTATACCGGTTAGAGCAGAACTGTTAAAAGAAATATCCAATAACAAGGACACAGTGGAAAATATAATCTCAAGGCTAAACAAATCAGAGTTTTACTACAATAAGCACAGTGGTAGGCCTTACAAAGAGCTGAATGAAAAGCAAACAGTGACGATCCATTTTGGAAACGACTTTTTTTTCTGAAAAAGTGGTGAAAAAACACGCAACACCGAGATCATATATTGTCGAAACTGAGAAAGCACAGATAGTTGAACAGAAACCGTCGTCGATTAAAGGCTACTTAGTCTAGTTTGTAGCCAAATATATCAACATATTGCAGAATCAGATCCAATCAGACTGAACATGCCTCATCTAAGTCTGAATCAGAGGTACAGAATCCGACATTCGGTCAGGAAGCTTGTACACCAGATATGCAGACGACTACGGAAACTTCACAGTATAAAACTCGTTTTGGAGACATGTGAAGATTCCTGCGAAGTTCAAATTTTAGTAGTGTAATTCAATCAAAGAAGTGTCAGTGTAAATACAATCAAAAGTCAATAAAAATCAGTGTACTCAGTCAGTTAAAATAGTTAAATCAAAGTCAGTTACATTAATATACATGTATTTAAATTCAGTTGATCAATGTTATTGAAGATCAGTGTAATGTCAGTAAATTTTTAAAAGTACATTATAGCGCTCACTGAAGAGTAATGAAGACAAGTTTGATTCAGAAATGAGAAGAAGAAAGGAAGAAAGACAGTGCCATGACAGACGAAAACGTTTAAATATATTTAAAGATTTATGGTCATCTGAATTGAAATTGGCATACACTTAGTGTTAGATGATATTTAGTTACTTATTCAATTTATAAGTTAAACTGAGCAAATGTATACATAGATTGTGTTATTGACTTTAAAATATTTAGTCCAAAGTAAAAGTGAACATTCGTATGAGAGGTTGTATGTTTGAGGAAAAACAGTCTTATGGCTATGTTCTATACTTTCCAAACATTTGGAAACATTGTATCATTTCTTGAATCTATGAAAAAGGGGAATGTTATATATGTTAAATTGAAATTTGTCTGGTAACCAGTCTGTATGGTGTTGTACAAGATTTAAGTCCCTTAAATACTCTTCTGAATAAAGATATTATTAGCTCAACATGCCATTGGTCAATACGTTACAGACCATTACAAGATAAGTATTGATGCAAAGCATCAAAGGGCGTCGGGAATTTCAGTGTAAAAGGCACTCAATGAAGTTACATGGAACGATTTTTTTTCTACTGTAAATATTAATATATTGGCCGATTATTTTAAACAAAATAGAAAATGATACTGGTATAACCATTATCTATAATTTTGTGTTATAACCCCCAAATAACCATTATTTATAATGTTGTGTTATAAACCCCAAATAACCATTATCTATGCTTTTTTGTTGTTACTCCCAAATATTTCATAGTTCATTTTATTTACATTGGTTTCCTTTTTTTTTACTGGCATCCGTGCGCAGTTTTCATTAATGGAACAGAACTGTGTATGTTTTAAAAAATCTGCTTCATCTTGTAAGCGTAATTTCATATTTTTCTCAACTTCAAGGGGAGATGATTCTGAACTTATTCTTACGTTGCTCATTTACGATAGGGGTTGAGTACTCATTGATATGAAAACACTGTAAAAGTTTGAAAACAATTGAATGAAAACTGTAAATTGCATTAAGAAGCTGCATTTCACAAAACTTTGCAATTCAGTAAAAGATCATAATAGATTTATTGCTCCGATATTCATCATTTTCAACAGGGTTCGAGTAATACTGATATAAAAACATTTAACAAAATTGGGAACAATCGGTTGAAAATTTTGGACTTCGAACAACGATTTCAAAATTTCTCAAATTCTAAGAAAGATAACTATGGACGTAATGGTCGGATAATGCTAAAGGGCCCATACCACCTGGATAGTGATACGTGTCGCGCTTCGCGCTCTATATGTGGTTCTTAAAAAAAAACTCCGAGGACTGCTTGACTCTAGGGAAACGGGTTGCTGGGACACAGCTCCTCCTTGATAAGCGGCTCATTGTTACAATCAATAATACGTGTCGCGCTTCGCGCTCTATATGTGGTAGGGATAGAACTTAGGGCCTATGATAGACAGCCATAAAAATACATGGATAATAGATGTGTTGTTTGCATTTATTTGTTTATATCAAAACACGTGTATTTTTAAAAAAGATATTTAAGTGATGTAAGACATTTTAATTAACGTTGTCACCACGCGGCATCCATTAATTTTAATAAAAATGTCCAATTGTAGTAAAATGGATTTTAAAATGTCTACATAAAATTAAGCTTTATTAAATGTATTAACCTGACTGAAAAAAATTGTTAGCCGCCGAACTGTTCCGTTCGTGCCGGAACCCGGGATTGAACCGGCAGCCTTTAGATGATTGTTGCGTAAACAACTTCAGTCTAACGCTCTCTCAACTGAACTATTCCGGCTGACATCATCTATGCACTGCTATTTGGTGAAGTTGTGTATAGCGATCGTTATTATATGTCTATTAATAAACTAATACATTGTACGTTTTCGTACCACTACGCCTTCCAATAAACTTGCTTGCGAGATAGGTCGTCAAATATCGTACTACATTGATTCTCCACTAAATAAGCAAATTAGAAAAACCACAAAATAAATATATTTTGATAATGTTTTGTTTTTATACAAAACCAGAAAGTTTCGCGTATTTGCCCTGTGATATTTCCCCTGTGATCAGTTATTAATTAAAACAATTAGCTTTGCATTAATGGCAATAAATGTTGTAATAAATATAATAGGCACAAATGCAGTACTTATTTACACTAATTTATACAAAAAATCACCACTATGCAAGATATTCTTAAAACAAAAATATATACATTGATCCGTAAAATAACTTCTCCTCCCATAAGCGAAAAAAAAGCATTACATACTAGTCGCCGCTCTCCAGAGCGACGCCAATCAAAGTTGTTTCATTTTAAGTTTGTTTGTTTCGTATAGCACTGTAGTTCAGCAGAAAGTTCGTATTTTATTAAAATGTATCGGCATCATAATAAAACACAATAACAAAAACTAAATCAGCATCATCACCATCGTCTTTTATGATTTAGCTTGTGTACGCACTTTAGATAAATGTCAAAAAATGCACCCAAATACCCAGGTGCATAAGTTGACTTGATTATTCATTTGAGTAAATAATGTGCATGACTCTAGCGGAAATACGTTTAAGTTTATTGCGTCGTAAGTTCAAAATATTGTTTTTTACTTAAAAGGCTTCAAATCTCCGAGTATGTGAAAACATTATTAACAAGGGACAAAATTGTCACAAAACCAGGTTTTCATTGTGAAAAAAAAATCTGATAAAGGGAGAAAACTCAAACTGAACTTTTGAAATGACCAAAAAAAATTAACCCCCTTTGTAATTTTTTTTTTTTTAAATCTATTTTTAGTCGTGGCGACCTTGACATTGGAGATATTGACGTGATTCTTTCGTGGGACACACCGTCCCATGATGGTGAACAAATGTGCCAAATGATTTTAAAATCTCACAATGAATGACATAGTTATGGCTCGGACAAGCTCATTTATGGCCATTTTTGACCTTTGAACTCAAAGTGTGACCTTGACCTTGGAGATATCGACGTAATTATTTCGCGCGACACACCGTCCAATCATGGTGAACAAATGTGCCAAATGATTTTAAAATCTGACGATGAACGACATAGTTATGGCTCGGACAAGCTCATTTATGGCCATTTTTGACCTTTGAACTCAAAGTGTGACCTTGACCTTGGAGATATCGACGTAATTATTTCGCGCGACACACTGTCCAATGATGGTGAACAAATGTGCCAAATGATTTTAAAATCTGACAATGAACGACATAGTTATGGCCCGGACAAGCTTATTCCGCCAGCCCGCCAGCCCGCCAGCCCGCCAGCCAGCCAGCCCGCCCGCATTCGCCAATCTAATAACCAGTTTTTTCCTTCGGAAAACCTGGTTAAAAATACCCAGGTACACATTTTTACTTGCTAAAAATTAGTTTCACCGCGCTTAAGAAGTAGGATTGTTTTAAAATAAAAATATCGGTAAATATGAACTGTTAATTGTTATAAATTGTTTTATTAAAAATCAACTATTGAGCAATAATATGGTAACAACTTAATTAAGTTAACCGTGGCATAAAATAAAACGTTTTCCCATTAATTTTTTTTCCCTAATTTCAAAAATGCATTTCCATTAATATCTTTCTAGTGCTAACTGAGACAAGTACATCAACACTGCTTAAAATTGATAACAATAAATAAAACGCCAACTTAAATCAATAAAAATTATATCGATATTTATTTCACGCATTGAGTGGCTAAATATCAATTAGGTAAATCATAAAATCGCCATGAAAAATGAAAATCTCTTGCGAAATGGTAACCATCTAAGGGAAAGGCTATGTTTGCAAACAGCTTCCATTATAATGAAAAACACAGTTATTTTAAAGCGACGATAATCAGTTATTGGTCACAAAAAGCATATATCCAATAATTGTTCCGTATAAAGGCATATTAAACAGATACTTAATTTTGCAAAATTTCGGTTTCGCAAAGGTTTCCTGGTGACCTGTTTTATAAATTGAAATTTTATTCAATGGAAGAATCTTGCTAGTTTTCTAATCAAGTTTTATCCAATAACACCTAAAAAGTTATTAAAATACTGTAGTTTGTATTTGAGAAAGATCTACAGTGATGCATCAGTGTGAAGCAACTAAAAAATGAGAAAATATAATTTCACATGCATTATATGTGCTGCGTTTAAATTCTGAAAACAACTTACAGTTCCTCTATGTTCGGCAGTCTTTTAAAGGCATCGTCGGGAAGGGATGCGAGCATGTTTTGGGCGAAATACCTGGAATTTACATGAAGTCAATTGAAATAATAAAACAAAACTATTCTTCTATGAAACAAATACTCATATATTTTGAATAAGCTAGGAAATGGTTAATGTGCATCTGCTTATGCCTGTAACAAGCATGTGTTTTTAAGTACGTCAGCATCATATCCTTTTCATAAAAATGAGTTAATTAAATTGAAAAGTTTAACATCTGCTTTAAGATATTTAAATTTGCGCTTCAAAACATCTCGATACCAAAATGGGTGGGAAATTCAATTAGTTAAATGCCATTTTAAAGAAACATTATATTGTCAAATAAAATCACAATATTTTGAGTGAAATTTATAGAATTTACCTCGTAGGTTATGATACAAATGGTAATAGCTAATAGTTATGTTAAATCAGTCGTATCATAGTTAATCAACACTAACTTTTAAAGTCTTGCTCTTGCAGTTCATATAATACACTGATAATTCCTCATAATTCCAAAATCAAGATATTCAACAGTTAAAATAGGTAAATAAGATCGTAAAATATTAAATATATGTCTGATCGCAATTTGAAACATCTTCCAATTTGGTTTCTCATGCAATTGTAGTATTGGTATTTTAAGTCAACAATTGAATCTACGAACGGACGATATTAAAATAAGAACACACATAATCATATAAACACGTATCGTTTTTTTAAAAACCACCTCATGGTATTTCGTTCCTACCAACCATTACAAAGACTATAGAGGATATAGAGTATACAGTGAGAATAATATTAAAGAATTACAACATTTATATTCGCATTTATCATTCAGTTATGTTCTATGATATAACGATTAAAACCACCATGAAAACCCTTTTCTACCAAATTTTACTGAATTATTAATTTTATATATAACCCCATTACTTTAAATCAAAAGTGTATAACCAAAATTCTTAATATAAATAACCATTCCTAACACAAACCAAAATAGGGTTTATGTGAACACATATGTAACAACTAGGCAACGTGTTTCACAGGTCTTTGTAATACTCATATGGCGTTACTGTATTATATTTTTGCGCATAGTGAACGTGTTGCATTGTCCATGAGTCTTAAATAAGAATGTTCCTTTACTATAGATGGACAACATCTTTTAAATAACAGAAGTTCCTACCAAGCCAGTAAGGATACGATACATCATGCTTAGCTGTGTTTTTATTTTCAGAGTTGATATTGACTAAAAACTTGACGTGACCAAATATTCCAAACAATACTTTTTACCGGAGTATGGGCTAATTACCGCTTGTAGTTTAGCTATTGCTTGAACTTTTCTTTTAACTCACATTATCCAATTTTTCAGAGTCCCAACTAAGGGCTGTACTACAACATCGATTAATAATTATTTTGTAGATGACATAAGCATTTTACTAACTGACAAAAAAACGTGTCGTCTTAAAAAACACCTGCACGTATTATTCAATAAAATTTAATTGCAGTGCCTTTTAATTTGTAAAATACAGTAACCATGTAAAATAATAAAAATGTCAAAAACAATTGGTTTCCCGAAATATGAACTAACAAGAGATTGTATAGTATATAAGAATCTATTATGCTGATATAATCACCTGCCCTCTGCAATTAATCATCTGCAGGTGATTTGTCATCCAATAAAGTGTTTGTATAAGATTTTTAACATACAGTGACAATATCAGTTGCCTTTATCCAAAATTGAGTTTTCCTTGATCTCTGATAATTCTTGAGTGTATAGCAAAAAGCCAGCTATCACGCTGATGTAGTGACATGCCGTCAAAATTCGCTACTTTAGCTTTTAAACGGCAGTGAACATGTTTTAAAATACTACTACAGAGGATGTAGTGTACACAGTGTCAATAATATTGAACAATTAGAACATTTATATTCGCATTTATCGTTTAGTTCTGACCTATGATATACCGATGAAATCACAATTATAATCAGTTTCCAACACACTTCACATAATGATTGATTTGTTATATAACTCCATTACTTTATATCTGCAGTGGCACTAAGTGATACGACTAAAGTGGTTTTATGATGGACTGTACCTAACGGAGGTTCTTGATATCAAGAATATTGACGTATTTGCATTTGTGAAGTTGCAATGGTATTTGTTGATTTTTATATACTCTCTTTTACCTGAAGGTAAATATTATCGTAGTAGTACATATCGTATGTATATGAACACACACATATAATATTTTTTTGCGAAACGTTTAACAATTAATTCGCATACTAGGAGTAATGGCCAAAACATTCCACAACACAGTGAGACGATTTCATAACTGTGCAGACTTTTAAACTTTTAAGAATGGACTATTTGATTATATCAATATGTGTTTGTTTGGAATCACAAAAAGGATATTCGTGAATGTTTTAAGTATTTTTTAATATCTTACTACGTGTTTTAACACATTTCTGCTTGTACTTCTCGCCGGTTAAATAAGAGAACCGGAACCAGATTCTCATTCCTAACGCAAGCCGAAAAAAGGAACAGAGATTGTCTGACATAATTATAAAATCATATGTACTAATTTTTGCAACGTATTTCACTTGTCGTTGTGTATTTGATTTAGCGTTCTTGTATGATATTTCTTACGCACAGTGCCCATGTGTCAGGGTTAAAAGTCTCAACACGGAGTGTTCATTTACTATAATCGATTAAGCTATCTAAGAGTATACAAGTACATAGCAAGCTAGTAAGGTCACATGACCTCAGGTTAAGCCTTTTATTTATGTTTAATGTTTTCAAAGATAGCAAGACATATACTTAAGGGTAAAGGCACTTCGTTTAATTTTTTATATGGTCAAAACCAGATCACAGTCGGTGTAAAGTGGTGAGACGTCTTAAAAGATAGAATTGATAAACTCTTTAGAACACAACATGGATAAATTTGAAGGTTTAGGTTATTTGCCAGGCTCATATCACATAATAATAGACCCAAACGTAATGCCTTTTGCTAAGCCTGTGCGTAACGTACCAATGTCCATGAAACAAAAGGTCAAGGATGACCTTCAGAAAATGGAGTCAATATAGGTTATAACACGACAAATTGAACAAACTGAATGGCTGAACTCGGTCGTAACAGTGCCCGGAATCTCTGGTGATGTAAGAATTTGCATCGACTCGCGACATCTGAATGAAGCAATATAAAGAGAACATTATCCGATGAAAACAGTGTAGGATAAGGTATTTAGCACTCTAAATGAAACAAGTGAATTCTGGACTTAAAAATACGCGAAAAAGAAAGTTAAAATCTTACAACGTTTCAAACACCATTTGGGAGATACACATTCTTAGAAGCTCCGTATGGAATTAAGTCCATTCAGGAAATGTATCAGCGTGTCATGACACAGGATTTAGAAGGAACGGAGGTGATAGTACTTGACGTCATAGTCATGGGAGAAAACATCCAAGAACATGAACACAAGACTAACGCGAGTATTAGACAAAGTATAGCACGACAGCTTGAAAATGCTTTTAAGTAAAAGCCAGTTCAGGAATGAAGACGTCCATTTTGTGGGTCATAAAATCAGTCATAATGTACTTCAGACCGATCCTGAAAAGGTCAGAACCGTTCAAGACATGGATGGACCTCAGAACAAGAAAGATGTAACTACATGTCGAAGCTTCATCACAAACCTGCAGAAATGTTTGCCAAATGTGTCAGAGATAAGTACGCCAATTCGACAATTTTTGGAAAAGGACTGGCAGTAAGGAAACCCCAAGAAGAGAGCTTTAAACAAATTTAGGAAATGGCATCGACAACACCTGTTTAGTGTTTTTTATAATTCAAGTTAGGGTCTTACAATGAATGCACATGCTAGTTCATTCGGACTTGGAACAGTCCATTTGCAAAACGATTTTGCTACATTGATGAAATTGTTACTGATAATTTGCCGCAGTTCACTTGTTATGCAGAGCACCATTTTATACAACATCGAAACCGCGTTAAAGGCAAGGTATGGGACAAACTGAAAGATATATTCTAACAATAAAGAAAATGCTTTACAAAATAGAAGATCACAACAAGGCGTTACTTGAATACATTAATACCCCATTGGGTGGTATACATAAGTCACCAGCTCAGCTGCATATAGGTTTAAATCTAGTATACCGGTTAGAGCAGAACTGTTAAAAGAAACATGACCACAGTGGAAAACATGATCTCAAGGCATAACAAATCAGAATTTTTCTACAATAAGCACAGTGATAGGTCCTACAAAGAGCTGAATGAAAATCAAACCGTGATGATCCATCATGGAAATGACTTTATGTTTGGAAAAGTGGTGAAAAAACACGCAACACCGATATCATATGTTGTCAAAACTGAGATTGCACAGATAGTTGCACACAAACCGCCGTCGATTGAAGAAAACTTAGGCTAGATTTTAGCCAAACATATCAACAGATTGGAGAATCAGATTCAATCAGATTAAAAATGACTCATCTAAGTCTGAACCAGAGGTACAGAATCCGACGTCCGGTCAGGAATCTCATACACCATATATGCAGACGACTACGGAAACTTCACAGTAGTAAACTCGTTTTATTAGACATGTGACAATGTCTACAAGGTTAAATCTTTATTAGTGTAATTCACTCACAGACGTGTATGTGTAAATACAATCAAAAATCAACAAATATCAGTGTACTCAGTTAAAATAGCAAAATCAAAGTCAGTTACATAAGTGTATTTAAATTCAGTTAATAAATGTTATTGAAGATCAGTGTAATGTCAGTAAATTGTTTTAAGTACATTATAGTGCTCACTGAAGAGTAATGAAGAAGAGTTTCATTCGGGAATTAGAAGAAGAAAGGAAGTAAGACTGTGCCATGAACAGACGAAAACGTTAAAATATGTTTCAAGATATATGGTCATCTTAAGTTTAAATTGGCACACACTTAGTGTTAGGTGTTATTTAGTTACTTATTTCAATTTATTCAAATGAGCAAATGATTACGTAGATTTTCAGATTGACTTAAAAAAATTGACCAAAGTAAAAGTGAACATTATTATGAAAGGTTGCATGTTTTAGTAGGAACAGTCTAATGGGTATGTACTATACTTTCCAAACATTTGGAAACATTGTATCATTTCTTGTATCTCTGAAAAAGTGGGATGTTATATATGTAAAATTGCAATTGGTCTGGTTACAAGTGATATAGTGATGAACAAGATTTATGTCCCTTGGATACTCTTCTGAATAAAGATATTATTAGCTCAACATGTCATCGTTTCATTACGTTACAGATCAATATAAAAGTTGTTTCGTTTTAAGTTTGTTTGTTTCATATAGCACTGTAGTTCAGCAGAAAGCTCGTATTTTATTAAAATGTAACGTTATCATAATAAAACACAATAACAAAAACTAAATCATCATCACCACAATCATCATCTATGATTTTCCGCAGCTTGTGAACTTACTCAATATAAATGTCAAAAAATGCACCCAAATACCCAGGTGCATAAGTTGACTTGATTATTCATTTGAGTTAATAATGTGCATGACTCTAGCGGACATACGTTTAAGTTAATTGCGTCGCAAGTTCAAAATTATTTGTATTACTTAAACGGCTTCTGAGTATTTGAAACACTATTAAAAATATCCAGGTACACAGGTTCACTTGCTAAAAATTAGTTTCACCACGCTTAAGTAGTTGGATGGTTTACCGTTTTAAAATTATAGTATCGGTAAATATTTACTGTAATTTGTTATAAAGTGTTTTATAAATCACCTATTAAGCAATAATATGTATTAAACTTAATTAAGTAAACCATGGCATAAAACAAAATTTTTGTCTATTAGGAAATGCTTTCCTATTTAACAAATGCATTTCAATTAATATCTAGCAAACGATAACTGGCACAAGTACATAAATACAGCTTAAAATTGATAACAATTAATAAAAAGCCCACTCAATTAAACATATATAAATATTTGTTCCAAGCATTAAATGGCTAAATATCTAATAGGTAAATCATAAAATCACACTGAACAATGAAAATCCCATGAGAAAAGTTAAAAATCTAATAGAAAGGCTTTTTTTGAAAACAACTTCCATTGCAATAAAAACACAGTTATTTTAAAGCGACAATTATTGATCACAAAAAACATATATCCAATAATTGTTCCGTATAAAGGCATATTAAACAGATTAAGGATACTTAATATTGCAAACTTTCGGTTTCGCAAAGGTTTCCTGGTGACCGGTTTTTAAAAATAAAATTGTATTCAATGTTAGAAATAGAAGCATATTTGTACATGTCATTGTAAGATCGTTTGTTATTTCACGAGTGATCATAGAAAATATTATTTTTCTATGATCACTTGTGAAATAACAAACGATCATACACTGAAATGAACAAATTTTCTGGTTTTTTTATGCCCCTTTTTCAAGATAATGATTAACAGCTGTTCCTCTTCGCTGAAAAGTTACCCTTTCTACCCGTGGCGTGCCTCAATACATTTAAAAACACAAAATGACGTCATTAGTTTGACGATATGACGTCATTATACCAGCGGAATTCTCCAGTTAAGGGGTGTTGCTGCAATTTTGCTGATTTTTTTCCATCTAATAGATTTTGTCCAACATTTATATTTAAGATATATATACAAATATATGAACAATGAAATAAAAACATAGGGTCACCGGCCTTGATTTGATTTTATACGCCATTATATAATATGTACTTTTTCAATAAAACTGAAAAATCTCTAATTGCGAAAAATAATTAATAACCTATGAAATTGGCAACATGTAGATATTATATAAGCTAAGATACATCATATACCATTTAAATAAACCACACACTACCATTAAAATGGAGTACACACTTTAAATTTTAAGAAATTTATTTTTTATATTGTTTATGTCACCCAAAAAAACGTCATTTTTTACTATTGTGACCACATTTATGGAATTAAAAATTGTTCTGTCTAATAGAATTATGTGAAGCTGCTCAAATATGTTCATCTACGTATTGTCATCATAAAACACAAATAAAAAAAGGTGGTCACCGCATTTTTAACCGAGATTTTTTGTTTTAACTATCCCTACCGTCTACTTCAAATTTCATAAAATACAGCAATTAGGCAAAACCCAAGTTTCGGTACATAGATTGTCATAAATATGCATACATATTAGAAATTGTTTACACTTATAACTGGGATCACAACAGTTTACCAAATGACATTAATACAAAACAATATTTAATCACAAACATAATACCATACAATATCAAACTCGACCTTAATCAATAATAACTTGCATAAACTTGTTCACATATTTCGAAATGTTTTGAAGTTTGTGATTAAATGCTTTAATTTGATAAATTTAAACACCAGGACTAAAGAGCTCCAGTATAAAACAAGAATGAAATTAAAGAAAGAATTTTTTTTTATCCCCACCTGGGATCGAACCAAGACAATTGTATTATGAACATTTCTAATCATTGTGTCACACCGGTCTTACTGACCTGTGTGAATGCGCGCTAAGCATTGTGGGAAACGGACTTTTTTCCATCATGGCGTTGGTAAACATAATAAACAGGGAAGTGAAAAATGGTAATTAATTATTATCAAAAACAGGCCCCATCAAACCGGGCCAGCTGTAATATATACATGGATGCAGTTTGTGCTTCAAAAGGAGCCACTTTTCATGTCAGTCTATTGTTTGTAAGAATCACTAAACACGTAACTTAGACTAACTAAACACGTTGCAAGACTGTATCTTCGAAATAGTAAATACATCAAAATCATAAATAAATATTTATAATTAAATACCTGCTGAAATTTGAGAACGTAAACGATTTAAAATAAACGCTGTGAACATTACAAGGAATCTTACATGTAGGCCTCATGTGTGTGAGAGGATTAATCAGTGATAAAATAAATGGAGTTCAAAGGATCTAACATTTTGAGGAGGACGTCATGGTATCTTGGACATTTGGCACTTTCATATATTTATTTAGTAGATACTGAAAATGCTGAATGTGCTAATTGCAACATCAAATATGAGCAGGTGAGATTTTTACAGCTTTGTTTTTCTTGACATAGTGTTGTATGTTTTCCATTTAATTTATATGGCGCTCTAGTCTTATTTATAAGACGTGCAAAGAATTTAGAGATACTTTTAATATGTGCTAAATTCTTTGTTCCAAATATTACCCATATAAAAAGTAGCTTAATATTTAAGAGCGTCAAAAATTTGGACTAATGGCGCTCAATTTTAGCTCGGCTGTTTTCGGGGAAAACCGTAGGTATTGTCATAGACAGCTCGTCGTCAGACGTCCGCGTCGTGCTTAAACCTTTACATCAGCTCTAAAATCAAAGTACTTCCACCTATAACATTGAAACCTCACATGTATATGCACCTTGATGATTTCTACACACCACACCCATTTTGGGGTCACTCGGTCAAAGGTCAAGGTCACTAACCTCTAAAAATTCTTTTAATAAATTTCATTTATTCAAAACTGCACCGCAGCCTAGCTTGGCACCCTTAATGTGGTGCTCTTGTTTATATATAATTTTAAAAATGTATTAATAACCAGAATAGTTGATGCATGTATCAATAAAAAGATACAGTTATGAACAGTGTGTTTTAATTTTTAATAAATATGCTTTGATTGCGTATATGCAAAACAATGAAGTCCATGTAGTGTTAACTGATTTTTAAAATGTTGAATGTCACACATTACGTACCAGTCCGTTTATGTACCGACACTTTATGTACCACTATCTGACACTTTATGTACCATATTTATAATATAAAGAGATAACTGCAGGGCTCAACATTAACCTAAAAACCAACTTGCCCTGCCGGGCAAGTACTTAGAAAATCTACTTGCCCTGAACGTAAAGTCACTTGCCCAAACATGAAATATCACATTAACTGTAAACCTCATATTTTTAATGAACATCAAAATGATACAACACAAAACCTTTTTTTTATTTTTGCACATTTACAGAATGATTACAGCAATTATAGTCTAATTAAAGTCTAAATGTAATGCTCTTTGTTCTTTTTTGCACTTGCCTGGGCGGACAACTAGATTATAAAATAACTTGCCCGAACCCAACTTTTACTTGCCAGGGGCAATAGGACAACTGTTAATGTTGAGCCCTGTTACACTAATTTAATATGAATGTGTGTTATTGATGAAATGTATTTTGTGTGATAGTATTTATGAATTTAGACTTATATATTGGCCATAGATTTTATATTTTGTCAGATTGTCTAAGTGTCACTGAGTGTCTTAGTTTAATTTATTAGCCCAAGTACATGTAGTACTTAATAAATGATTTATTAGTCTTACCTGAAATTGAAGTAAATTATAAAAATTCATTTGTCTCTTATCTTTTCCTGACTAAGGATTATAAAGTCTAAAATGTTTGTATTATATTGTATAATTGAAATGTGATACTTTGAAGAGAAGAGAGAATGACCTTAATGTTCAAACTGTAAAAAAAAATAATTCTTTCCTTCTTTAGACTTTAATCATGTTTAGAGAATGACCTTAATTCATTAGGACTGCTATGAATGAATGGACAATAACACCTATATTTTATGTAGGTGGTACGTAAAGTTTCAAAGTACCGGTAGTACATAAAAGGTCTGGTACATGTACATAAGGTGTTACACCCTAACATGTTCATGGTATCAGTTTTTCAATAATGTAGTGTTCCTTATTATGTATTGCTTAGGTTGTTTTGTTTCAAATTTCAAATTTGCATTTATTTTAAAGCATTTTCAGTCATTTTGTGAATTCCATGTTTTTGTAATAGGGTGAATTATGTTGTACATGGCGTCAAATATTAATTCATGGTCGCTATGGTGTAGAGAATGATGTCCGCTGGGCGTGGGTTCGATCAATACTCTGGGAGTTCTTATTATCGTCTCCATGGACAACAAGTTCTGGTGTACCAAGTAGTAGTAGTAGTAGTAGTAGTAGTGGTGGTGGTTGTGGTGGTGGTGGTGGTAGTAGTAGTAGTAGTAGTAGTAAATGTAGTAGTAGTAGTAATAGTAGTAGTAGTAATAGTAGTAGTAGTAGTAGACTAGTAGTAGTAGAAGTAAGATCAGTAGTAGTAGTCGTAGTTGTTGTTCTTGTTGTAGTAGTATATAATTAATTAATTAGTAGTAGTAGTAGTAAGAGTTGTAATGGTTGTGTTTGTATTTGTATTGAATTCTGATAATACAACACAATGATGCTGCTGCTAACGATGATGATGATGAATATGATAATGCTGCTGCTGATTGTGATGATGATTATATGATGGGACTTTGGTATTATAAAATTTGTGAGGTTCAAACACAAAACCTGTTGGATAATAAAACTTCTCATTTTATGACAAAAGAGCTAGATTGTAGAGTAAATAATAAGTATAAAAATCCCTAATAGGAAAGCTACCATTAAAGGACCATGACTTGTGGGCTTCATCAAAAGTAATGCATGAAACAGTTATATCTCTTTCAAATGCACTCAATATTGCTGTTCCAATTGATATGCTCAGAAATGCTTCTGGATGGGCATAAACCAATGAGTACATTCCTTCAGTTATTTATTCTAAAGACACATTCACAACACTGTCGCCCTTAGTAGGAATTCCGGACGCCTCCCCTAAGATGTTCCCTCCCCAGAAATTTCCCCCATTTTAGTTTTAGTGCTTACATTACCCCTCACCCACCCCACAATAAATTTATAATGGTTTGGTTGAAGTATAATCTTGATTTATTATCAAAATGATTATTTTGCTTATGTAATCTTATGTAATTAACTTTTTATATGAAGCAGCTTGTTTGTTGTTTTCTTTGGATTAATCATTCATTATTTTTGTTAA
The DNA here is from genome assembly GCF_020536995.1 of Dreissena polymorpha. NCBI lineage: Eukaryota > Metazoa > Mollusca > Bivalvia > Myida > Dreissenidae > Dreissena > Dreissena polymorpha. The sequence continues at coordinate 37,672,325 of NC_068365.1, forward strand.
ACTGTTTAAGGAGTGCATGTAAATCATTAGTAAGACGTGCATGTTGGTGTACTAGAGGAATACTAGAGGAATACATGGGATATTCTCAAAATCTTACACATGTTGTTTTTAATATAATTAAATAGGATCAATTGATGAATTTATTCAGTTTGAGTCAACTTGGGCTGGGTTGTGGAACTATAGTTAGTTGTTGTTTTAATCCAATTAAATAGGGTACTATGTACATGTAACTGTCAAAGAAAATATGCATTCATACGCATATAAGCCAAGTTTTGGATGTCACTGATATTTTCAATTTTACTAGTACCTAATTAAGACTAATTAAAACAGAATTAGACTTTCCTTGCAAAGTATTTATTAATAATAATATAATAAGCTAATGTAATCAAAACATATTGATATTTTAATAATTTAACTCAATGATATTAATAATATTTAAATTTGCCCCAACAAACTAGGGCAGGTAGATAGGAAGGATTTTTTTTGGAAAACCAACAGTGTTGTCAGTGTAAAATATTTGTAAAGCTTCTTCAATTTCAGTTTTACATTTTATGACCTGCAACATATTCTATGCTACTATATTTTACTATGGTAAGTCATTAAAGTGTTATTTATTTTTCAACTATATAATGTGCTAAGCTCATATAATGAATTACTACCCCATTTAAAGATGACACCTAATCTAAATTCATTAATACAATAGTTATAATTGTTTTATTGTAACATACTATTCCACTAAAAAATGACCATCATAGAACATCAATGCTGTGCTTTTACTAAAATTTTCATTGATCTCAATTATTTAAAGAAAAAAATCTATCAGGCACTTATAAAAAAATATATAATTGGGGTGTCAAAATTTAACAAACTGAACAAGTAAATTTGAACTTCTCTTGCAATGCAAATGGAGCCACTTGAAATATCAAATTGTTCCCATACTAGTCGGCAATATAGCTATGACATTGTGTCTATTCATAACATGCATCAGATACACCTTCTGAAACTTTTTAAGCGGTTTTGAAAACGCTATTTCATTGCAAACTTTCGTCAATAAAGGATACATGTTGTTATACAACCGAAAGTGAAAGTACAGTTTTAAAAAAATGAATAAAGAGCGAAATTGTTGAAAACTTACGAAAATTTTAATTGATACTAACATAAGACCGTAAGACTGAACAAAATTATACTTTTAAATCATAACATGAAAGTTTACTTTAAAGCAAATTCTTCATTCATCCGCGGACTTCTTTGTGTCGTAGTCATAAATGCCTCCAAATAGAGGTGCGTGATGCGTCTAAGTATAGAGGTGACAATAACGTAGTGACGTCACCGTTTATGTATAGAATGCATTTCTAATGATACTGATAACAAAAATATTGAGTTGTGATAATAGCATCATCGGTGTTGCTGTAAATATATCCTCGGTTAAGTTAACTGCCGCAATACCCCTTAAACTCTTTAACAATATAAATAAACGGTGAAAAAGCATAAAATAAATGAAAATATGTTGGATTCGGTGGAATTTCGATCGATTTTAATTCACTCATGATCATAGAAAATATATATAAAAATATTAATGAAAATATAATAGAAATAATAGAAAATAGATAATAGAATAGAAATAATAGAATATAGAAATAGGAGTACCGAAAATTTGTTCTTTTCACCGGTGAAAAGAACAATTTGTTTATTTTCACTGCTGTTATTTCACTGTAGAAATGTCATATTTTATCATAAGGTATAAAAGAAACGTGTTTGTTTTCTAATTAAGTTTTATCAAATAACACCTAAAAATTTCTTAAAATATTTTATTTTGTATTTGAGAACGATCTACAGTGATGCATCAGTCTGAAGCAACTAGAAACAAAAACGAAGTTATAAATCCATATGCATTATACGTACTGCGTTTAAATTCTGAAAACAACTTACAGTGCCTTTAGGTTCGGCAGTCTTGTAAAGGCATCGTCGGGAAGGGATGCGAGCATGTTGTTGGATAAATCCCTGGAATTTAAATAAAGTCAATTAACGTAATGAAATAAAACTATTCTTCTACGAAAAAAATACTCATATATTTTGAATAAGCTAAGAAATGGCTAATGTGCATCTGCTTTTGCCTATAAGCAGGGAAGACATTATTCAAACTACACGTACCAACAACAAGAACATTGCATAGTTTCATTATTAAACATCACACCTTCAAGAAATGACACACATAAGACACTTAAACACATCAGAGACAGTTCTTCCGTCCAATCAACCTAAAACAATCATCATCATCATCAGCAGCAGCATCAGCATCAGCATCATCATCATCATCATCATCATCATCATCATCATCATCATCATCATCATCATCATCATCATCATCATCATCATCATCATCATGATGATATTTCGCGGGAATTTGATTATTTCGCATTCTACTCACAGCTTACTAAGCAACAATTTATAAATACTAGCTCTACTACAACAGCAACCTTAGCTGCCGTCCTACTGTTATTTACCAGATTAACCATCAGTCTTTTATAAATTACATTTATTGAAAAGAAGCACCAATTAGTTTGAATATCGTTTGGTGTTTTGGTATAAATGTTCAATGGCAACCGCACAAATAAAAATAGTGTGTAGTAATTAAAAGCACTGGGACTCAACCTCACACTTGGTCCAGCAATATTTATGATACATATAAGTTTCAATATAATTTAACCTCTTAGCATTGCAATTCAAATTTAACAATAATAAAAGGGAATTAAAACGCATTCGATTTAATTACCATTTAATTACTCAATAATAGGAAGGAGAGCAGAGCAACAGAGTTGCAACTTTTTGGGCGAACGAAATTACGAACAAGTGTCAACTACAAAAAGGGATTCAGAACATAGTATAATAATATATATCGGATCATCATCGTGCAAATACAAGAAGAAACAGCAATATTTGTTGTAAAAGATCTATATTTCATCGCTTTGTTGTTTATTTTCTGCTTAAAAATAAATCAATCAAGATATACCTGTCAGAGAGAAAATATTAATACAGTTGCACGATATAAACCCGATAACCTATGCATATAACTAAGACAGCGACGGTAGATCGGATGACGTAATTCAGAAGCGATGACACGATGACGTCACCAGTAACGAAATCAAATATTATTAAAGGGGCAGTACTGTAAAATAAAATAAAAATATTAAAGGGGCATGACTGCAAAATAGAATAACCAATAAAACCAGCTGTGTTTATTGGACATTTTAAAAGCAAACATATAAAATGGTCATTCCATTAATAATTCCAAATTTTAAGAGAAGAACGATATAGTGAATCGAAAACCAACAAGCATGTGTTTTTAAGTACGTCAGCATCATATCCTTTTGATAAAAATGAGTAAATTAAATTGAAAAGTTTAACATCTGCTTTAAGATATTAAATTTTGCGCTTCAAAACATCTCGACACAAAAATAGATTGAAAATTCAATCAGTTAAATGCAATTTTAAAGAAACATTATGTTGTAAAATTAAATTAAATACATTGAGTGAAATTTATAGAATTTACCTCGTAGGTTATGATACAATTGTTAATAGCTAATAGTTCTGTTAAATCAGTCGTATCATAGTTAATCACCACTAACTTTTCAAGTCTTGCAGTTCAAATAATACACTGATAATTCCTCTTAATTCCAAAATCAAGATATTCAATAGTTAAAATATGTAAATAAGATCGTAAAATATTAAATATATGTCTGATTGCAATTGAAAACATCTTCCAATATGGTTTCTCATGATATTTGTAGTAGCACGTGACCTCAGGTTAGGCCTTTTTAATTTCAATGTTTTCAAGGATAGCAAGACATATACTTAAGGGTAAAGGCACTTCGTTTAATTTTTTATATGGTCAAAACCAGATCACAGTCGGTGTAAAGTGGTGAGACGTCCTAAAAGATAGGATTGGTAATCTCTATAGAACAAAACATGGATAAATTTGAAGGTTTAATTTATTTGCCAGGCTCATATCACATAATAATAGACCCAAACGTAATGCCTTTTGCTCAGCCTGTGCGTAACGTACCAATGTCCATGAAACAAAAGGTCAAGGATGAGCTTCAGAAAATGGAGTCAATATAGGTTATAACACGACAAATTGAACAAACTGAATGACTGAACTCGGTCGTAACAGTGACCTGAATCTCTGGTGATGTAAGAATTTGCATCGACTCGCGACATCTGAATGAAGCAATATTAAGAGAACATTATCCGATGAAAACAATGTAGGATAAGGTATTTAGCACTCTAAATGAAACAAGTGGATTCTGGACTTAAAAATACTCGATAAAGAAAGTTAAAATCTTACAACGTTTCAAACACCATTTGGGAGATACACATTCTTAAAAGCTCCGTTTGGAATGAAGTCCATTCAGGAAATGTATCAGCGTGTCATGACACAGGATCTAGAAGGAACGGAGGTGATAGTACTTGACGTCATAGTCTTGGGAACAAACATCCAAGAACATGAAAACAAGACTAAAGCAAGTATAAGACAAAGTGTAGCATAACAGCTTAAGAATGCTTTTAAGTAAAAGCCAGTTCAGGAATGAAGACGTCCATTATGTGGGTCATAAAATCAGCCAAAATGTACTTCAGGCCGACCCTGAAAAGGTCAGAACCGTTCAAGACATGGATGGACCTCAGAACAAGAAAGAAGTAACTACATGTCGAAGCTTCATCACAAACCTGCAGAAATGTTTGCCAAATGTGTCAGAGATAAGTACGCCATTTCGAAAAGTGTTGGAAAAGGACTGGCAGTGAGAAAACCCCAAGAAGAGAGCTTTAAACAAATTTAGGAAATGGCATCGACAACACCTGTTTTAGTGTTTTTTTATTATCCAAGTTAGGGTCTTACATTGAATGCAGATGCTAGTTCATTCGGATTTGGAACAGTTCTTTTGCAAAACGAAAAACAAATTGCATATGCATATGACTCTTGCAATTGCGTTTGGCTGTAAATAATTCTACCATTATTCGTATGGACGCGAGTTTACAGTAGAGACGGATTACAAACCTCTTGAGAGTATTCCGTGAATCGATAGAGGAGTCTCAAGATTTTTCAAGATTTATCTTGCAATTACCCAAGTATGACTTCAAGGTCAACTATAAAGCTGGTATAACTATGTTTGTTGCAAGAAAGAACCTATCAGATACTGAGGACAAAAAAAACAGATCTTAACATCGATCAATTACAGTTGAATGCTCATTTACCTATGTCTGAGGAGAAATTTAGGGCGTTGAAAAAAGCTTCTGCAGAAGATGAGGACATGCAATGTATCAAACCCTTGATTGGGTAAATATGGCCAGAAAAGAAGTGCCAGACTCCATTTAACTTAAGAGAGTATTGGTCGTTCAGACATAATCTCACATGACTGTGTTGATGGAGTTTTATACAAAGGGTTAAAGGTTATAATCCCAAAACGGCTACAACGAGAAATGCTGCATATTGTGCATCGAGCACATCAAGGTTTAGTAGCACGAAAAATGAGATCACGCGAATGTATGTTCTGGTGTGGAATGATGAAAGACGTACAGGATGTAGTAAAGAAATGTACGAGTTGTGCAATGAATAATAGAAAAATGAATCATCAGGAGCAAATGTTGCAAAGTGAAATTCCTGTTAGGCCGTTATCAAAGATCGGTGCAGATTTGTTTTAATATCGAGGCAGACATTATTTGTTGACTGGACTCAGACCAGAACTATTTTTAAATGACCAGATGTTAAAAAGCTGGATTGTTTAAGTTCATTAAATGTTATCGTGTATCTGAAAAGGCGTATTTGTTGAATTTGCTACATTGATGAAATTGTTACTGATAATTTGCCGCAGTTCACTTGTTATGCAGAGCACCATTTTATAACATCGAAACCGCGTTAAAGGCAAGGTATGGGACAAACTGAAAGATATATTCTAACATATAAAGAAAATCAAACCGTGATGATCCATCATGGAAATGACTTTATTTTTGGAAAAGTGGTGAAAAAACACGCAACACCGAGATCATATGTTGTCGAAACTGAGAAAGCACAGATAGTTGCACAGAAACCGCCGTCGATTGAAGAAAACTTAGGCTAGATTTTAGCCAAAAATATCAACAGATTGGAGAATCAGATCCAATCAGATTGAAAATGACTCATCTAAGTCTGAACCAGATGTACAGAATCCGACGTACGGTCAGGAAGCTCGTACACCATATATGCAGACGACTACGGAAACTTCACAGTATTAAACTCGTTCTATTAGACATGTGAAAATGTCTACGAAGTTAAATCTGTATTAGTGTAATTCACTCACAGACGTGTATGTGTAAATACAATCAAAAGTCAACAAAAATCAGTGTACTCAGTTAAAATAGCAAAATCAAAGTCAGTTACATGCGTGTATTTAAATTCATTTAATCAATGTTATTGAAGATCAGTGTAATGTCAGTAAATTGTTTAAAGTACATTATAGTGCTCACTGAAGAGTAATGAAGAAGAGTTTCATTCAGGAATTAGAAGAAGAAAGGAAGTCAGACAGTGCCATGAACAGACGAAAACGTTGACATATGTTTCAAGATATATGGTCATCGTAAGTTTAAATTGGCACACACATAGTGTTAGGTGTTATTTAGGTGTTATTTAGTTACTTATTTCAATTTATTCAAATGAATAAATGTATACATAGATTGTGAGATTGACTTTTAAAAATTCTGACCAAAGTAAAAGTGAACATTCGTATGAAAGGTTGCATGTTTTAGTAGGAACAGTCTTATGGCTATGTACTATACTTTCCATAAATTTATAAGTTAAAATGAGCAAATGATTACGTAGATTTTCAGATTGACTTAAAATATTTTTTTTTATTCAATATCATACATACAATGTAAACATGTATATGAGCATACAACACAGTGATTGTACAAAGCAATAAAGTTCAGACATGTTATACAAGATATGCTAATATATATATATATATATTTTTAGAGAGAAAAGAAAAGAACAACAGAGAAATAGTTATGAACAATGATGAGTTGTATAAAGTCTGAAGAAAGCATACTGGACTTGTGTGTTTTGTTGTATATTCACAATGATCTTGTCCGATTGAGACAAAAAAAATAAACAAAACTATTTTAGAGGGATAAACTAACATTAGAGTGAAATGTATATTAGTGGACAAAACATTATGAGAATTTAATCCGATTCCATTTTTGTTCAAATATTTGTAATGTGTCATTACTGAGGGCTATTTCTTTCTCAATCTGGATTTTTAGTTTAAGACTATGGACAAAACAATTAAAAGTTGGTACTTGTTTTTTGTACTTCATGTTTAAGATAAGATATTTCATCAATATAACCATAAAATTCACAATATTATTACAGTCTATTGATTTCAATGAGTTAATTCCGAAACTTACATCTAAGAAAGATAGTTTAATGTCTAGTTGATGTTGTTCAAGAAAAGATATTAATTGATTCCAAATAGGCTGGATGTGTTTGCACTCCCAAAAAAGATGTTCTATAGTTTCAATGTTTTCACTGCAGAAGTCACACACATTTGAGTTAGATAATTTGCATTTATAGAGATATTTATTTGTAGCTATAATTCTATGGATGTATTTATATTGAAAATTTCTCAGTGTGCTTTCAATTGTTGCTTTATATGGCATGGTAAATATGTGTTTCCAATTTAGTTCATTTTCTCCAAAAAGGACTTGCCATTTATTTTTGATTTTGGAGTTTTCTGTAGGGTTTTTAATTTGTAGTGTGTAAAATATTTTATTTGTTTTGTTTTTTCTTCCAAGTATGTTTTCTACAAATGTTGTTTGAGTACATGGTGTATTATTTGTATTGATTTCAGATTTAATATGTATGGGTATGCTTTTGATTAGTGTGTAGTACTTCAGAAAATTATTTGAAGGTATTCCGTATATGTAGCATATATTATCAAAAGAGTAGAAATCCTTAGTTCTGTAGTCATATAATTGGTCGACATATTTAATGCTTCGTTCAAACCAGTCTTTATAGAAAAACGTCTTATTGTTTGACGTTATGTCTTTATTATTCCATATTATTGTTTTACTGCTGGTTTGGGTTTCTAAATTATGAGTGACATCACTCCACGCTGATAGAACATCAGACAGAAATATGTTTTCGTTTGCAATTTCATGTAAGATAGTATTGCTGATGTTACATTCAAAGAGTAAGGAGTCACCATATTTTTTTAGGATTTTCTGGTAGAATAATTTCCATTTACTCGTATTGGTACTATCTAGGTATCTTTTAACCCAGCTGCATTTGATTGCATTCAAGAATGAGTCAATGTTCGTTAATTGGATACCTCCATTTTCTACAGATTGAATTAGCTGAGTTCTTTTTATTTTATCAGGCTTTCCGTCCCATATGAAATTAAATATTGCTGATTTTATATCGTTAATAACATCAATTGGTGGATTTGGGAGAACTGTAAATACATATATTAACTTAGGAAGTGCAAACGTTTTCAATACTGTGTTTTTTCCAATAAGTGTAAGTTTACGATGATGCCATGATTTTAAGCAGTTTTTAAAATTCTGTAATTTTGGTAGTATGTTTTTTAGAACTGTATCCTTTTCATTATTTGTGAAAGTAATTCCTAACGTTGTGGCTTCATCGGATGTCCAATTAAATTTCATTTCTTTATTATATTGAACATTACTTTGTTTTAATTTACCTACTCGTAGCACAGTACATTTACTTTTGTTTAGTTTAAGACCCGATGTCATTCCGTAAAGGGTTAGCGACTCTATAAGGTTATGGAAAGAATCGTAATTGTCATTTAAAAAATAAGTTGCATCGTCAGCAAATAGGGATTGTTTGATTTCTTCGTCAGGTTCTAGTGATATGCCTTTTATGTGTTTATTTGATTGGATGTGATGTGATAGATACTCGATGCAAATAATAAATAGGGATGATTAGAGTGGACATCCTTGTCGAACCCCTCGTTCGATGTTAAAACTGTTTGAAAAGAAGCCATTGTTAATGATTATACTGTTAATATCGGTATAGAATAGTTTGACCCATTGAATGAGACTTTCACCAAAGTTCATATTTTCTAAGCAAGAGAACATAAATGAATGATCAAGCGAATCGAATGCCTTTTCAAAGTCTGCAAAGAATATTATACCAGGATTATTTGAATTGTTGAAATAGTTTATGCATTCTTGGATAAGACGAACGTTTTCACCAATGTAACGTCCTTTTATGAAACCAGATTGAGATTTTGAAATGATTGATGGTAATATTTTTTTTATTCTGTTTGCTATACTTTTACCAGTTTGATAATGATTCTAAGTTTTTTCCAGGTTTTGGAATAAGTGATATAATACCTTGTTTTCGTAGCGTAGTTAAGTTTTCGTTGTTAAATGAATAGTTAAGTGAATTAATTAGATGTGTTTTTATATCATTCCAGAATATTTTATAAAATTCGACTGTGATGCCATCAGATCCTGGGCTTTTGTTATTTTGCATTTCTTTTAGGGCTAATCCACATTCATATTCATTAAGCAATCCGTCGCACAGTTGTTTTTCCTCCTGGTTTAAAGCGTGATGTGTATTTTTAAAAAGGGTGTTATTTTCAACATTTTTTCTTTTATAGAGGGTTTCGAAAAATAAACGTTGTTCTTCTAGTATTTGAGTTCTGTTTGTTATATCTTTGCCATTGACTACTAATTTGCGTACAGTTTTTTGTTCACTTCTACGTTTTTCAATGTTTGCGAAATATTTTTTATTTTTTTTCATTGTGTTTAACATGCTGTGCACGCGCTCTTAGTATTATTCCATTGAGATGTGTATGATAGATTCCATCTAATATTTGTTTTTGTAATGTTATTTCATTTTCAATGTCGGTGGTATCATTTGTGTTTGTTTGATGCAATTGTTTTTCAAGTGTTTCAATGGTTTTGATGGTGTCAGTTTCAAGTTTGTGTGTTTCTTTTTGTTTAAATGATGTGTATCTAATTGTTGTGTTACGTATATTTCCTTTAATTACTTCCCATAAGGTGTTTGGGTTTGCATCTTTATTATTTTGAACTGTATTTAATATTTCCTGTTTTATTTGTGTTTGATATTGTGTATCTAATAAAATGCTGTTGTTAATTTTAAAGTATCCTGGGCCTCTTTCAGGTTGTATATTGTGGAGTTTAAGTTCAACTTGAGAGTGGTCAGTCATAAATCCTGGTTTTGTGTTACATGTGTCAATAATGTTGCAAAGAGATTCAGATATTAAAAAATAGTCTAATCTACAAAATATTGTTGGTTTCGTGTTTGAGTGCCAGGTGAATTTGCTTTCGTTTGGGTATACTGTACGCCAGATATCAATCATATTGTAGGTTACAATTATGTTATTTAAAATGTTTCTATTTTTAGTATGAGTATAAAGGTTTCCATTCTTTTTATCCAATAATGGGTTCAGGACAGTATTGAAATCACCACCGATTATAATATTTTTATCTTGGTTATTAATTATAAAGGATTGTAATGTTTCGTAAAATGTGGAATCGTCTATGTTAGGGCCGTAGACGTTGATTAGTGTTATTTGTGTTTCGTGTATTTTGATATCTATACTTGCTTGTCTACCAATTATTATTTCCTTAAAGTTATCGACTGTGACCCCTATATTATTTTTTATCAGAAAGGCAATGCCTTGTTTATTAGTATGTTCTCCACTGATATAGATTTCTCCGTCCCATTCATCTTTTAAGGTTTGTGCTAAAGTAGGTGTCCAATGACATTCTTGTAAAAGGCATATACTATATTTTTTTTCGTCTAACCATTTGAAGATTTTTGTTCGTTTGTCTTTATTGTTTAATCCTTTAAGATTTTAAGTACATAATTTAATCATTTAAGTGGGTGGAGGGTGATGTGAATGGTAATTTGTATGTGCTTGTCCAGTTAGTTTCTATCTTAAAACATGTCCAGTTTGTTTCTATTATAAGACATAGGATGTCCATACATACAAACAAAAATAGAAAACAAAAATTATGGATACAGAAAGATGAATATTCCTTAGATATGAAGAAGTGAAAAGAAATAATCACAAAAGTGAGAAAAAAACACAATGAACCACTGGTCCCAGCTAGGAAACAAACATAATAGACAGAGAAAAACATAAAATTGAAAATGACAATGAGTGTAATGGTAGCTTGGCTAAACATTACAAAGATAAGGAGAATAAAAGAGCATATGCAATCAGTGGATAGTATATTTTTTCATTATCTTTCAAACAGTAATGTTGAAATTAAGAATTTTGTTATATTTTTAAGTGCATATATCAATCAATATAATGTTATTTAAATTTATTAAGTTGATTTATTTTTAAAATAACAAAAATGTATTAAAATTATGCTATTTCATTGGACGCATTTTTTTAAATGCAGAAAAGAAACAATATAAAGTTAATAAGATATGAATAACTGTGTTTTTATATATAACAAACAAAAAACACACGTAATGAAACACTTTTTGAATTCTTATGGAAGATTATTGTTAATTTCATGTAATCATAAGATCAATAAAATTAACGTATAATTGCCATTAACAATTGACTATTTACAAATTATATATGTAATAGTAGCATTAAACAAAAATCGATAACAGTGGTTATGCGACTGTTGGTTTAAGTTATGTACAATAAGGTAGGCAACACGAGATGTCAATGGTTTAAGTTATGTACAATTAAGTCGGCAACAAGAGATGTCAATGGTTTAAGTAATGTACAAATAAGTAGGCAACAAGCGATGTCAATGGTTCAAGTTATGTACAAGTAAGCAGGCAACAAGAGATGTCGATCTGGAGCGGTAACAAATATAAAAAAAATCCAGATATTTTCAGATTAAACATGGAAAAATACACATACGTTTCATGGATCAAAGCCTTAACATATTAATGACACCTTCTTTTAAGGATTAATATATATAATTGATTTACAGATGCTTTATCAGGAGAATACTAAAACAGTTTTGCTTATGTTTCATAAACTCTTAACACACTCATAGTTGAGGTATAAGTAAGATATGCCAGTTGCTGTAATAAACAGTGTTATAAATAGTTTTTTAATCAATAACTAAAAATGCAGAAGTAACAATTTGTATTTATTTTGCATGTTCACATCAAACCTAATACTTGACACAATTTAATTTGGATTAGTAAATGTAAATATTCATGTTTGTCTAAATGCCATAATGATAGCACATAAGATAGTGTTTTGTAGAATAAATACAGTTATATAATCAATTGCTCAAACATAAATTAGTAATTTGTAGAATAAATATTGTTATATTATCATTTATTCATACTAGTGAAAACTAGATTTTTAACAAGCATGTTAATTTTGGAATAAAAAAGTATATTTAAATAATCACCTTCAATCCTTTTTTATTTGTAGTATCAGTTTATTTTAATCGGCATGTAGGGGAGGTATATATTTGACAAGCACATTTTTTAATAATATTGTAACTGATCTATATGAGAAAGAGAATACAAAGACAGTGATATTGAATAAGACAGTCTAGTTGTATTTTACATCCAAATTTCACTCAACACTTAAAAAAACTTCATATGAAAGCGAAAATGAAGTAAGAGTTAATATATTATTGAAGAGTTGTTACTTATAAAGTGTAAAGTGAAAAATAAAAGGATGATTTTAGTCATCCACTGTTTACACCTTCATAAAAAAACAAAAAAAACAATACAGCTTCAGAATGTTAATGAAGACAAACAAATAATCCTAAGTTCAGTGCGTCTAATACCTTCAACAATATAATTTATTCAAATATATTTATAGCTTGTTTAACATTCACAGATTAGAGAGAAAAATAATGTAATGAAGGTATCTTAGTGGATACATTATTTAGCGATGTGTAACACTGAATGACCGTGTATTCAATTAAAAATAGATTAACAGTCATTTACAATCAGTAAATAGTTAATTTCAGAAATATTTTTCGAACAGTTATGTTTAAATAAAGTATTTTTCGTAATATTTGTTATATCAATCAATATAATGTTATTAAAAATTTATTAACTTGATTTAATTTTTACTAACAACATTTATATTTTTGTTGTCTCATTCCCCCCCCCCATTTTTAATGCAGTTATAAGCTCATACAATGTTATTAAGAAATGAATAACCAACAAGAAACAGAATTATGACAACATGAACAGACACGTTGATTTTGGTTATAAGTGTTGTTATAAACAACTAAACAAAAACTACAACTACAGGTATAAAGACCAAAAAGTGTCAAGCATGTAATGCGGTTGCTAATAAGCATCAGAAAAAAAACACAAACTAAAGTGTGTCTAGTATGTTATGTTGTAACAAATTAAAACAAGACAAAAAAGTATAATTATTAAGGAGGCAATTATATTAAATCAGATACTTATTTCATTCAACATCTAAAGTTCACTTAACACTTAAACAAGCTTCAGATGAAAGCGAAAATGAAGCAAGGTTTACAACTATATAGCATGAAAGGCTAAACTATAAGTGTTAAATGAAAACAAGCAGATGATCTTATGTTCATCACTTCTTGTACCTTCAAAACATTTTTAATGTTCACAGTTAAAAACGTAATGTATTAATCCGCATTGAAGGTACATAAGTGCATAAATTATTAAGTAAGTTGTAATACTGAAAGATTAGTATCCTAGTTCTTTCAAAACCATTTTTAATTTTCACAGATGAAATTTAAATGTTATAATTGGCATTGAAGGTGCCTACATGCAAACCTGATTAAGTAAGTGGTAATACTGCAAGATCAGTATTGAAATAAGGTTTAAAATTTACACTATTTTATTTAAGTATTAAAGCTTATGTCTCATTATGAACATTATAAAATATATGAAACTATCTTAAAGCTGCTGACAAGAAAATCAAATTCAAAATTCGTGTATATGAATATTAGTAAGTATTTTTGTCTAGTGACAGGGATGACTAATAGGGTAGTAAGACCAATACATTTAACATGCAAACAGACAGTCTATACAAGCAAAAAAAATTTATAAACAAACCGACAGCCAATCTTTACAAGCAAAAATAAAATATAAACACAACACATTCATGTACATGAAACATTAGCAAGTCAAATAGGTTTAGAAATGCAAAGAAGATTAACACTCACAATAGCTGTTCCAAACAGATATTCAATTTATACAAGCTTAAATAAGATATATCCAGGATTAATGTTTTGTTTTCTGACACAATTTTTCCAACAGTGGACTGGTAGCATAATGTATTATTATTGAAAACACTTTTAATAATACACGAAAATGTTATTATGCGAAATCAATTTAATTAAATTGAGACATGTTTTGAACCGGGTTTTACAAGATCAAATATATCTTTACTGAAATAAATAGACCATTTTGTTGAAAAGAACAAACAAACGTTCCGCTAAGAAAGTTAATTTTATTATACATGACGCCATGTTTATATGTGTTTTATATTCCCCATGAAAAATAAAGGTATTAAACAATTTACACGTGCGTCTAAATACACACGTGCGCTTAAATGCTCATTAATTAAATATTTCTTAACAGGGAGATAACTATGCCTAAAGAACAACTATAATGCATTTGCGTAGCCTGATGGAGTGCTATTATTGAAAACACAGGTGACGTATTTTAGCTATTCATAACAGTAAAATAAAAGGTTGTCAAAAAAAACGTTTCATGACTTGTTTGATGATTTTCGGTTTGTTGCACAAGCTGGGGTTTCAACACACTCTGAGTATGATTTTTTGGGCCAAGGCTTTTCAAGCCAGTCTTTGAAATCAGCGAATTTTATTTGGATAGCATGTTCGTTCCCTTTGAACAAAGCGAAAATTTTCCCTTCAAAGGACCATGTCTTATGAACGGCACTGGGCTGCTTCAGGCGCAGGAACGCTAGCACCTCGGCATTTAGTTTCGTGAGGTCCTCGTTCACGAAGATACCGGATCCTTTGAATAACTTTGCTTTGCGAAGGATGTCAATTTTTATCTGGCGTCTTACGAATCGCACTATTACAGGCCGATTTTTGTTAGGACTGAATTTTCCTAGCCTGTGAGCAATGTCAATATCGTGAGGCTCAATCGAGATTCCCAGGTGTGTGTTGACGAGCGAGACGATTTTGTTTGTCACAGACACCGAGGATTGTCGGTCCTGATCCTCCGGAACACCGGCTATTCTGAGGTTATTCCGTCTACTATATTGTTCGGTGTTGTTAGCGAACTCGTCGTGGCTTATTGAATCACCGTTTTTCGCGCGTTGTAGGGTTTTATTTTCTGTTTTGAGCACTTCGATTTGTTTGTTTTTGGCGGCACCTTCCTGTTTCAGTAGGTCAATTTCACGTTTGTGTTCAAACACATCACTCTCTAGAATTTCAATTCGTCGGATTACATTTCCCAGCAGCTTATCTTTTAATTGTTCTACAGTTTCTTTTAAAATATCTTTAATAAACGCTGAATCATCCTTTGTTAGTACGTGTGATAATTTATTGCATATTTCATCTAATCGTTTTTCGATCGATAATCCACTTATGTCACAATTTTCGTTTGGCGTGCTAGTAACAAAAGTAGTCATAGTTTTCTGTTTTTTGGGGTCAGGTTTATTTTGTTTTAATTTGGTTTTGCTCTGTTTATGGTCGCTGTTTTCAAACACGGACGTTTCTAGTATACTGTTGTTGGTAGAGGTTTCACTTGCGGTAGACGACAGTGTCCGCTTGCCTGTATTCATTTTCGCTGGCATGAGCGTCTTTTTATGCGTGAAAATCGATTATACGGTAGATGCGCAGCTTATGCCAATATACCAATACACCAATACAAGTACATTATTGAATTCACAATTATTACCCCTTCAAGCGTGACGATGATCCGCGTAAGCAGAGCGTGACGAATGAACGGTACTTGACAACCGCTCAAAAACATAACATTATTAACGAAAATCTATTCCCCACCCAACACATTTGCTTTGACAAAATTAGAGTTCGATCAAAATTCTTATTTTGTTTTATATATTTTCAATCATACATACATTTTATTGAAGTTCAGTCCTTTATATGCACTTATTGTGCACTGTTTTCACTTTACATCACACTGATTACACACGCTATTTTGAAATTAACTTTTACATTTTGTTTTCTACTGTTTATACCGGAACCGGAAAATTGACCAAAGTAAAAGTGAACATTATTATAGAAGGTTGCATGTTTTAGTAAGAACAGTCAAATGGGTATGTTCTATACTTTCCAAACATTTGGAAACATTGTATCATTTCTTAAATCTCTGAAAAAGTGGGATGTTATATATGTAAAATTGCAATTCGTCTGGTTACAAGTGATATAGTGATGTACAAGATTTATGTTCCTTGGATACTCTTCTGAATAAAGATATTATTAGCTCAACATGTCATCGTTTCAATACGTTACAGATCAATATCAAATTTGTTTCGTTTTAAGTTTGTTTGTTTCGTATAGCACTGTAGTTCTGCAGAAAGCTCGTATTTTACTACAATGCAACGTTATCATAATAAAACACAATAACAAAAACTAAATCATCATCACCACTATCATCATCTATGATTGTTCCCCAGCTTGTGTACTCACTCAAATTAAATGTCAAAAAATGCACCCAAATACCCAGGTGCATAAGTTAACTTGATTATTCATTTGAGTTGATAATGTGCATGACTCTAGCGGACATACGTTTAAGTAAATTGCGTCGCAAGTTCAATATTATTTGTATTACTTAAACGGCTTCTCTGAGTATTTGAAAACATTATTAAAATATCCAGGTACACGGGTTCACTTGCTAAAAATTAGTTTAACCACGCTTAAGTAGTAGGATGGTTTACCGTTTTAAAATAATAGTATCGGTAAATATTTACTGTAATTTGTTATAAAGTGTTTTATTAAAAATCACCTATTGAGCAATATTATGTATTAAACTTAATTAAGTTAACCGTGGCATAAAATAAAACTTTTGCCCAGTAGGAAATATTTCCCCATTTAAAAAATGCATTTCCATTAATATCTTTCAAACGATAATTGACACAAGTACATCAATACTGCTTAAAATTGATAACAATTAATAAAAAGCCCACTCATTTAAACATATATCAATATTCGTTCCAAGCATTAAATGGCTAAATATCTAAATCATAAAATCACACTGAACAATGAAAATCCCATGACAAATGTTACAAATCTAATGGAAAGGCTTTTTTGAAAACAACTTCCATTACAATAAAAACACAGTTATTTTTAAGCGACAATAATCATTAATTGATCACAAAAAACATATATCCAATAATTGTTCCGTATAAAAGCATATTAAACAGATTAAGGATACTTAATATTGCAAACTGTCGGTTTCACAAATGTTTCCCGGTGACCGGTTTTATAAAATAAAACTGTATTCAATGTTAGAAATAGAAGCATATTTGTTCATGTCAGTGTAAGATCGTTTGTTATTTTACGAGTGATCATAGAAAATATTATTTTTCTATGATCACTTGTGAAATAACAAACGATCTTAACAAATTTTCTGTTTCTTTTATGCCCCCTTTTCAAGAAAATGATTAACAGCTGTTCCTCTTCGCTGAAAAGTTACCCTTTCTACCCGTGGCGTGCCTCAATACATTTAAAAACACAAAATGACGTCATAAGTTTGACGATATGACGTCATTATACCAGCGGAATTCTCCAGTTGCTGCAGTTTTTCTGATTTTTTTTCCATCTAATAGATTTTGTCCAACATTTGTATTTAAGATATATATATATATATATATATATATATATATATATATATATATATATATATATACAAATACTAGATGAAAAATGAAATAAAAACATAGGGTCACCGGCCTTGATTTGATTTTATACGCCATTATATAATATGTACTTTTTCAATAAAACTAAAAAATCTCTAATTGCGTAAGAATAATTAATAACCTATGAAATTGACACTATGTAGATATTATATAAGCTAAAAAACATCATATACCATTTAATTAAACTACACACTACCATTAAAATGGAGTACACACTTTAAATTTTAAGAAATTTATTTTTGATATTGTTTATGTCACCCGTCATTTTTTACTATTGCAACCACATTAATGGAATTAAAAATTATTCTGTTGAATAGAATTCTGTGAAACTGCTCAAATATGTTCATCTACGTTTTGTCATCATAAAACACAAATAAAAAAGGGGGTCACCGCACTTTTAACAGAGATTTTTCGTTTTAACTAACCCTACAGTCTACTTCAAATTTCATAAAATACAGCAATTAGGCAAAACCCAAGTACCGGTACATAGATTGTTATAAATATGCATAAATATTAGAAATTGTTTACAATCATAACTGGAATCACAACAGCTTACCAAATGACATTAATAAAAAACAATATTTAATCACAAACATAATACCATACAATATCAAACTCGACCTTAATCAATAATAACTTGCATGAACTTGTTCACATATTTCGGAATGTTTTGAAGTTTGTGATTAAATGCTTTAAATTGATAAATTTAAACACCAGGACTAAAGAGCTCCAGTATACAACAAGATTGAAATTTGAGAAAGAAAAACAATAATAATAAAGTTAACTCCACCTGGGATCGAACCACTGACAATTGTATTATGAACATTTCTAATGATACTGATAACAAAAATATTGAGTTGTGATTATAGCATCATCGGTGTTGCTGTAAATATATCCTCGGTTAAGTTAACTGCCGCAACACCCTTAAAACTCTTTTACAATATAAATAAACGGTGAAAAAGCATAAAATAAATGAAAATATGTTGGATTCGGTGGAATGTCGATCGATGTTAATTCACTCATGATCATAGAAAATATATATATAAATATTTTTGAAAATATAATAGAAATAATAGAAAATAGATAATAGAATAGAAATAATAGAAAATAGAAATAGGAGTTCCGAAAATTTGTTCTTTTCACCGGTAAAAAAAACAATTTGTTTATTTTCACTGCTGTTATTTCACTGCAGAGATATCATATTTTATCATAAGGTATAAAAGACACGTGTTTGTTTTCTAATAAAGTTTTATTAAATAACACCTGAAAATTTCTTAAAATATTTTATTTTGTATTTGAGAACGATCTACAGTGATGCATCAGTCTTAAGCAACTAGAAACAAAAACGAAGTAATAATTCCATATGCATTATACGTACTGCGTTTACATTCTGAAAACAACTTACAGTGCCTCTAGGTTCGGCAGTCTTTTAAAGGCATCGTCGGGAAGGGATGCGAGCATGTTGCTGGATAAAACCCTGGAATTTAAATGAAGTCAATTGAAATAATCAAACAAAATTATTCTTCTACGGAACACATACTCATATATTTTGAATAAGCTAGGAAATGGTTAAAGTGCATCTGCTTTTGCCTATAAGCAGGGAAGACATTATTCAAACCACACGTACCAACAACAAGAACATTGCATAGTTTCATTATTAAACATCACACCTTCAAGAAATGACACACATAAGACAATTACACACATCAGAGACAGTTCTTCCGTCCAATCAACCAAAAACAGTCATCATCATCATCATCGTCATCATCATCATCATCATCATCATCATCATCATCATCATCATCATCATCATCATCATCATCAGCAGCAGCAGCAGCAGCAGCATCATCATCATCATCATCATCACCATCATCATCATCATCATCATCATCATCATCATCATCATCATCATCATCATCATCATCATCATCATCTTGATATTTCGCGGGAATTTGAATATTTCGCATTCTACTCACAGTTTACTAAGCAACAATTTATAAATACTAGCTCTACTACAACAGCAACCTTAGCTGCCGTCCTACTGTTATTTACCAGATTAACCATCAGTCTTTTACAAATTACATTTATTGAAAAGAAGCACCATTTAGTTTGAATATCGTTAAGTGTTTTGGTATAAATTTTCAAAGGCAACCGCACAAATAAAAATAGTGTGTAGTAATTAAAAGCACTGGGGCTCAACCTCAAACTTGGTCCAGCAATATTTATGATACATATAAGTGTAAATATAATTTAACCTCTTAGCATTGCAATTCAAATTTAACAATAATAAAAGGGAATTAAAAAAACGCATTCGATTTAATTACCATTTAATTACTCAATAATAGGAAGGAGAGCAGAGCAACAGAGTTCCAACTTTTTGGGGGAACGAAATTACGAACAAGTGTCAACTACAAAAAGGGATTCAGAACATAGCAAAATAATATATATCAGATCATCATCGTGCAAATACAAGAAGAAACAGCAATATTTGTTGTAAAAGATCTATATTACATCGCGTTGTTGTTTATGCGTCTGCTTAAAAATAAATCAATCAAGATATACTTGTCAGAGAGAAAATAGTAATACAGTTGAACGATATAAACCCGATAACCTATGCATATAACTTAGACAGCGAAGGTAGATCGGATGACGTAATTCAGAAGCGATGACACGATGACGTCACCAGTAACGAAATCAAATATTATTAAAGGGGCAGTACTGTAAAATAAAATAAAAATATTAAAGGGGCATGACTGCAAAATAGAATAACCAATAAAACCAGCTGTGTTTATTGGACATTTTAAAAGCAAACATATAAAATGGTCATTCCATTAATAATTCCAAATTTTAAGAGAAGAACGATATAGTGAATCGAAAACCAACAAGCATGTGTTTTTAAGTACGTCAGCATCATATCCTTTTGATAAAAATGAGTAAATTAAGTTGAAAAGTTTAACATCTGATTTAAGATATTAACATTTGCGCTTCAAAACATCTCGACACAAAAATGGATTGGAAATTCAATCAGTTAAATGCAATTTTAAAGAAACATTATGTTGTAAAATTGTAAAATTAAATTACAATACTTTGAGTGAAATTAATAGAATTTACCTCGTAGGTTATGATATAATTGTTAATAGCTAATAGTTCTGTTAAATCAGTCGTATCATAGTTAATCACCACTAACTTTTCAAGTCTTGCAGTTCAAATAATACACTGATAATTCCTCTTAATTCCAAAATCAAGATATTCAATAGTTAAAATATGTAAATAAGATCGTAAAATATTAAATATATGTCTGATTGCAATTTGAAACATCTTCCAATATGGTTTCTCATGCTATTTGTAGAAGCACGTGACCTCAGGTTAGGCCTTTTTAATTTTTTTCAATGTTTTCAAGGATAGCAAGACATATGCTTAAGGGTAAAGGCACTTCGTTTAATTTTTTATATGGTCAAAACCAGATCACAGTCGGTGTAAAGTGGTGAGACGTCCTAAAAGATAGGATTGATAAACTCTATAGAACAAAACATGGATACATTTGAAGGTTTAATTTATTTGCATGGCTCATATCACATTATAATAGACCCAAACATAATGCCTTTTGCTCAGCCTGTGCGTAACGTACCAATGTCCATGAAACAAAAGGTCAAGGATGAGCTTCAGAAAATGGAGTCAATATAGGTTATAACACGACAAATTGAACAAACTGAATGGCTAAACTCGGTCGTAACAGTGACCTGAATCTCTGGTGATGTAAGAATTTGCATCGACTCGCGACATCTGAATGAAGCAATATTAAGAGAACATTATCCGATGAAAACAGTGTAGGATAAGGTATTTTGCACTCTAAATGAAACAAGTGGATTCTGGACTTAAAAATACTCGATAAAGAAAGTTAAAATCTTACAACGTTTCAAACACCATTTGGGAGATACACATTCTTAAAAGCTCCGTTTGGAATTAAGTCCATTCAGGAAATGTATCAGCGTGTCATGACACAGGATCTAGAAGGAACGGAGGTGATAGTACTTGACGTCATAGTCTTGGGAACAAACATCCAAGAACATGAAAACAAGACTAAAGCAAGTATAAGACAAAGTGTAGCATAACAGCTTAAAAATGCTTTTAAGTAACAGCCAGTTCAGGAATGAAGACGTCCATTATGTGGGTCATAAAATCAGCCAAAATGTACTTCAGGCCGACCCTGAAAAGGTCAGAACCGTTCAAGACATGGATGGACCTCAGAACAAGAAAGAAGTAACTACATGTCGAAGCTTCATCACAAACCTGCAGAAATGTTTGCCAAATGTGTCAGAGATAAGTATGCCATTTCGAAAATTGTTGGAAAAGGACTGGCAGTGAGAAAACCCCAAGAAGAGAGCTTTAAACAAATTTAGGAAATGGCATCGACAACACCTGTTTTAGTGTTTTTTTTATAATCCAAGTTAGGGTCTTACATTGAATGCAGATGCTAGTTCATTCGGATTTGGAACAGTTCTTTTGCAAAACGAAAAACAAATTGCATATGCATATGCATATGACTCTTGCAATTGCGTTTGGCTGTAAATAATTCTACCATTATTCGTATGGACGCGAGTTTACAGTAGAGACGGATTACAAACCTCTTGAGAGTATTCAGTGAATCGATAGAGGAGTCTCAAGATTTTTCAAGATTTATCTTGCAATTACCCAAGTATGACTTCAAGGTCAACTATAAAGCTTTTATAACTATGTTTGTTGCAAGAAAGAACCTACCAGATACTGAGGACAAAAAAACAGATATAAACATCGATCAATTACAGTTGAATGCTCATTTACCTATGTCTGAGGAGAAATTTAGGGCGTTGAAAAAAGCTTCTGCAGAAGATGAGGACATGCAATGTATCAAACCCTTGATTGGGAAAATATGGCCAGAAAAGAAGTGCCAGACTCCATTAAACTTAAGAAAGTATTGGTCGTTCAGACATAATCTCACATGACTGTGTTGATGGAGTTTTATACAAAGGGTTAAAGGTTATAATCCCAAACGGCTACAACGAGAAATGTTGCATATTGTGCATCGAGCACATCAAGGTTTAGTAGCACGAAAAATGAGATCACGCGAATGTATGTTCTGGTGTGGAATGATGAAAGACGTACAGGATGTAGTAAAGAAATGTACGAGTTGTGCAATGAATAAAAGAAAAATGAATCATCAGGAGCAAATGTTGCAAAGTGAAATTCCTGTTAGGCCGTTATCAAAGATCGGTGCAGATTTGTTTTAATATCGAGGCAGACATTATTTGTTGACTGGACTCAGACCAGGACTATTTTTTAAATGACCAGATGTTAAAAAGCTGGATTGTTTGAGTTCATTTAATGTTATCGTGTATCTGAAAAGGCGTATTTGTTGAATTTGCTACATTGATGAAATTGTTACTGATAATTTGCCGCAGTTCACGTGTTATGCAGAGCACCATTTTATAACATCGAAACCGCGTTAAAGGCAAGGTATGGGACAAACTGAAAGATATGTTCTAACATATAAAGAAAATCAAACCGTGATGATCCATCATGGAAATGACTTTATTTTTGGAAAAGTGGTGAAAAAACACGCAACACCGAGATCATATGTTGTCGAAACTGAGAAAGCACAGATAGTTGCACAGAAACCGCCGTCGATTGAAGAAAACTTAGGCTAGATTTGAGCCAAAAATATCAACAGATTGGAGAATCAGATCCAATCAGATTGAAAATGACTCATCTAAGTCTGAACCAGAGGTACAGAATCCGACGTCCGGTCAGGAAGCTCGTACACCATATATGCAGACGACTACGGAAACTTCACAGTATTAAACTCGTTCTATTAGACATGTGAAAATGTCTACGAAGTTAAATCTTTATTAGTGTAATTCACTCACAGACGTGTATGTGTAAATACAATCAAAAGTCAACAAAAATCAGTGTACTCAGTTAAAATAGCAAAATAAAAGTCAGTTACATGCGTGTATTTAAATTCATTTAATCAATGTTATTGAAGATCAGTGTAATGTCAGTAAATTGTTTAAAGTACATTATAGTGCTCACTGAAGAGTAATGAAGAAGAGTTCCATTCAGGAATTAGAAGAAGAAAGGAAGTCAGACAGTGCCATGAACAGACGAAAACGTTGACATATGTTTCAAGATATATGGTCATCTTAAGTTTAAATTGGCACACACTTAGTGTTAGGTGTTATTTAGGTGTTATTTAGTTACTTATTTCAATTTATTCAAATAAATAAATGTATACATAGATTGTGAGATTGACTTTTAAAAATTCTGACCAAAGTAAAAGTGAACATTCGTATGAAAGGTTGCATGTTTTAGTAGGAACAGTCTTATGGCTATGTACTATACTTTCCATAAATTTATAAGTTAAAATGAGCAAATGATTACGTAGATTTTCAGATTGACTTAAAATAAATTGACCAAAGTAAAAGTGAACATTATTATAGAAGGTTGCATGTTTTAGTAAGAACAGTCAAATGGGTATGTTCTATACTTTCCAAACATTTGGAAACATTGTATCATTTCTTAAATCTCTGAAAAAGTGGGATGTTATATATGTACAATTGCAATGCGTCTGGTTACAAGTGATATAGTGATGTACAAGATTTATGTTCCTTGGATACTCCTTGAATAAAGATATTATTAGTTCAACATGTCATCGTTTCAATACGTTACAGATCAATATCAAATGTGTTTCCTTTTAAGTTTGCTTGTTTCGTATAGCACTGTAGTTCTGCAGAAAGCTCGTATTTTATTACAATGTAACGTTATCATAATAAAACACAATAACAAAAACTAAATCATCATCACCACTATCATCATCTATGATTGTTCCGCAGCTTGTGTACTCACTCAAATTAAATGTCAAAAAATGCACCCAAATACCCAGGTGCATAAGTTAACTTGATTATTCATTTGAGTTGATAATGTGCATGACTCTAGCGGACATACGTTTAAGTAAATTGCGTCGCAAGTTCAAAATTATTTGTATTACTTAAACGGCTTCATATCTCTGAGTATTTGAAAACATTATTAAAATATCCAGGTACACAGGTTCACTTGCTAAAAATTAGTTTCACCACGCTTAAGTAGTAGGATGGTTTACCGTTTTAAAATAATAGTATCGGTGAATATTTACTGTAATTTGTTATAAAGTGTTTTATTAAAAATCACCTATTGAGCAATATTATGTATTTAACTTAATTAAGTTAACCGTGGCATAAAATAAAACTTTTGCCCAGTAGGAAATATTTCCCCATTTAAAAATGCATTTCCATTAATATCTTTCAAACGATAATTGACACAAGTACATCAATACTGCTTAAAATTGATAACAATTAATAAAAAGCCCACTCAATTAAACATTTATAAATATTCGTTCCAAGCATTAAATGGCTAAATATCTAAATCATAAAATCACACTGAACAATGAAAATCCCATGAGAAATGTTAAAAATCTAATGGAAAGGCTTTTTTGAAAACAACTTCCATTACAATAAAAACACAGTTATTTTTAAGCGACAATAATCATTAATTGATCACAAAAACATATATCCAATAATTGTTCCGTATAAAAGCATATTAAACAGATTAAGGATACTTAATATTGCAAACTGTCGGTTTCACAAATGTTTCCCGGTGACCGGTTTTATAAAATAAAACTGTATTCAATGTTAGAAGTAGAAGCATATTTGTTCATGTCAGTGTAAGATCGTTTGTTATTTTACGAGTGATCATAGAAAATATTATTTTTCTATGATCACTTGTGAAATAACAAACGATCTTACACTGAAATGAACAAATTTTCTGTTTCTTTTATGCCCCTTTTTCAAGAAAATGATTAACAGCTGTTCCTCTTCGCTGAAAAGTTACCCTTTCTACCCGTGGCGTGCCTCAATACATTTAAAAACACAAAATGACGTCATAAGTTTGACGATATGACGCCATTATACCAGCGGAATTCTCCAGTTAAGGGGTGTTGCTGCAGTTTTGCTGATTTTTTTCCATCAAATAGATTTTGTCCAACATTTTCATTTAAGATATATATACAAATAAAAGATAAAAAATGAAATAAAAACATAGGGTCACCGGCCTTGATTTGATTTTATACGCCATTATATAATATGTACTTTTTCAATAAAACTGAAAAATCTCTAATTGCGTAAAAATAATTAATAATCTATGAAATTGGCAACATGTAAATAATATATAAGCTAAGATACATCATATACCATTTAATTAAACCACACACTACCATTAAAATGGAGTACACACTTTAAATTTTAAGAAATTTATTTTTTATATTGTTCATGTTACCCCCAAAAAAACGTCATTTTTTACTATTGCAACCACATTAATGGAATTAAAAATTGTTCTGTCTAATAGAATTCTGTGAAACTGCTCAAATATGTTCATCTACGTATTGTCATCATAAAGCACAAATACAAAAAGGAGGTCACCGCACTTTTAACAGAGATTTTTGTTTTAACTAATAATAATAATTAATAATAGAAAATAGATAATATAATAGAAATAATAGAAAATAGAAATAGGAGTTCCGAAAAAAAAATTCTTTTCACCGGTGAAAAGAACAATTTGTTTATTTTCACTGCTGTTATTTCACTGCAGAAATGTCATATTTTATCATAAGGTATAAAAGAAACGTGTTTGTTTTCTAATTAAGTTTTATCAAATAACACCTACAAATTTCTTTAAATATTTTATTTTGTATTTGAGAACGATCTACAGTGATGCATTAGTCTGAAGCAACTAGAAACAAAAACGAAGTTATAAATCCATATGCATAATACGTACTGCGTTTAAATTCTGAAAACAACTTACAGTGCCTTTAGGTTCGGCAGTCCTTTGAAGGCATCGTCGGGAAGGGGTGCAAGCATGTTGTGGTATAACTGTCTGGAATTTCAACAATGTCAATTAACGTAATGAAATAAAACTATTCTTCTACGAAACAAATACTCATATATTTCGAATAAGCTAAGAAATGGCTAATGTGCATCTGCTTTTGCCTATAAGCAGGGAAGACATTATTCAAACTACACGTAATAACAACAAGAACATTGCATAGTTTCATTATTAAACATCACACCTTCAAGAAATGACACACATAAGACACTTACACACATCAGAGACATTTCTTCCGTCCAATCAACCTAAAACAATCATCATAATCATCATAATCATCATCATCATCATCATCATCATCATCATCATCATCATCATCATCATCATCATCATCATCATCATCATCATCATCATCATCATCATCATTATCATCATCAGCAGCAGCAGCAGCAGCAGCAGCATCAGCAGCAGCAGCATCATCATCATCATCATCATCATCATCATCATCATCATCATCATCATCATATCATCATCATCATCATTATCATCATCATCATCAGCAGCAGCAGCATCAGCATCATCATCATCATCATCATCATCATCATCATCATCATCATCATCATCATCATCATCATCATCATCATCATCATCATCATCATCATCATCATGATATTTCGCGGGAATTTGATTATTTCGCATTCAACTCACAGTTTACTAAGCAAAAATTTATAAATACTAGCTCTACTACAACAGCAACCTTAGCTGCCGTCCTACTGTTATTTACCAGATTAACCATCAGTCTTTTACAAATTACATTTATTGAAAAGAAGCACCATTTAGTTTGAATATCGTTTAGTGTTTTGGTATAAATGTTCAATGGCAACCACACAAATAAAAATAGTGTGTAGTAATTAAAAGCACTGGGGCTCAACCTCACACTTG
The DNA here is from genome assembly GCF_020536995.1 of Dreissena polymorpha. Lineage (NCBI taxonomy): Eukaryota > Metazoa > Mollusca > Bivalvia > Myida > Dreissenidae > Dreissena > Dreissena polymorpha. Next base: position 37,700,026 of record NC_068365.1, read on the forward strand.
GCCCAGCAATATTTATGATAAATATAAGTGCCAATATAATTTAAACTCTTAGCCTTGCCATTCAAATTTAACAATAATTAAAAAGAATTAAAACGCATTCGATTTAATTACCATTTAATTACTCAATAATAGGAAGGAGAGCAGAGCAACAGAGTTCCAACTTTTTTGGGGAACGAAATTACAAGTGTCAACTACAAAAAGGGATTCAGAACATAGCATAATAATATATATCAGGTCATCATCGTGCAATTACAAGAAGAACAGCAATATTTGTTGTAAAAGATCTATATTACATCGCTTTGTTGTTTATGTGTCTGCTTAAAAATAAATCAATCAAGATATACCTGTCAGAGAGATTATATTAATACAGTTGAAAGATATAAACCCGATAACCTATGCATTTAACTAAGACAGCGACGGTAGATCGGATAACGTTATTCAGAAGCGATGACACGATGACGTCACCAGTAACGAAATCAAATATTATTAAAGAGACAGTACTGTAAAAATAAAAAAATATTACAGGGCCATTACTGTAAAATAGAATAACCAATAAAACCAGCTGTGTTTATTGGACATTTTAAAAGCAAACATATAAAATGGTCATTATATTAATAATTCCAAATTTTAAGAGAAACACGATATAGTGAATCGAAAACCAGCAAGCATTTGTTTTTAAGTACGTTAGCATCATATCCTTTTGATAAAAATTAGTTAATAAAATTGAAAAGTTTAATATCTGATTTAACATATTAAAATTTGCGCTTCAAAACATCTCGACACAAAAATGGGTGGGAAATTCAATCAGTTAAATGCCATTTTAAAGAAACATTATATTGTGGAATTAAATTACAATACTTTGAGTGAAATTTATAGAATCTACCTCTTAGGTTATGATACAATTGTTAATAGCTAATAGTTCTGTTAAAGGCTCTATAAAGGTGAAGATCCGTAATTATTTACCGATTTTAAATTATTTTTTCGTATTTTATATATAAAGGTTATCAAAAAAGAATATGTATATGCTATTGGACATTACCATAAAAATATGAGTAATACAACTTGTTTTGAGCTCAAAATACAGTGTCCTCCAAGTCAATCGTGTTTACAAAAAATCAGTTTATTTACATCGCTGTTTACTCGGGAAAGTGAAATTAAAAGTGACTCGGGTCATCAAAAATATATCGTTGATTTTCAATGTTTTCCGGTATCACTCACAAAGTATGTCTCTTCTAATAATGGTCAAAACGTTTGTAGTGATCTAATTAGTTACTTTTTGCCGGTAAAAAGTTGTATTAAATAGAATTAAAAGTAAATGTTCTTTTGGCTATTTTTAGCATACGTCACCGCTTTGGGGCTACACATCACGTAAGTTGCAAAGTTGTAAACATTTCTTCCAATTATGAAACGGGTATATCTTCAATACTTCTTGACAACGTTGCACCTCAGCTGTATTATTAGCTTTTTTTATGAAAGGGTAACTGAAATCCGGTAAAAATTAGGCAAATTTATATGCATAATAATTGGATTTGTCACCTTTATAGGGCCTTTAAATCAGTCGTATCATAGTTAATCAACACTAACTTTTAAAGTCTTGCAGTTCAAATAATACACTGATAATCCCTTTTAATTCCAAAATCAAGATATTCCATAGTTAAAGTATGTAAATAGTATACAGTATTAAATATATGTCTGATTGCGAATTGAAACATCTTCCAATATGGTTTCTCATGCTATTTGTAGTATTGGTATTTTAAGTCAACAATTGAATCTACGAACGGACGATATTAAAATAAGAACACACATATTCATATAAATACGTATCGTGTATTTAAAAACCACCACATGGTATTTCGTTCCTACCAACCATTACAAAGACTATATCATTCAGTTATGTTCTATGATATAACGATTAAAACCACCACGATAACCCTTTTCTACCAAATGTTACTGAATGATTCATTTTATATATATAACCCCTTTACTTTAAATCAAAAGACGAACGAAATGTTAAGACTAACGTAGTTCCATGATTCAAAATTCTTAATATAAATAACCATTCCAAACACAAACCAAAATAGGAACAGATATTTTCTTACATTGTTATACAATTATGTGAACACATATGTAACAACTACGCAACGTGTTTCACAGGTCTTTGTAATACTCATATGGCGTTACTGTATTATATTTTTGCGCATAGTGTACGTGTTGCAGTGTCCGAGTCTTTAATATGAATGTTCCTTTACTATAGATTGGCAACATCTTTTAAATAACATAAGTTCCTACCAAGCCAGTAGGGATACGTGACATCATGCTTAGCTGTGTTTTTATTTTCAGAGTTGATATTGACTTAAAACTTGACGTGACCAAATATTCCAAACAATACTTTATACCGGAGTCTGGGCTAACACCCGCTTGTAGTTTAGCTATTGCTTGAACTTTTCTTTTAACTCACATTATTCAATTTTTCAGTGTCCCAACCATGGGCTGTCCTACAACAAAGATTAATAATTATTTTGAAGATGACGTAAGCATTTTACTAACTGACAAAAAACGTATCGTCTTAAAAAACACCTGTACGTATCATTCAATAAAATTTAATTGCAGTGCCTTTTACTTTGTGAAATACAGTAAACATGTAAAATAATACAAATGTCAAAAACAATTGTTTTCCCGGAATATGGACTAACAAGTGATTATTGAGTACATGATCATCTATTATGCTGATATGGTCACCTTCCCTCTGCAATTAATCATCTGCGGGTGATTTTTCATTCAATTAAGTATTTGTATAGGCTTTTTAACATACAGTGACAATATCAGTTGCCATAATTCAAAAATTGAGTTTTCCTCGATCTTTGATAATTCTTATTATCTGAGATATTAACTATATGATTCTATATTCTCAAATCTTTTCTATAAAGAAGGAATGTAGTTGACAATTGTTAATAGTTTTATTTGATCGTTCGTCAAAAAGTTGTAATTTTGTTACTCTTGTATCTTCAATGCAATTGAGTAATTAAATAGTAATTAAATTGAATGCGTTTTAAGTCCCTTTTATTATTGTTTAATTTGAGTTACAATGCTATGACGTTAAATTTTATTTACACTTAAATGTGTTATGAATATTGCTGGGCCAAGTGTGAGGTTGAGCGCTCTATAACCAGGTTTAAACCCCCAATGCTTTGCATTGACCGTTCCAAGGCGGTGACCCCAGCTTTATTCATATTTTGTGTTTATGTTGGTTTGTGTTGTGCTGTTTTGTACTGTTTGGGCAATCGGTCACTTGCCTTAAATAAAGGACCAACTAATTGTTTTTAATGAAAATTCAATACTGCTCCAGCAGCTGGAGTTTCACTTCTTTATATTGAGTGTATAGCAAGAAGCCTTCTATCACGCTGGTGTATTGACATGCCGTGAAAATTCGCCACGTTAGCTTTTAAACGGCAACATGTTTTAAAATACTACTACAAATGATGAAGTGTATAAAGTGAAAATAATATTTTCGCATTTATCATTTAGTTTTGACCTACGATATACCGATGAAATCACAATTATAATCTGTTTCCACCACACTGCACAGAATGATTGATTTGTTATATAACTCCATTCCTTTATATCTGCAGTGGCACTAAGTGATACGACTAAAGTGGTTCTATGACGGACTGTACCTAACGGAAGTTCTTAATATCAAGAATATAGACGTTTATGCATTTTTGAAGTTGCAATTTTATTTGTTGATTTTTATTTACTCTCTTTTACCTGAACGTAAACATTATTATTGCAGCAGTACATATAGTATTTAAAGTGAACATACACATATAATTATCTTTTGCGAAACGTTTCACAATTAATTCGCATGCCATGAGTAATGGCTAAAACATTCCACAATAAAGTGAAACGATTTCATAACTGTGCAGACCTTTAAACTATTAATACGTTTTCAATATACGTTTGTTTTGATTCATACAAAAGAAATACGTGAACGTTTTAAGTTTGTTTTTTATATTTTACTACGTGTTTTAACACATTTTTGCTTGTAACTTCCCCCGGTTAAATAAGAGAACCGGAACCGGACCCTCATTCCTAACGCAAACCGAAAAAATGAACAGATATTGACTGACATAATTATAAAATCATATGTACCAATCTTTGCAACTTATATCACATGTCGTTGTGTAATTGATTTAGCGTTCTTGTATTATATATCTTACGCATAGTGTCCATGTTTCAGGGTGAAAAGTCTCACAACGGAGTGTTCATTTACTATAATCGAATAAGTTATCTTAGAGTATACACGTACAAAGAAGCTAGTAAGGTCACGTGACGTCAGGTTTGGCCTTTGTATTTATTTTTAATGTTTGCAAAGTTAGCACGACATTACACCGGAGTATGGACTAACACCCGCTTGTAGTTTAGTTATTTTTTTAGCTTTTGATTTAACGTACAGTACCCAGTTTATTAGTGTCCAAAGGCCCGACCAAGAGTTGTCCCAGACTATAGACTAATACTTTCTTGTAGATTGCATAAGCATTTTACAATCTTTTAACGTCTAAACACATCTCCTGCACGTGTCCATTTATCAAATTAAATTGTAGCGCCTTTATTTAAATTGTAAAATACAGCGACCATGTTAAATATCGAAAAGTCAAAAACACGTGTTTTCCTGGAATATAGAATAAAACATAATTGCATAGTATATACGAATCTATTATGCTCAGTTTGTCACCTTCCTTCTACATGGGTTACGTACGGATGATTGCTCATCCACTTAAGCGTTTGTATTAGCTTTTAAAAGTAAAGTGTCAATGTTTTAGTGCCATAATCCCAAATAAGTGTTATGCCGGATCGTTGATAATACGTACTTGTATAGTAAAAGCCAGTCATTTTTGATACTGGTTTGGGATTTTAATAAAATTTCATTTTATTTTAACAGAAGTAAAAACATGGGTAAGACAGCTACGTCGAAACATGTAGAACGCTATTAAATAGACAGAATTATAAAAAAATAAATAACAGAACCAACATATATATTTTGAGTTACAAAGTTAGAACACATTCTTTCTATTAAACTGAAAAAAGGCAAAAATTAAAGGGATTATTACGCAAACAATTGGCACCACGGTACAAAATGTTGCGCCATGTGCGCTTTTCCCGGTTTTCTTGTTTTTAATTATCTTAAATCACAAACGAGAATGAATAGAATATATACGTTATGCGAATTAAAAATAGCCTACATGAAAGCATGGCATTTTTATTCGATCACAGGTTCCTTTGTTTATAGAAGGGACTGTTTATAACTATAAATCACATATCTGGTAGACAACATACACTCAATAATCTAATTATCCAAATTGTTTATTCATCAGCTACGCTAAAAAAGGTGACTATAAGCATCAAACAGACATATATGAGAATCCTAGATGACTGTATTATTTTGATGGGTTCTTTTCTACGCGTTGATTGCGTGATGTTGTTTTCTACGAGCCCACGCTTGATAATGCTGACAGCGAATGGGATAACAACGATCAGAAGAACACATTCATGTATAATTCCATTTATAGTATTCACACTTTAACACTTAGAAAAACGGTATTCCTATCCAGTTATCGGTAGTTTATAGAAAAAATATCCAAAACAAGTTCTGCGGTCAGAGACATATGCCCCCAACCTCTCCAAAAATAAACAACAACAGGGCTTTGAACAAGTGACTTTCAATAGGGGTCATCTACTGTGCAAGGGCCAATATATATGTGAAGTATCAAGACAATCGATTGATTCGTTGACGAGTTATAAATCGGAAACGATTTTACACTTATTGTGACAGTGACCTTTGACCTTTGATCTAATGACCCAATATGCATAGGGGTCATCTACTGTCCAAGGCCAATGCACATTGATGGAACAAGCCAAACGGTCAATTGATTGACAAGTTATTTGATCGGAAACGATTTTCACAATAATTGTGACATTGACTTATACCTTTTATCTAGCGTTTTCAATTTCGATAGAGGTCATCTACTCTCCAAAGCAAATGCACATCGGTTAATTCGCTGGAAATTTATTAATCGGAAACGATTTTCATACTAATTGTTACAGTGACCTTGACCTTTTACCCAGTGACCCCACTGTCCAATAGGTTAAATTGTCAACGAGTTATTGATCGGAAACGAACTGGTCTACCGTCAGACAGGTGGACAGACAGACCGACCAACATACAGCAAAACAATGTACCCCTACTTCTACAATGGCGGGGGACATAATTATTTAAGCAATAATATAATGGGTTTTATCACACTCATTGATGCATTTCCAGAATCCTGAGTATTTAATAAAACTATTTTTGTTAGATTCTCTGTATTTAGATATAGAATTTAGCGATCAATAAATATATGTGTTTCTATGTACGTGTAACAAGTGTACTTATTGAGCTTTCCATAAAATTAAGAATGTGTGTTTTCGATGGCGTTCGTTTTCCCCGTTGTTTTTCCTTTTAAAAAATCTTTTGTTAAGAAAGTCTTATCCCTATACGCCGAATTTCGAAACAAGGACACATCTATTATGATATAGTGTTTTACAAAAGAATATTAAGTAGATCATGGGCAACGTGCGCATGACGTATGACGTGTCAACTGTTAACTTTAAATGACACGTGGCTGTATCATTAGGAGGTGTCTTGGTACTGGAAAAACACGTTAAACCTTGCCAAATACATTTTTTACGAAAAGAATACTAACATTAAATTTATCGTAACTATTGACAACGCGACGCATAAAATAATAAATAAGTAAAAATAGACAAAAATAATGGATAACAAAAACTAAAATATTAAAACGGGCATGTTTAAATTTAAGTAATGTTGAAGTTGTATACAACTGTACCGGATAACTTTGACAATCAATGCTGTTATAAAAATAAATCATTTATTCTAAATCATGTTTATTTTTTATTTATTTATCAATTCAAAGTTAGTTTTTTTGCCGCTTAATAGGGAACAAGGAACCTTATCCTTAATTGTCATTCAAGAAGTATAACAATATGACAGTTTCTAACTTGATTATAAATTAACTACGAACCCATCACGAATCATTTAACTACACACAATTCCTAATTATTACTAAATTGTTCAAAAAATAAATGCTGAAAAGATAACATTTTCACGGACCGAACCTCATGAATCGTTTTATATATAGTAATGCATTCAATATATTGCTAAAATGGGGGCTTTAGGCGTGACAATCACTAGGATAAATTGACATATATTTTAATCCCATTGGAAGTAATCATCAGGTGCGCTGAATTGAGGTCATGCAGTTCAATTCGTACCTCAAACTGTGTTCACCATAAATAAAGATCGTTTGTACCATTGCGCCTTCAATCACATCCCTTCGTTTCTTTATACAATGAGAGTGACCATTGTACATTACAATCTTTAATGTCAGTTATATCCGAACATGTTTGAAGAGATATCGATAAACATGTTTGGAATTCAACCAAATAATAGTCAACTATTCACACGGATACAAAACCAATTTCTTAACAGATTGTATTACATTTGTTAGACTTTAAGTGTAGTTTTATTCACAATATGGATACAATGAAGTACGAATGTGTATCTTACAAGAAAAGATATGTCGATCTATCTTTACAGAAATGGGTATTCTGAACCATTGTTAGACGTATTAAATGAGCTTTAATAAATGATGTATTATTCAATATTGTCACCAGTAATTATTATTTGAGAAATTAGTAAGAAATAATTAATTAGAAATAAGAAATTTGTTAATTTTATGAAAGTTATGTAACATGTATAAAGACAATTCTGTAAACTACGCATTTTGTACTTGAAACGACAGAAAGCAATGCATGAACCAAATAGAAAATAATAAAACATAATTTAACATTCGTGATATGTACTGTATTTAAGAAATCAAAATTTCTTACAGCATTTCTAGATCCGGCATTTCTTCAAATACACCGTCGTCAATGGATTCGAGTGCGTTGGAGTTTAAAAACCTTCAACAACAAAAAAAAACACGTAAACTTACGCAACGAATGATAACTATACTGTCATTAAATACTTTAACAAATATATTAAATAATCTTATACTTTTTAACATTCGTCTGCTTTTGTATCTATATGGAAAAGGCAAGCAAATGTCTATATTCAAAAACAAAATTAAGCAACAGACAAAAATAGTTCACTGTTTCATTGATAAACAGCATTCTTCACAGACATGTGTCTATTGTAACTCACAGACTGCGTAGTTTTGCCAAGCCCCTGAACGTCGCCCGGGAAATGTTGCGCAATCGGTTTTTAGCTAGGTGCCTGAAAAATATCAACCAGCAACATGTGATTAACCATTCAAGTAACATATGTCAACATAATTAAAATTTACCCGGTGAGGAATTAAAAGAACATCGGTAATAGTTGTGACTCAGGTACCTATAGTAACAGACAACGTCATGGCATTAGCATTCCATTTATAAATTTCATGATAATACATGCAGCAGATGCAAACACGAAAAAACATTGAATGTACAAGTCTAGTTGTAAGCCAGTAGTGTGTTCTTCAGAGTGCCCCTGCTAAATCAGACGTGTATCTGTCTGCAATGTGAAAAGCAATGCAATCGTGTATTTATCTATCTATCAACTATAACACTATTTTAATATTTATGTTGCAAACTTAATTATATTTCATAATTAACTTCCCTTTTACAAAGGTAAAAACACATAATAATGCATTCTAATTAAAAAAAGACTATTGACTTTTTTGGCGGAAAATTCTAATTTTAATGATAAAGCCCCGTCAATATTTTACGATTTTTAATAGTGAGGTGTAACCTCTCTCTTGTTCTTTATTTTACGTTTGTGGTGTCACGTGACTTGATCAGGTGGTCAATTACAAGAAAAGTTTAAATGTTGAAAGACGTGTCAGTCTTTGTTCAGTCTTTCTACAATTACATATGGTTGAAATAAATTGCGTTGATTATAAGGTATAGTTCTTTGTCTATTGATGTTTGTAGTGAACGGCATACATATTGTTTTGTATTTCTTGAATACTTTCACGCGTTTCTAATTTAGATAACATGTTTTCGCGACTGTAGAAATAGCGGCTCAATGGTTCTTACTTCTTATCATTATTTTTAAACCAGTCGAACTAAATGGCACTAACTAATCATTGCATGTAATTAATATACAGCAGCTGCACATGTAGATGTTTAGGTGAGAGGATTGAAGAAAGAGGTGTTCGATTCCCTAAATCGGTAATGTATAATGTTGTCGTGAAGAACACGAGAATTATTACTGTATTGCTGTTTTGTTTATTTTGTTTACGTTTCTTTTGTGTCATTACTTTGTAAGAACAACGTTTTTCACGATTTTTGATGTTTTCCACGAACATTTGCCTTTTGTTACGGCGGAGTATATTAATTTATCAAATAGTAATTATTAAGTTTTGGCGGAGAATGTATTTTCCCGCCTATATTACGTCTTAATATGTAGCGGAGTATATTCAGTGTTACTGTTTTTTGTTGCTGTTTTGATTTTTTTCTATGAAATTATTGAATAAATAATATTTGAAACGTTTGGAAATAAAAAAATAGATTTAAAACAAATAGAATGTGTTATTATTATTAAAACAAGAAAACACCTACGATGTGCCAGGTTAAAATAAAAATCCAATAATTCAGTCTTGGGTAAAAAAAAGGAAAATAATCTGCCACATTGTTTGGTGCCGGAACCCGGGACTTACTGGGACAAAAAGTGAACTGTGGACGTGTGTGACAATCAACAAGAAAGAAAAAACTGTGAGTACAAAATTGAGTAAGACAACAATAAAATGGCGAGTCTTGCAAGTTTAATAGGTGTAAGAACTCGATACCAAAATATATTGAAAACTGAAATAGATAAGGCTAAATCTATATTGAATTGTGATTTTAAATCAGTGGATGTAAAACAAATAGAAAAAAACGCAGGTATATGTGTATCTGTGTTAAGAAAGTTTTGTGAAAAACTTGAGAACCAAAGAGACAAATTGGTGGAGTTTATTGGGGAAAAAGATCAAGAATTTATCAATTTAATACTAGATGAAGACTGCCAGTTAATGCATGACACTGAATGGTGCATTGGTAGATTAGGGCAAGTTATTAAAGAAAGTGAAGAGAGAGTATCAAAAGCAGCGTCCGAAAGTGAGAATATGTTAGACATGCAATATAACATGCAGAAAATGATGTTATCTCAAGTACAGCTACAAAGAGAATTCTTTGAACGACAAGAACAAAGAGAGACAACTGCTGTGAAGTCTGTGAAATTGCCAAAACTGGAATTACATTCGTACGGAGGTGATAAGCTAAAGTGGACAGAATTTTGGGACGCCTTTGAATGCACCATACATGTAAACAGCAAACTATCGGCAATAGAAAATTTCAACTATCTCAACAGTAAACTGTTTGGAGAAGCTAAGCGTGCGATATCAGGACTGTCGCTTTCAAACAAAAAATACAATCTAGCCATTGAGATCTTAAAAGAGAGGTTTGAAAATGTACAAGATGTGGTAAATTTACATTATAATCAACTTATCAACATTCCTGCACCAAGTCACAAAATTGAATCGCTACGAGAGTTTTCTGATACAATTGAAAGGCAGCATCTCCGCAGCTTAGAAGTACTAAGAAAAAACGTCGATCAAAACATATTGTTGTCCGTCATTCGTTCCAAATTATCAAATAAGGTACTGTTTCAGTTGGAGTTTCTGAAGGGCACAGATAACGAGTGGACAATACCTGTTCTTCGTAAATACTTAAGAGAGTATGTTATTGCGAGAGAGAAATCCGAAATAAAACAAGTAAATGTAGATCCAAAAAAGCAAATGAATTTAAAATCACCAGTTCGAAATAGAGCGCCGCTACAGAACAAGAGTGGCCTTATAAGACCTACAACTGAAGGACTTGTTGCTAACGCCGCTCAATTTAAATCAAAAACAACAAGATACGCTGACCAATGCCGATATTGTGAACAAAGGCATTGGAGCGACGAGTGCCAACGATATCGAACTATACTGGACCGGAAGAAACAATTTAAAGGGTCATGTTATATATGCCTGAAATTCGGACACAAAACCAGTGAGTGCAAAAGAAACAAAGTGTGTGTTCATTGTGGAAAGAAAAATTATCACCATAGAAGTCTCTGTCCAACAAAATTCAAAAACGATGAAAAACATGAGAATGCTTTTTTCTCAGAAGAAGTGTGTGTTCCGCCATAATATACAGACAACGCAATAAACAATGAACAAGAACAAGACAATTTTTTAGTATCATCGTGTGAAATAGTACTAATGCAAACAGCAAAAGCACCGATCTACAATCCTAAATCTGGGAAGGAACAAGAAGTTCGACTTCTCCTGGATTGTGGATCACAACGGACATACGCCACAGAGAGACTAGCAGCTCAATTGGGTCTTCAAAAAGGAAAAAGAAGAAGAAATTAAGCTTGTGACATTTTGCTGCAGCAAACCCAAAGTAATTAAGACCCCTTCGACAGAATTACGTATCAAGCTAAAAGGTGGCAAATACCTTAATCTCACAGCAAACATTGTGCCAAGCATTACCGGTACGATTTAGCGTAATCCGATTACTTTTACAAAGACAAATCACTTCAAGGATCTGGTGCAGCATTTAGAACTAGCAGATACTCTTCCAACTGAAAGAGAAACATCTTCAATAGACTTACTAATTGGAAACGATTATTACTTGGATGTAGTTCTCAGTCAAAGAATTCATGTGCATAATGGACTTTACTTGCTAGGGTCAAAATTAGGATGGATACTTACTGGTCGTTCCAGTAAGCGTGACACAAATATCAATGATACAAATATGCTGATATTAACGTATGGCGACACAGGCTCAAAAACACACGTTTTCTCATCAATTGATTCGTGTTTACAAACAAAGGCAAATATTGAGGACTTTTGGAATATCGAGTCAGTTGGAGTGACGAACAAAGATGAAGACACAGATGATCAAGTTGCGATGAAAAAATTCCAAGAAACCCTTATATTTAAGGATGGTCGTTACGAAGTTACCTGGCCATGGATTGACGAACACCCTGATTTGCCTGTGAATCGAGAGCTTGCTATTGGTCGTTTGCGATCGATTGTGAATCGGATGAAGAATAAACCCGATACGATGGAAAACTATAATAATGTTATTCAAGATCAACTTAAGAACGGTATAATTGAGTAACTAATGACGTTAAGAACAGTGTAAAACACTATATACCACATCACCCAGTTTTGACACCTCAGAAATCAACGAAATTGCGAATTGTATACGACGCCTCTGCAAAAACTAGTTCAAACAATAAGTCCTTAAATGAGTGCTTATATAGAGGTCCTGTTTTATTAAACGATTTGTGCAGCATTTTACTGAGATTTCGTCTTCACAAAATAGCCGTTGTAGCAGATATTGAGAAAGCATTTCTGCAAATAGGACTTAGAAACGATCAACGAGATGTCACTCGTTTTATGTGGCTAAAATACTCAAGAAACCCAAGCTTGAGTTGTGACAACATACAGGAATATCGGTTTTGCCGCGTTCCATTTGGCATCATATCATCCCCATTTCTCTTAGGAGCTACGCTAAAATGCCATTTGGAATCATACAAAGGCGAAATAGCTAACAAATTACAGCGTGATATATACGTTGACAATCTAATAACCGGAAGTGATTCTGAAGAGGGCGTGATGCAACTGTACGACCAAGCCAAACACATGTTTAACGAAGCGTCAATGAACCTTCGATCATGGATTTCAAACAGTGAAGTTGTCAACAATTACATGCAAGGTGAAGATTTAACCAAAAGATCAACTGAAAAAGTTCTTGGTCATGCATGGAATGTTGAAACGGACACACTTTCAATTTGCACAAACGACAAGGGTTATAAACCAAGCGCAATCACAAAACGGAACGTCCTAAAACAAAAAGCCTCGGTGTTTGATCCGTTAGGTCTATTTTCACCAGTTACAGTGCAGGGTAAAATATTGCTCCAGCGCTTGTGGAAAAAACATAATGATTGGGATCAACGGTTGGATGCAGAAGACGAACGCATATGGAAGTCAATAGAATTAGATATTGAAAATATTCACCAAATTGAAGTGCCACGTTACATTGGTCTGCTAGACGTATGTGAATCAGTTACGCGAACACTACTTTTCTTTTGTGACGCCTCCGTCAACGCTTATGCTTGTGTGATATACCTACACCAAACTAATGGATATAATGGTGTTAAGGTGGATGTTGTGTTTTCCAAAACAAGAATTAGTCCAATCAAACAACTGACGATTCCAAAGCTAGAACTGATGGCGATTTTAATTGGAGTACGTTGTCTCAAATTCGTAAAAACAAACATGTTTACAAATATTCAATACGTGTATTTGTGGTCAGATTCTCAGTGTGCATTGAAATGGATAGATTCGGACAAGAAACTACCGACATTCGTAAAAAATAGAGTAAAAGAAATCAGAGAATACACAGATATAGAGTTTAGATATGTTGCAAGTAACGACAATCCAGCCGATGTTGCAAGTCGAGGATCGTCGGCTGAGAGAATGAAAAATAATGAAATGTGGTGGAATGGTCCAAAGTGGCTACAAGAGCCAAAACAAGATTGGCCAAATGGCCAGATTGACATCGAATCGGATGACGAAGAACAAGATTTAAATAAAGCAGAAATTCAATGCGGTGACCATATCGTATCACAAGAGGGTGACAATCCTTTAGGCATAAATATTAAACGATTTTCATCAATCAACAAACTATTACGAATAACATCACTAGCATTGCGCTTCATCAAAAAACTAAAAAGAGTTCCAATTGACAGTGTACCTATTACAAGTGATGAAATTAAACAATCAGAAACAATGTGGTTGACACAAATTCAAAAGAAGAATTTTACAGAAGTGTTCTATGATATACATAACAACAAGAAGCGCAATAACTTGCAGAAGCAGCTCGGAGTTTACATTGATGAAGTAGGTCTTCTTCGCTGCAAAGGTCGACTTGAAAACGCGAACCTTAGCGCATCAACCAAGTTTCCAATATTACTTCGAAAACATGACAAATTTACTCATTTAATCATAGAACGGACGCACGAAAAGCTACTTCATAGTGGTGTATCACAAACCTTGTGTGAGATTCGTCAACGATTTTGGATACCTAGTGGCCGTGCAATTGTGAGAAAGGTTTTGAAGAAATGTTTGATTTGCCGACGCTACGAAGGAGGGGCATATAAGATGCCTCCTATGGCTCCTTTTCCAAAAGGACGTGTACATGAAGCAAGTCCTTTCACCCGTGTTGGTTTGGATTATTTTGGTCCCATGTACATAAAATGTGTCGATCGATCGCAAAAAAAGTGTGGGTATGTTTATTTACATGCTTAGTAACGCGAGCTGTACATTTGGAGATTATGGAAGACATGACATCACAACAGTTCCTGTTAGGTCTCCGGCGTTTTATTGCAGTACGCGGAACATCTATAGAAGTCATAAGCGATAATGCCTCTCAATTTAAATTATCCAGTGAAACAATGAACGTGATTTGGAAACGTGTCTTGGAAAGTGACGACGTGGAAAATTATGTTTCTTGTTCAAACATAAAATGGGTATTCATTATAGATGGATGGGCGGTTTTTACGAACGTTTAGTAGGAATAACTAAAAGTGCCTTGCGCAAAGCGATAGGAAAAAAGATGTTGACATATGTTGAATTGCTAATTTATCTGAAAGAGGTAGAAGCGGTTTTGAATTCAAGACCTCTGTTGTACGTCAGTGAAGATATAAATTCAAGCGTAACGTTAACACCAAATTGTTTTCTTACTTTGAATCCAAAAACAGGAATCCCAGAAAATGACTCATGTTAACGAGATCCAAGTTTCAATCCATACGAACGTTCGGTAGATCGCCTATTAAAAACGTGGGAAAATTGACAAAAACAATTGAATACGTTTTGGAAATTGTGGCGCAAAGATTATTTAACCAGTCTTCGAGAAAGCACTCAAAGCAAACTGAAAACAAGTCGTGTTCAGTCAATATTTACACCGAGTGTGGGTGATATTGTACTGATTAAAGACAATCTGCCAAGAGGATGTTGGCAAATGGGACGCATCCAATAATTAATAAAAAGCAATGATAAGCATGTACGTTCTGCAGAAGTGTTAGTACCGTCTGGACGAAATATCAAACGTCCATTAAATCATCTTTATCCAATCGAGGTTACAATGACAGAACAACTGACCAACAAATTTTAAAACCATGTGAAAAAGTGACAAATATTCCAGTACGTCCAATGCGACAGGCTGCCAACGTTGCTAAAAATAAAATAAAACAGTTATTTATTCCAGATGTTGACTCAGAGTGAATAGACAATATAAAATATTTACTGTATAGCAATAGTCGTGTATATCATTTTAAACTCCAGCGGAGCAAACAACATGAATAAAATTATAAATTTAAAATCAACTCGTGCATTTTGTGCGACCAAACTATAGTGTTCAACGGAGTATACGTATATTATCAAGTGCGGACATGAAAAGAAGTTAAAAATCGTGCATTGAAAAAATCCTCTAGGAAAACGTGTACCGTACGGCGGATCATAGCTAATAACATAGTCGTTTTGTGTGGGGTTGATTTCCTCGTGTAAAATGTGGAGTTAAAATGCAGAATATAACATTATAACGCAGAAAGCCATTTCGAACTTCAATTTCGTATGTGTCGGACGTATATATCTAAACACGATGGTTTATTTCTGCGACGTATGTGGAAAAGTATATTCCCATAAAAGGAATTTAACGAGACATTACAAGGAAAAGCACACACAGTTACGTTATTGGAGTTGTACGGAAGAAGGCTGTTCGTCGAAATTTATTAGAAGGAGTTAACTTTTTAAACATCTTCAAAATAGTCATAAAATATCCAAAGTCCAGGCATTCGAAAAAGCAATACAAACTTCCAGCAAATCTCAATACAACGATAACAAGAAGAGAGACGATGGATACAGTGATGTATCTAGTGATGATAGTGTGTTTGACTTACTGGACCAATTAAACGAATTGAATTCTATTGAACCTGATGATAGTGTCAATAATGATGAATGTGTGACAGAAAATGTGCAGTCATCAAACCAAATCCTGTCGTTTGATAGTGACTAAACGGACATTATCCTGGAGTGTGGGGCCAGTGATAAAGGTACCGAGCCTTCGGACAATATCTAACAAATTGATGACATCATCATCAACCATGACGTTGATGGGTTGTCTCCGGTAATAGAGCTTTCGGATAACCTCTTACAAATTGATGACATCAGCATCAACCATGACATCAATGCGCTGTCTCCAATAACTATATCTGACGCAAGCAGTGCAACAATGAATAACGTCAACACAGATGACGAATTTATACCAGAATCGCCATGTACTCTAGACGACAGTACAACGACTGGAGCCATCGCCGTAGCTACAGACAACGTTACAAAAGTAGAACGTTTTTATTCTGTCATTTTCAAACAGACTGAGTACCACGTGAGAGATAATATTCATGAAGATTTTGAAATTCAATATGACAGTTGGCAAAATGTTACACACTATTGACATTTCGGCCGGGAGTGTCGTGAAGAACACGAGAATTATTACTGTATTGCTGTTTTGTTTATTTTGTTTACGTTTCTTTTGTGTCATTACTTTGTAAGAACAACGTTTTTCACGATTTTTGATGTTTTCCACGTACATTTGCCTTTTGTTACGGCGGAGTATATTAATTTATCAAATAGTAATTATTAAGTTTTGGCGGAGAATGTATTTTCCCGCCTATATTACGTCTTAATATGTAGCGGAGTATATTCAGTGTTACTGTTTTTTGTTGCTGTTTTGATACGCCAATTGTGGCGGAGACAGTGATGGTATATAAAGGCGGTTTACCACGCTGTTAACGAGTCATTTTTTTTCTATGAAACTATTGAATAAATTATATTTGAAACGTTTGGAAATAAAAAAATAGATTTAAAACAAATAGAATGTGTTATTATTATTAAAACAAGAAAACAACTACGATGTGCCAGGTTAAAATAAAAATCCAATAATTCAGTCTTGGATAAAAAAAGGAAAATAATCTGCCTCATATGTATTGTATTATGTAGTGTATGTGAACAATGTTCATGAAATGTCATTGTGTATGTCTTGTCATGTATTACCTTGTTTTATATGTTTGAATTACCTTTTTACACTTTGTTAGGTAAATTAAAAGTTTGCCACTAGAATATCAATTGAAACAATTGTGCATTTAGTATTGCAAATGTGATTACTATGTATTCTCTTATTTCAGCGTTTATGTGATTAATATTATGTATAAGTATATTAATGTTGTTTATTTCAGATACCTATAAAGGCTATCCATAAATCATACAGTTGAAATTGGTGTTGATACTTGTTACTCAACATTAAAGAACCCCGTGAAACCCTGAACTGTTGTCGTTGTTTGTTGTGATAAACCATCGAGTTACAATGAGATCATAATCAAAGGTTTTCAAATGTCACATTTCATTGAAATTAACTTAACATATTACGTTTTCTTGACAAAATTAAATTGACTTAATAATGTCTTATGTGGTACAGTATTATGCCTGTATTCTGACATGTATTTTGAAAGTATTTCGGTGTTTAATAATCAATAGATTGTCTAGAAGCCACCCATTTTTATAATAACAATAAAACTTTTCGATATTGATTATTTCACATTGTTTTGTTATTTATTTTTTACAACAGATAATGCACATTCCATAAACAAATACGTCCTCACATATCATGAATGATAGCATTTATAAATAATGTTTGCACTTACAAATGTTTTCTTCATTTTAGCTCCAAAGTGTCTAGATTTGTTGTATTTAAAAATAATTTTAAATTTTGTTTCGTTATGATATGCTATAACTATTTTGCAGTGCATAAAACATTATAAGGATATTAGGAATTATTGTACTTTCTAAATCATACAATTCCGATAACAGAAGAAGATGAGGGAGATGTGTTTTATTATGAATTACACAATGTATAACAAACCCAACAAAGCACAATTGAGAAGATTCATGTCACGTTAATCATATAAATTCAGTACCTACGGTATACCTGCATATCCGGTATACCTGATCTTTATAATAAACATAGTATATCTGAGGGTGGTAAGCATACACATTGTGATATTCAAAGTGTCTAAGTACGTGTCTTTGTTTTACAAAGATGAACTTACATTAAACAGCGCGTTTTTTTATTTAATGCGAATTTAATAAAAAGAGAAATTTTAATTAATTTGGTTTTGTTATTAATGCCCAACATTTCCAAACAATTTAACATCGATGGGCGTTGGTAATAATACTTTGGTACATCTTTTTTGCGTATCTCCTCTAAACATGGACATATAAGCATAAAATGATATTCATCTTCAATACCATGGGAATAAAAAAACAAACAATAACGCTGATCCCTAGCAATTCTATTTCTACCATATCTACCAATTTGTATTCTTAGTGGGTGCACCGAGTCTTAGTCTACAAAACAACATTATTAGGCTGCTAGGTAGTAAATAGAGGCATGATTCGTAATAGAAAGTATTTTTGAAAAGTACATAAATAGTAAGAACATGGTTTGTCTGCATGCCTTGGGACAATTCCTGAATAAATTTGTCGATGATACGGTGTTTAAATATACAAATAAATGATTTAAAATCGACATTGTCAGCATCTCCAAACAATGTAAGAGAAACGATAATTGCTTAGCAATGACTTGACGCCATATACCCAATTTGTTTAGCCATCGTTACAATCTTCTTTGGCCCGCTCATAAACCCTTTTAATAATAATATTATCTGTTTGTATACTTTTACCCCAGTATTTATAATTGGTATATACCTTTTAATGAACAGAGGGTAACGACCTAACTCCCCATAAACGCCCGCATTAGATATTTTAGTTTTAAGTTTTAAAACATGTTTCCAAAATGTCAGGTGTATTCTGTCTAGTTCTTTTGATTGCGATAATCCCCATACCTCTGCTAATTAGATAAATATAAAACCAACAAATGAATCAAATAGCTGACACAATATCTCTGGCTTTGGTTCGTATTTTTTACAGTGTTGCAGTAGTATGTTTAATGCCTTAATAGCTTTACCTGCTAAATATTCTTGATTAAGATAAAAAATCAAGTGTAATTGACCACAGTGCCAAGATCGTCTACAACCATAAATACTTTACAACCGAAGTTCCATTTTTCATTTGATAACATTCTGCTCCTCATCTGAAAACCATAATTTTTGTTTTGTCTGTGTTGACCGTACGTCCCTTTATTTTATAATATGAGTGCAAAAGATTAATATCGGTTTGAAATTCATCTGGCGATTTCGCAAACATTAACATAATATCGTCAATTAATAATCCCGAATTAGGTTCATTTTGCAAATAAAGTCAGGTAATTAACAAAGAATGAAAACAAAATCGGCGAGATTACCTCTCCCTGTCTCAAACCAACTGCATATTCAAAAAAAATAGAATAGGTGTTACATGATTTTACACATGAGTTTACATTATGATACATATCCAGTATGATTGTTAACAATTTACCTTGCATTCCGGATTTGTTCATTTTCAGCCGAAAGGAATTTCGATAAATTTAGTCAAAAGATTTAAACATGTCAACAAAAATAAAATAAATACGTTTATTATGATTAAGATACTTGTGAATTACTGACTCGAGTATAAAAACGGCATCAATGGTTGATCTCCCTTTCCGAAATCCGAACTGAGTGCCGTCTACCTCGTTAGTTTCTCATATTTTCAGTATCCCCTTTTTGTGAATAGGCACAATTACCCCCTCTGTCGACTTATCCGGAAAATACCCAGAATTTAAAATAGCGTTGAATGTATTAAACAGATGAGATCCTAAAATATCCACGCTTTCCATAAAATACTCATTAAGCAAATTATGATAACCGCATTCTTTACCTGATTTCAAAAACCTAACGGCATTTATAATTTCGTCAGTGGTTTATCCACTTCTGAGAACGGGACATCACAGTTATTAAAATTATGTGAGCCACAAAATTGCTCCGCCTCTTCATTTGAACGTTGTGAAATATCATTACTTAGGGTCGAGAAAGAGGTATAAAAATCATCATTAGAAATGTCCATAGTTTATTATTTCAAATATTTGTTTCTTTTTATTTATTACAGATTTATGTTTTATTTTTTGTGCGCAAAGTAAATGCCTACTCTCTGTTGTTTTACACGTATTAAAATTGTTTAGTGCTTGTACATATATATTTTTTGATTGTACATACTCATTTTTGCACCAGTCCGCATTCTTAACATGCGCTACGCCATTATAAAAAAACATTTTTATGGTTTAAAACGGTTTAAAACAACGGTTCGGCTACTTCACGCATGATTATTGCAAAAATATCATTAAATTTAAATTTCATTTAAAAAAGATAAACAAGGAAAAAACTGTCATGATAGTTTGAAATAGTGGCATTGTATTTAGAGACATTCATATTCAAGGGTAAGACATGCATTAACAAGACAATAACATACATATTCATATAAAAACGTTTCGTTTGTTTAAAAATCACCTCATGGTGTTTCGTTGCTATTAACCGCTAAAAAGACTACTAAGGATTTAGTGTGTACGGTGAGAATAATATTTAACAATGAGAACATATATATTCGCACTCATCATTTAGTTAGGGTCTATGATATACCGATAAAACAAGCCTGATAACCCTTTTCTAGCACAATTTACAGAATGATTCATTATATATATAACCCCATTACGTTAAATCAACAGTGACACGAAGTGATAATACTAAATTGGTTCCATGTTGGGCTGTGTATAACGCTAGTTATTAATATCAATAACCAGATCCTCATTCATAACGCAAATGAAAATAGGAACAGAGATGTGCTTACATTGTTATAAAAGTATGTGTACACATCAATAACTACTACTCGACTTATTTCATAGGTCGTTGTGATACTAATATAGCGTTCTTGTATTATATTTTTTACGCATAGTGCCCATGTTTCAGTGTCCAGGGGTCTTAAAGAAGAATGTTCCTTTACTATAGAAGAACAACATATTTTAAAATAAAGACGTACCTACCAAGCTAGTAAGGTTACGTGACTTCAGGCTTAGCGGTTTTGTTGACTTAAAACTTGACGTGACCTAATATTTCAAACCATACATTTTACCGGAGTATGGACTAATATCTGCTTGTAGATTAGCTATTGCTTTAACGTTTAACGTACATAACCCAGTTTTGCAGTGCCCTAACCGAGAGTTGCCCCACACCATAGATTAATAATTATTTGTAGATGACATAGGCATTTTACAAACTGAAATAAAAAAACGTGTCGTCTGAATAAATCACCTGCTAGTGTCATTTAATCAAATTTTACTGCAGCGCCTTTATTTATTTTGTAAAATACAGCAGCCATGTTAAAGAATCTAACAGTCAAATCAATCGGTTTCCCGGAATATGGACTAGCAAATGATACTAGTGTACATAAGCACCTATCGTGCTGATATAGTCTCCAGCCCGCTGCAATTATTCACGTGCGGGTAATTTTTCATCCAATTGTTTGTATAAGCTTTTAAACACACAGTGACACTATCATTGCCAGGAACACAAACAAGAGTGTACCCTGATCTTTGAAAATACGTACGAAGGTGAACATATTTTAAAGTATTGAACGTGCGTCATCAACGTCGGACTCCACTTAGACATTCATGAAAATGTGTTGCGATTGTTTTCAATATTTTATTTGATATTTACAGAAGTAAAAAAATGGGTAAGACAGCTTTGTCGAAACAAGTAGATAGCTATTACATAATAAGAGAATTATAAGTAAATCAATATAAAAAACAATATAAAAAGAAATATAAATTTCAAGTTACTAAGTTAGAACGCATTACTTCTATTTCTTTTTCTATTAAACTGAGAAAAGAACACACACAAAACGGATTATTACGCAAACAAGTGCCATCACGGTACAAAATGTTGCTAAATTAGCGCTTTATCCGGTTTTCTTGTTTTTAATGATCTTAAGTCATATTCGAGGATTAATAGAATGTATATGGAAATCATACTAAACATGAACTGCAAGAAATCATGTTATTTTTATTCAAAGACAGGAGTCTTTGTTCACAGAAGGGACAGTGCATAATTATAATTCACATATCTGGTTTGAGAGTAAGATGACCCAACAATGTTGTATTAACAAATTACTAACATTAGCTCGAATATCTTACTTTTTGCCGAATCAAACATGACGATTTTGCATGAATTATTCGATTAATAGAAAAAAAATGTTGCATCATGAAAGCATTATTATATACTTAACGGGTCAGGGCTGAAAGGTACTTCCAGGGCGGTTTATCAGTTCATTGTATAACGTGTTCTTTAGATTTTGTCCATGCTCAGCACATCATTTAACTGTTTAATCAAAAACCTATTAATGCATTGATATATAAGACAATAAAGTGTAAGCTCGTTCCTTTCATTTTATGTAAGCAATTAATGTCACGAAAAAGCCTAAACGTTGAAGTTGGAATAAATGGTCAGGCAGATCTTCGTCACAGGAACATGTGTAAAAGTAATTCAAAATAAGTTTTATAAGTAGGCAAAGTTAAATAAATCAAAAGCAAGAACAGCGTCCCATAAGATAATATACTTGCTGATTGATTGCTTAACTTACTGCGTATAATCCAGCTATAAAACTGGTTAACGATCACACACCATCCCAAGTTTTGAGCCGTTGCCAATGATCTTAATAATAGAGTTAGATATTTTCGTTAACATAGTTAATAAATAAATATATGCTATCATAAATATGTCTTATTCAGCCGTACAATTTAAACCAAACTTTTACTTTACATTAGTATGGTAGTAAATTTACGATTGTGTATTCCAAATGAGTTTAAAAAGATTTATTTTTGTTCGATTTCATCGAAGCCTTAAGCTTATTGAAACGCTTTCAAGTCCGTTTTTGGTAAAATCAGTAATCAGTGTATTTTGGAGAAGTTAAATATAACGCTACCTCTTTGGGGATCGAATTTTCGGCCTCCCGGTCGCTGGGAGGACATCATATCCACTACCTTTTTTAAATATAGGGGTTAAAATGCGTCTTTACTGTAAATACTGAATTTGCAGAAACACCGACAAGCAGTATCGTTAGAAAAAAAAAAATGTCATAAAGTTTTCAAAATCGACAGATAAAATTAAGACACTGGTTTGATGGTCAGTAACGATGATCAGAGAAATTTACTATATTGTTGTTTTCACTTAATTTGAAATCGTTTCATATAAAAATCGAATATTTATATTTAATCATTTACAAAATTAACACAAATTTATAAAAAATATACATAGGTTACACGCTGATGATGTCGTGCGTTATATCCCACTTGCCAACCTGTTAAAGTGCAGCATTCAAATTTTTCCTTTTTGATTGATAAAATAGTTATTTCGTTCTGTAAAATAGATGATCACGACATAAACTCAGTAAGCTAATTCTACAAAATATTTCTTTAACAGCTTTTCCGAAAAGGAGTTGACTATCAGCATCAAACAGACAAACAAGGGAATTCTAAATTACTGTTTAATGTTGTTCGTTTCTATTGAGTTAATTGCGTGATGTTTTCCAAAAGCCCGCGCCGTATCATACGAGTGCAAGATAACCCCTCAGAACCAAAACATGTATGTAATATTCCATTTATAATATGCACACTGTCACAATTAAAAATACTTTATTTCTATCATGTTTACGGAAGAAAATAGTACAATTGTCCCATTTTTTTTGCAATAATATGTAAGGGCTTATACTATTTAATACATATTTAATTGTTTGACGTTGAGGCATTCGGAATTCATTTCGAGAATAATGAATATTTAATGAAAGCATTTTTTAAGATTCGTTCTCTCTCTCTATATATACATATAATTTGTTGATCAATACATGTGTTCTATGCACGTTTAATAATTTAGCATTCCCTCTAATTAAGAATGTGTTATTTAGTTGGATTTCGATTTCCTATTTGATTATCCTCTCAAGAAACCTTTGTAAAGAAAGTATTGGACCTATACACCGAATACAAATTATTTCTCATTTAAGAGTGGTAGTGGCGTATGTATATCGTATTTTAATTTCGAAACGGACGAATATATTATGATATGAGTGTTAAACAAGAGAGCAAGTATATCATTGACAACGTTCGCATAATGTTTTAAAAAGATTAACAGTCAAATTTAAACGGCACGTGGCTGTTTCATTAATAGGTGTCTTGGTACTTAAACAACTCGGGAATGCATGCCCTATATCTAGTATACAACAAACGGTATAATAATGTTCAATATTATCATAACTAATGACCACAAGACGCATACACATGAAAAATATCAATCCGCCTGATTGACAAAACCGTACACTAAAATATACGCTCGTTTATGTGTAAAATGCACGGGACAATGACACATGAGGACTGAACATTATTTAGCTATTAACTACAATATTGTATTAACTGTTTGTAAGTGAACAATTTAGAGGCACATGAAAGTTTCAGTATGGTAGTTGTGCATGTTCTCTACTAGAACGTGTAAGTCCGTTGTCCAGGGAAGCCCGTCTTTGGGACGTTTTCACCTTAAAAAATGCGCACTTTAGATAGAAGAAAATGATTGGTTGAATTACCATGTACACGTAATCATACACATTGAGTGATTTACACTTCATTCCCCCTTAAATTTAGAATTAAGGAACTAGTTCAAATCTAATCCGGAAAAGCATTTTTTAATTATAACAGTGCTTTACCATGTACCACAATGTACCACATAACTATCACTAAATACCCTTATTAATGTATTAAATATAAATATAATCAATATGATTGTTTTAAAATATTTCTGCTTCAAGGCTTTGTTCCGGCCGACTAAAACAAAAGTAACCAGTTCCTGATTCAAATCGAATAAGGAACTGATATTTCCAATTAATAAATATGTGTAGATACGAAAATGTACCACATGCCATTGAAGATCCTTTTGCATTTAGTACGCCAAACATATATATTCAAATATATGTCTACGTAAACATTTATTCAGCTTCTTTTTCCAGCAAACATAAAGCTACTTCTCTTTAGTTGCCGTTTTCCTTATAAAAGCCTTATGCAAAACTGACGTGTTCTAATTTAAAAAATAACATTAATAAAACGTACACGATAACTTTGAAAATCAATGTTGTAATACTAATACAATATTTATTCTAACAAGTCTACTGTTTTATTTATCAAGTGTAATTAGTTATTTGTTTTCGCCCCTGAATAAGGAACAAGGGACCTCATCCTTATTTGTTATTCAAGCCGTATATGAATGTGTTTTTTTCTGAGTTGACTATACATTTTCTACGATTCTTTCCCGAATCTTTTTACTACACAGCAAAGTAATGTTTAAACAGCTAATTTGTTTAGCCCGCATTCAAAAACATTATTATTACTTAACCCACATTCAAAAAATCATTTGTATTACTAGATAGTTCAAATAGTAAATGCTAAAAATATAAAACTTTGTAACGAAACCTCATGTATCTTAAATATGTACTTATTCATTGAAATCAGGGCATGTGTGAAATGGGGGCTTCAAGCGTGACAAACACAAGGCTCTAATGACATGGTTTGTAATCCCTTTGAAAGAAATAGTATGTATCAACGTCGTGCAGTTAAATTTGTACCTCTTAATGTGTCCCCATAAATCACTATCGTATGTAGCATTGCGACCTCAATCGCATCCCTTTGTTTCTAATACAATGATTCAGACCAGTGTACACTTATATCTTAAATGTCAGTAATATAAGATTTTGTTCGAACAGATATCGAAAAACAAGTTTTGAATTTAATCAATTTATAGTCAATTATTCAAACGGAAACAAAAGCAATGCCTTAAAAAACGATGATTGTATTACATGTTCTAGACTTTAAGTGTAGATTTGTTCACAATATGTGTAAAATGAAGTACGAACATGTATCTTGCAAGAATATATAGTTCGTTCTACATAAAAAGAAATTGGTATTCTGAACCATTTTTAGATATATTTCATGAGCTTTATTTAAGTGTTATGCCATACTGCTAACAGTATATTTAATATTAAAGAAATGTGTTTATTTAATCAAAGTTGTGTAACATGTATAAATAAAACGCTGTATTTTATGAAGTGTTGTGCAATACTGTCAACAGTATTTACTATTGCAGAAATTTGTTAATGCAATGTATCATGACAATACAGGCAATATGTGAAAGCAAGCAAACCCATTGAATGGACAAGCCTAGTAGTAAGCCAGTAGTGAAATCTTGAGAGTGCCCCTGCTCAATAATATGTATACCTGTCTGCTGCTGGCTATGTAAAAATCACTGGAATCATATTTAATCCTTATAAATCAATTAAAAACTCAACTGTGAAACACAGTTATAAAATATCACGAGAAAATGATCACATTATTGCAGCTGTTTTCATAAGGCATTAACCATGCATTGACATGTTCGACTTAAATATGTATTTTTTTTTTAAACATATGCCGTAAACGTTGTTAAACGTTCTTCACATCTAGTCAAGAAAGTTGCGTGTGGGAGAGGTTCATGTTTACACGTTTTTACAATTGACAAAAATTGCTGTCAAATTATAGCATATTTTATTAATATTTTATTTGGTTGATAATAATTGAACTTTATCATTACTACGGTCAAGTTACCATTACCGGATCATTACCCATAACAGATCACTTTGATGTTCAAGACTGCGTATCGCGATAAATAGTTGACATTTTCTAGATGATATTTTGCACACAGCATCTCCAAGGCCTGTTCTTTAAAACGCATTGATTGAGTCGTAATTGGAGCTACTCTTTGTCAAACATTTCGGTATATTTTTTTACATGTATATACGACTGTGTGTTCTCCCGTCTCGTTTCCAAATTGAGGTTTAACATTTTCCGCGGCCACATGCTATAACTCTGTTGGAAAGTAAGAAGTTTATGCATTAATTTAAAGGCCATTTAGTAGTATTTTTGCCTGCAAAAGTCCATTTCAGTTTTGATTCGTGTTTAAGATTTTGTAATGCCTTAAACGAAATGAAGAATAAGGACAATAACGGATCAAACGTGATAATATGCGTATTTATAATAATATATTATAAAAATATATGTAAATCTTGTTGATTCTCACAAAAAAATGATCTGAATTTTAATGTTTTATTTATGTTTCCTGTTCAATATCGATTATAAGATATGACTCAAACAATTAACATGGTTTATAAGATGCCCACATCGTTTCAATCTTTTAAGGATTTTCAACAGATATTTCTCACAAGAACACCATGCGTTAAGTAGAAAACAATGAATAACAAAAAATGGTATATAATTTATAACTGGATATGTAACTTGGTCATTGTCAACAACACAGTTCGTGTTTCGATAGTTCAAATAGCGTGTTAGATGCCCCCTGAGTGGTTTCGATCACGTGATCCGTTATGGCTACAACTGATCCGTTAATGCATCAATTCTGCGGCATAAAAAAGGTATCACAAATACATTTTGCCTGCGTTTAAAGTAAGACTTTGTGCTGAATCAGTAAGCAAAAGGTGATATTGAATCAAACTGGTGTAAAGGAAGTCTCAAAAAATTTATTGCTTTTCACCAGAACAACTTTATTACACTACTGATCCACTTCTTCAATTGTATGCCACCGTAACATACGACTTGCGTTCTGTCTGCGTTTCTACCGTGCCCAAGGAATCGCAAGGACAGCCTAGGTGACTGAGCTCGTCGTAAGAACGCATGGAACGACTCGCACAGACAACCTTGGATAATGTATGGTCGTCTTGATAACGCATGAAAGTACTCGCAAGGACAACGGTGGAGACTGTGAGATCGTTACGAGAACGCATGAACGGACTCGCAAGAACAGTCTTGGATCCTGTGAGGTCGTCGTGATAACGAATGAAAGAACTAGCAAGGACATCCTAGGAGACTGTGAGGTCGTCGTGCGAACTCATTAAATGACTCGCAAGGACAGCCGTATATACTGTGAGGACGTCCTGAAAACGAATGAAATGACTCGCAAGGAGAGCCTTATGATTGTAAGGTCACCCTGATAACGCAAGAAATGACATACAGGGACACCCGTGGAGACTGGGGGACTTGATGTCGTCGTGAGAACGCATAAGAGGACGCTAAAGGAGAGCCTAGGAGACTGTGAGATCGTCGTGATAACGCATTAAAGAACTCGGTAAAGAGCCTATTAGACAGTGAGGCCGTCATGATAACGCATTAAAGGACTCGCACAGGCAGCCTTGGAGACGGTAAGGTCGTCGTGAGAAAACTTGAATGGACTAGCAAGAACAGCCTATTCGTCTGTGAGGTCGTCGGTAGAACAAATTAAAGGACTCGCAAGGGCCGCATTTGAGATCGTCGTGTGAACGAATGAAAGCACTCACAAGGACAGCATTTGGGACTGCGAGGTCGTCAAGATATCGCATGATATGACAAGCAACGACAGCCTAGGGGACTTTGAAGTCGTCGTGAGAACGCATGTAAAGACTCGCAAGAACAGCATTGGATAATGTCATGTAATCATTGGAATGAATGAAGACTCGCTAGGGCAGCCTTGGGGAATGTGGGGTTGACCTGATAACGCATGAAATGACTCGCAAGGATAACCTTGGATACTGTAAGGTCATCGTGAGGACGTATGAAAGAACAAGCAAGTTAGCCTTCGATACTGTGAGGTCGTCGTAAGAACGCATGAAAGGATTCTCAAGGTCAGCAGTAGAGACTGTGAGGTCCTCGTGAGAAAGCATCAAATCGCTCGCCAGGGCAGCCTTGGAGAAAAAACTTCTTAAAACAATTAAACTTACAATTAATATTAATACCAATTCATTAATATACAATTAATTCTTCCATGCATGAAGAAAAAAATAGCTCATAGAACATTAATGCAATCACAATGAAACATTAAAATCTCAGCAGAAAAAAAGAAAACATCCAATGGAAAGGCTCATTTGCAGACACTTTCCATAAGAAAACATACAGTATTTTTTAAGTGAAGATACTCAGTTATTGATTACAAATAACATATGTCAAATACTTTGCTCGTATATAAGCATATTAAAAAGATTAGTGTGCTTAATTATGCAAAATTTCGGTTTCGAAAAGGTTTTCCGAGGACCGTTTCAGAGAAATGGAATTGTTATAAATTTAAGAAACGTGTTAAATTTCTTATCAAGTTTTGTAAAATAACAACTTAAATTGCTTGAAAAATGTATTTTGTATCTGAGTACTATCTACAAGGGTGCATCAGTTTGAAGAAAATACAAAAATACGAAATGTGATTATTCCACATAGATTATATGTACTGCGTTTGAGTTCTTAAAACAACTAACAGTTTATTAAGGTTCGACATTCCTTTAAATGCATCGTCCGGTAGGGATTCGAACATGTTGTTGTCTAAAATTCTGGAATAAAGTCAACTGAATAAAAAAACAATTTTACTGCTACGAAACAAATAATCATATATTTTTAATAAGCTAACAATCGGTTAACGTGCATCTGCTTATGCCTATAAGCATGGGGGGGACTTAATTCTAACTAGACGTCCCAACAACACGAACATTGCATAGTTTCATTAATAAAAGCACACCTCCAAGAAAGCGGAGAAAACCTTGCAGTTGAAAATGGCATACATCAGAGACAGTTATTCCGTCTATTCAACCCCGAAAAACTACAAACAGCGCCTTGTGATTACACAGTAAAGCAACACAAGCAAACACGTCGCAAATGATCGTGAATATGAAGATTAATATGATGATGCTGATGATGCTGATAATGTTGATAATGCAAAAGATGCGGCATCGTTGACGACGCTTTGCTGCTTCTGCTGCTGCTTCTGATGCTGCTGCTAATGATGGTGATGATGACGACAATGACGATGACGACGACGACGATGATGACGACGGAGACGACGAAGACGACGACGACAATGACGATGACGATGATGGTGATGGTGATGATGATGATGATGATGATGATGATGATGATGATTATGATGATGATGATGATGATGATGATGCTGATGATGATGATGATGATGATGATGATGATGATGATGATGATGATGATGATGATGATGGTGATGATGATGATGATGATGATGATGATGATGATGATGATGTTGATGATGATTATGATGATGATGAAGATGATGATGAAGCAAGAAGAGCATCAATGATACATATTTTCCTTAGTATGTCATGGTATATTTTCAAATACCGTATCCGCAATACCGTTTAAATATTGCCAAAAGATTACGTTTGGGTATAAAATCATATGAATTGTCAGATGAACAAAAATAAACCAGAAATTTGGAAACAAAACACAACACATCTAAAGAGCGGATGCGAGTGCATTACATTATGACTACGAATTATATACGGAGAAACCGCCTGATAATACAAGACAAAAGTGCATATTTCCATATTTCCGAAATTGTGCTAGATGTTTTTATTTGGCCATTGTCAATAACATTTACTATTCAAGTTGTTGCGTTACCCAAATGCCAGTCAAATCATTTATATTTCGCTGTTAGCTATTTTTTTAACATAGTAAAGGGGTATTTTATCATGTTCGTCTAAATATAAAAACAATGCACATACAAGTTTTATTGTTCGGCTCCATAATGTTTATTGTGAATGGCGCACATGACCCAACCATAAGATTGACCAGCTTATAATAGACTAGCAAGGAATTCTAAAACAGTCCGTATATTAAATTGATATATTGCCAATTCGTATTAAAATTCTTACCGTCATGGCGATAACATATCGAATGCATGTAAACAAATCTCACTTCACTAATAAACAGGATTCCGTTTCAATTGTATCTTATTTTAATCATCGTCTCCAAGCTCGGAAACAAAATACCTCCTTCAAAATTGTATTACCTCCTGTAAATTATTAATGTCGTTTTAGTCACAGTAATTTAAGCAAAGCGCTTACGGTACTTCAGTTGTTTGCTCTTTCAATGTGTTTGCCATTACAGTCACAGGGCATGCAGTTCGACTTTTAACGCAGACCAACCGAACGGTCGTTAAACATGCAAACAATGATTTAATTTTCTTTTTTATTGTCTACAGTTAGGGAGATTTTGCAAAAATATTAACTTATGATTACAAAGATGCAGCTTAATTTAAACAAGAAATATCTTGAAAAAAATATATTCGGCGTATATCTTGACTTTGAACAAACGTGAGAATATTACCTTTTTATAATAAATTTAGAAACACAGGTTAAAATTGGTATTGTTTTTTTTAATTGTAAGTCAAATATTCAACGCGTGACATGTGTGTTATTTAATGCACGTATACTCAAACCACACGTACATGTTCATAAATACAAGTTATACTGTGGGAGACCACATCATTTGTGTCTTTACATTATTTATGAGTATATTTTTCAACATCGAAATATATGGTATTTTAACATGTTATTAACGTGCAACGCGTTAGGATTTATTTGAACCTGTACGAGTTAATACGTGCACAAAAAACATCGGCCTCTAGCCGATCTAATAGATAAATTGCTTTTTTCAAAAAAAGAGTTGGAGCCAATTCCAAGGAGGTGGCGCTGGTGTTAGGAGATGGCGCCTATGCACATTTATAGCTATTTTAAAGTGAAATATTGTATGTAATGGTTTCTATTATGTTAACAGGACCTCTATTATTTTTTGTAAGTTGACTACTTGAGCAAATATGAGTAACGTGCGTTTTTATTTAGCAGAGGTAGTTTTCTTTTAATGACATGCAATCTTCTTAGCATTGGTTTCATCTCTTTTTGTAAAGTGCAACTTTATCTACTTCGTTGGCAAGAAGCCAATATTTGTATGCATTGGGGATATAATGATGATTGTACGCAATCGGTTGAGGCCGTTAGCGATTTAATTGGGCGGAAATCTCATCACACAGGACAAACTCATCGAAATATTTTTTACAACGTCACCATGCCATAACTTATAAAGATTCTCACGTTTTTAAATGGGTTGAGAATTTATGTTTCTGTACATATATTAATGAATTAATATTCGCTTAATCGCACTACATTGCCCGATTTTAAAAATAATGCGACATAATGTTAAAAAACATATTAAACCTAATCACCCTGTAGAATTCTCAATGCAATTTCAAAATATCCGGGCCTGAGCGACACTTCCGAAGTTGCATTTGCTCATTTATTAATTTCAAAAAGAGGTGGCGCGCGTGATTAACGGCCGTGTAATCTCTAAAGTAAATATTCAGGTTACATCTATTTTTAAGATAAAACAAATTGTATCTGGCATCATTGTTAATGCATTGATATATACATGTATGTTACTTTACCAATATGATATAATACAGATAAGTTATGGAGTTTATTCTTTTCCCATGTTTTCTAGCAACGACAAAACAATCTTTATTATCTATTGGTATGACAATTGAAAATATAATTAATATTTTACGATTTAAGATTAAGAGTAGTTGGTCTGAACATATTCACTATACTGTAAAAATATTACATGTCATAATGTCGATAGTATACTAATATATTCTTCTCCGTTTCAGAATAAATAACCGAAACTAAATTTGAATATTGGCTGTCCATATATACAATTTAACAAATAATGAGTTAGATTTGATGATACTTTTATATACAGGCTTTATGCTCCAACATAGTGTTTGCAACATAATACTTTTTACTTTTTTGTAAAAATAACTGTGAGGTCGTCGTGCTAACGCATGAAAGGACTCGCACGGGCAGCCTGAGATAATGTGATGTCGTCGTTAGAGCGCACGAAATGACTCTCAAGGAGAGCCTTAGAGAATGTGAGGTCGTCATGAGAACGCATGAAATGACTAACAAGGAGAGCCTTGGGGACTGTAAGGTCGTCGTGCGAACGCATGAAAAGACTCGCAAGGGAAGCCTAAGAGAATGTGTGGTCGTCGTTAGAGCGCAGGAAATGACTCACAAGGAAAGATTTGGAGACTGTGAGGTCGTCGTGCGAACGCATGAAAAGACTCGCAAGGGAAAACTAAAATAATGTGAGGTCGTCGCTAGAGCGCCCGAAATGACTCACAAGGAGAGCCTTGTAGACTGTGAGGTCCTCTTGCGAACGCATGAACAGACTCGCAAGGTAAGAATGTGATGTCGTCGTTTGAGCGCACGAAATTACTCACACGGAGAGCCTTGGAGACTGTGAGGTCGTCATGCGAACGCATGAAAGGTCTCGCAGGTGAAGTCTTAGAGAATGTGAGGTCGTCGTTAGAGCGCACGAAATGACTCACAAGGAGAGCTTTGGAGACTGTGAGGTCCTCAGGCGAACGCATGAAAGGACTCACAAGGACAGCCTTAGAGAATGTGATGTCGTCGTTTGAGCGCACAAAATGACTCGCAAGGAGAGCCTTGGAGACTGTGAGGTCGTCGTGCGAACGCTTGAAAGGACTCGCAAGGGAAGCCTTAGAGAATGTGAGGCCGTCATGAGAACGCACGAATTGACTCACACGGAAGAAAGTAAGGAAGTCGTGAGAGCGCATGCAAGGACTCGCAAGGAGAGTATAGAAGACTATAAGGTTGTCGTCAGAAGTCATGAAAGAACTCACAAGGACAGTCTTGGAGACTGTGAAAAGTCATGAAAGAACTCGCAAGGAAAACCTAAAAGAATGTGAGGTCGTCGTGCGAACGCATAAATTGACTCACAAAGAGAGCCAAAATAATGTGAGGAAGTCATGAGAGCGCATGCAAGGACTCACAAGGAACGCCTTGGAGACTGTGAGGTACTCGTGAGAACGAATGGATAGAAATGCAAGGGAAACCTAAGAGGCTGTGAGATCGTCGTGGGAACGAATGAAAGGAATCGAAAAGACAGCCTAAGAGACTGTGGGGTCGACGTGAGAACGCATGAAACGACTCAATACGTGAGCGTAGAAGACTGTGAGGTCGTCTTTAGAACTCATTAAAAGACTCGCTAGGGCAGACTAACAGAATCTGAGGTTGCCATGAGACCGCCGGAAATAACTCGTAAGGAGAGCATTGGAGACTGTGATGTCGTCGTATGGACGCATGAAAGGACTCGAAAGGAAAGATTTGGAAACGGTAAGGTCGTAGTGAGAATACATGACATGACTCGCAAGGAAAGCGTAGGACACTGTGAGGGTGTTTTGAGAACGCATGAAATGAATCGCAAGGAGATCCCAGGCGACTGTGAGGTTAATTAAGAACGCAAAAACAAGACTTGCAAGGGGAGCCTAGACGACCGGCAGGTCGTCATGGGAACGCATGAACGAAATCGCAATGAGAGCCTTGGAGACTGTGAGATTGTCTTGAAAACGCATGAAACGAATCGCAAGGACAGCCTAAGGGACTGTAGGGTCGTCGCGCGAACGCATGAATGCACTCACAAGGAGAACATTGGAAACTGTGAGTACGTCATATGAACGCATGAAAGGTCCCGCAAGAGCAACCTTGGAGACTGTGAGGTCGTCGAGAGAACACATGAAAGAACTCGCTTCGAGAGTCTTGTATAAATTCAGGTCTTTGGGCGAACGCATGAATGAAATCGCAAGGACAGCCATGGAAATTTTGAGGTAGTCGTGAAAACGCAGGAAAATAATCGCAAGGAGAGCTATGGAGACTGTAAGGTTGTCTGTGATCACATGAAAGGACCCTCGAGGAGAGCGTAGGAGACGGTGAGGGCGTTGTAAAAACGTATGAAATGACGCGCAAGGCTTGGAATATTCGAAGTTTTTGTGAGGTCGCATGAAAGGACTCGCAACAAGAGCATAGGAAACTGTGAGGTTGTGCTGACAACGCATGAAATGACTCGCAAGAACAGAATTGGAGACTGGTAGGACGTCTTGAGAAAGAATGAAAGGACTCGCAAGGAGGGCCTTGGATTCTGTCAGGTAGTCGTACAAACGCATGAATAGACCCTCAAGTAGAGCCAATAAGACTGAGAGGTCGACGTGAGAACGCATAAAAACTACTCGCAAGGAAAGATTTGGATTTCGTTAGGTCGTCGTGAGAATGCATGGAAGGATTAGCAAGGATACCCTTGAGAACTATGAGGTTGTCGAGAGAACGCATTTATGGACTCGCAAGGAGAGCCTAGGAGACTGAGAGGTCGTCGTGAGAACATATGACATAACCGGCCAGAAGAGACAAGGAGACCGTGAGGTCGTCGGGAGAACGCATTTCAGGACTCAGAAGAACAACCTTACAGACTGTGAGGTCGTCGTGATGACGCATGAACGGACTTTTAAGCGGAGCCTAGGAGACTGTGAGGTCGTCGTAGTGACGCATAAAAAGTACGCGCCAGGAGAGCTATGGAGACTGTGAGGGCGTCGTGAGAACGAATACAAGGACTCGCACACTCGCAAGGACAGTCTTGGAGACTGTGAGGTCGTCGTTAGAACGCATGAAAGACTCACGGAGAGCCTAGGAGACTGAGAGGTCGTCGAGATAACGCATAAAAGACTCGCAATGAGAGCCTAGGATACTGTGAGGTCGTCGTGAGAACGCATGAAAATAATCACAAGGAGAGCCTAGGCATCTCAAAGGTCGTCGTGAGAACGCATAAAAGGACTCGCAAGGGGAGCCGTGGATACTTTAAGGTTGTCGTGAGAACGCATGAAATGATACGCGAGGAGAGCTTTGGACACTGTGAGGTCATCGTGAGAACGCATGTGAACAATCGCAAGGGCAGCCTTTGAGACTTTGAGGTCGTCGTGAGAACACATGAAAGGAATCGCAAGGGGAGCCGTGAAGACTGTGAGGTTGATGTTGAGATAGCTTGATGGGGCTCGCAAAGATAACCTTACTGAATGTGAGGAAGTTATGAGAACCCATGAAATTACTCAGAAGGAGAGCCAAAAAGAATGTGAGGAAGTCGTGAGATCGCATGCAAGGACTCACAACGAGAGCCTAGAAGCCTGTGAGGTCATCGTGTTAAAATATGAAAGGACTCGCAAGGAAGGCATAAGGAGAATTCAGGAAACTGTGCGTTCGTCGTGAGAACGCATGAACGGAATCGCAAGGAAAGCCTAGGAGACAGTGAGATCGTCGTGAAAACGCATAAAGCGACTCACTAGGAGAGCATGGGATACTGTAAGGTCGTCGCGAAAACGCATTAAGGCCTGACAAGGACAGCCTATGATAATGTTAAGTCTTCGTGAGAACGCATGCAATGACTGACAAGGATGCCCTAGAAGACTTTGAAGTCGAAGTGAGAACGCATGAAAGGTCTGACAAGGGCAGCGTAGGAGAATGTTACGTCGTTGTGAGAACTCATGAAATGACACACAAAGAGGG
Source organism: Dreissena polymorpha (assembly GCF_020536995.1). Classification (NCBI taxonomy): domain Eukaryota; kingdom Metazoa; phylum Mollusca; class Bivalvia; order Myida; family Dreissenidae; genus Dreissena; species Dreissena polymorpha. Next base: position 37,736,493 of record NC_068365.1, read on the forward strand.
AATAGAAGATTGTGTGGTCGTCATTAGAGCGCATGAAAAGACTCAAAGCAAGAGCCAGAGAGACGATGAGGTCGTCGTGAGAACGCATGAAATGCCTCACAAGAGCAGCCTGGAAGACTTTGAGGTCGTCGTCAGAACGCAAGTGGGGACTCGCAAGGAGAGCCTAGATGACATTGAGGTCGTCGCGAGAACGAATGAAAGACTCAAAAGGACAGACTTGCAGATTTTGAGGTCGTGAGAACGAAAGAAAGAAATCGCAAGGACAGCCTTGGGGACGTTTAGGTCGTCGTATATTCGCAATATAGGTCTCGCAAGGACAGCATTGAATACTTTGCGGTCGTCGCGAGAACGCATGAAATGGCTCGCAAAAAAGCCAATTAGAGTGAGAACTCATGAAAGCACTCGAAAGTACAGCATTTGAAACTGTGAGGTCGTCGTGCGAACGCATGAAAAAACTCGCAAAGAGAGCTTTTGAGACTTTGAGGTTGTCGTGAGAACGCATGAATGGACTTGCAAGGAGAGACTATGAGACTGTGATGTCGTCGTGAGAAGGCATGAAATAACTATCATAGATAGCACTGGACACTGAAAGTCGTCGTGAGAACGAATGAAAGGACTCGCATGGAGAGCCTATAAGACAGTGATGTCTTCGTGAGAAGGCATGAAATGCCTCGGAATAGCAGCCTAGGAGTCGTGAAAACGCAAGAAAGGATTCGCAAGGAGAGCCTAGAAGACAGCGAGGCCGCAGTGAGAAGGCGGGAAAGGACTCGCAAGGAGATCCTTGGACACTGTGAGGTCGCTCTGAGGACACATAAAATAACTCGCAAGAACAGCCCAGGGCAATGTGAGGTCGTCTGGAGGACGCATGCAAGGACTCACAAGGACAGCCTTAGAGTCTGTGATGTCGTCGTAAGAACGCATTCCACCAACTGCGAAAACAGCCTTGGAGACTGTGCGATCGTCGGAAGAACGCATGAAAGGACTTGCAAGAGGAGCATTTAAGTCTGCGAGGTCGTCATGAAACGCATGGAATGAGTCTTATGGAGAGCCTTGGGAACTGAGAGGTCTTTCTGAGAACGCAAGAAAGGACTCGCGATGAGAGCCTAGGAGATTGAGAGGTCATCGTTAGAACATTTGAAAATACTCGCGCGGGGAGCCTTTGAGACTTTGAGGTCGTCATGAGAACGCATGAAAAGACTCGCGGGGAGAGCCTTGGAGACTGTGAGGTTGTTTTGAAAACGCATGAAAGGACTCGCAATGGCAGCCTAGGAGAATGTTAGGTGATCGTGAGAACGCATGAAAAGACTCACAAGTAGAGCCTAGAAGACTTTAAGGTCTGTGAGGAGAGCCTACACGTCAGTGAAGTCGTCGTGATGACGCATGAAAGAAACTCTCAAGGAAAACCTTTGAGAGTGTGGAGTTGTCGAGAGGACGCTTAAAATAAATCTAAAGGAGAGCCATGGAGAATGAGTTCATCGATAGAACGCATGGAAGGACTCGCAAGGGTAGCATCAGAAACGATGAATTCCAATGATAGCTTTGAAACATGTGAAGTGTACGTGCGAACGCATGAAAGAACTCGCAATGAGAGAATACGACACTATGAGGTCATCGTGAGAACGCATTAAAGGAGTCGCAAAGACAGCCTAGGAGACTCTGATGTCGTCGTTAGAACGCATAAAAGGACTCGCAGAGGAGCATTGGATACTGTTATTCAGTTATGAGAATACATTTAAGGACACTTAGAACAGCCTTGTCGTGATAAAGCATGCATTCGTTCGCAAGAAAAGCATAGTAGACTGTATGGTCGTCGTGAGAAATCATGAAAAAGATTCGCAAGGGCACCCTTTTATACTGTAAGCGTTGAGGACGCTTGGAAGGACTCGCAAGGAGAGCCTTGGAAACTGTGAGGTCGTCATGAGGACGCATGGAAGGACTCGCAAAGAAAGCTTTGGAAACGGTTAGGTCGTCGTGAGAATGCATGACATGACTAGCACGGATAGCCTAGGAGACTGTGAGGGCATACACATGGACTCTCAAGCAGAGCCTATGAGGCGGAGACTAAGAACGCATGAAAGAACTCGGAAAGAAAGCTTTGGAGTTAGTGAGGTCTTCGTGAGAACGCATGAAAAGATTAGCAAGGAAAGCATCGCAACCATGCGGTTGTCGAGAGAACGATGGTATGGACAGGCAAGGAGAGCCTTGGAGACTGAGAGGTCGTCGTTAGAACGCATAAAATAACTGATAATTATGACCAGGGAGACCGTGAGGTCGTCGTTAGAACGCATTAAAAGACTCACAAGAACAGCCATAGAGACAGTGAGGTCGTCGTGACGCATTACTGCATGTGCAAGGAGAGCCTATGAGACTGTGAGGTTGTAGTAATGAAGCATAAATAGGACGCACAAAGAGAGCTATGGAGACTGTGAGTTCGTCGTGAGAACGCATAAACAGACTCGCACGGAGAGCCTTGGAGACTGTGAGGTCGTCGAGAGAACGTATGAAAGGACTTTCAATGAGAGGCTTGAAGAATGTGAGGTCGTCGTCATAACGCATAAATTTACTCGCAATGAAAGCCTAGGATACTGTAAGGTCGTCGTGAGAACGTATGAAAATAATCGCAAGGACAGCCTAGAAAACTCTGAGGTCTTCGTGAGAACGTATGAAAGGACTCGCAAGGAAAGCCTTGGAGAATGTGAGATCGTCGTACGAACACATAAAAGCACTCGCAAGGAGAGCCTTGGGGAATGTAATGTCATAAATGGACTCACAATGAGAGCCTAGGATATTATTAAGTCGTCGTGAGAGCGTATGTAAATAATCGCAAGGACAGCCTAGGAGACTCTGAGGTCTTCGTAAAAGGACTCGCGTGGACAACCTAGGAGACTGTGAGGTCGTCGTGAGAATGCATTCAAGGACTCGCAATGAGAGCAGTATATATTGCGAGTATGTTGCGCATGAACGGACGCGCAAGGAAAGTCTTTGAGAATGTGAGGTCGTCTTGAACGGATGACAGAACTCGTAATGAGAGCCTTGGAGACAATGCGGTCGTCGTGACTAATGAGAGCAGAGGAGACTACGATGTCGTCCTGATAACGCATTTAATGACTCGCAATGAGAGCAGTAGATATTGTGAGTATTTTGCGAAAACGCATGAACAGGACTCGTATTGAGGTCGTCGTGAGAACGCATAAAAGGACTCGCGTGGACAATCAAGAGACTGTGAGGTCGTCGTGAGAACGCATAAAAGAACTCGCAATTATAACCTTAGAGACTTGCGGTCGTTGTGCGAACGCATGAAACGACTCGATAGAAGAGCCAAGGAGACTATGAGGTCGTCGTAGAAACGCATGAAAAGACTCCAAAGGAAAGCCTTATAAACTGTGAGGTCGTCGTGAAAACGTATGAAAGGACTCGCAGTTAGAGCCTTGGAGACTCTGAGGTCTTCGTGAGTACGCATGAAATGATTCGCAATGAGAGCCTTGTTGACTGTGATGACGTCGCGAGAACACATAAAAAGACTCGCAAGAACAGCCTTTAAGACTGTTGGGTCGTCGTGAAAACGCACGAAAGGCTAGTAAGGAGAGCATAGGAGACGGTGAGGTCGTCATGAGAACGCATAAAAGACTCGCGAAGACAGCCTAGGAGACGGTGAGGTCGTCGTGCGAACGCATAAAGGACTCACAATGAGATCCCAAAAGACTGTGAGGTCGTTGTGAGAACTCATGAAAAGACTCGCAAGAAAAGCCTTTGAGACAATGAGGTCATCGTGATAATGCATCAAAGGACAGACAAGTAGAGCCTTGGACTCTCTGAGGTCTTCGTGAGAACGCATGAAAGGACTCGCAAGGATAGCATTGGAGACTCTGAGGTCGTCGCGAGAACGCATTATAGGGCTCGCAAGGACATCCTTGTAGACTGTGAGGTCATCGTGAAAACGCAAGAAATGATTCGCAATTAGAGCCTTGGGAACTGTGAGGTCGTCGTGAAAACGCATGAAAGGACCCGCGAGGATAGCCTTGGAGACCTTGCGGTCGTCATGAAAACGCTTGAAAGGACTCGCAAGCAGAGCCTTGGAGACTTTGATGTCGTCGTGAACTATCATAAAAGGACTCGCGAGGAAAGACATGGCTACGTGAGGTCGTCGTGAGACCGTTTGAAAAGGATTCGCAAGGAGAGCCTTTTGCACTGTGTGGTCGTCGTTGGAACGCATGAAATGACTGGCAATCAGAGCCTAGCAGACTGTGTGGTCGTCGCGAGAACGCGTGAAAGGACTCGCAAGGAGAGCCCTGGGAAGTGCGAGGTCGTCATACAAACGTATGATAGCACTCTCAAGGAGAGCCTAGGAGACTGTGAGGTCATTGTGAGAACGCATGAAAGGACTCGCAAGAAGAGCCCAGGAGACTGTGATGTCGTTTTGAAAACGCATTGAATGACTCGCAAGGACATCCTTGGAGACTGTGAGGTCGTGGTGAGAACACATGACAGGACTTGCAACGACAGCCTTGTAGACTGTGAGTTTGTCGAGAGAACGCATTAAATTACTCAAGGATAGCCTTGGGGACTGTGGGGTTGAGGTCGTCGCGAGAACGCATGATAAGACTCCCAAGGAGAGTCTTGGGGACTGTGAGTTCGTCGGGAGAACGCATGATAGGACTTTCAAGGAGATCCTTGGAGACCGTGAGGTTGTTGTGAGAACACATACATGACTAGCCAGGAGAGCATAGAGACTGTGAGGTCGTCGTGATAACGCATGAAATGACTCGCACGTACGGTCTTAGAGACTGTGTGGTCTTCGTTAACACACATGAAAGGACGCGCAAGGATAGCCTAGGTGACGTTGAGTACGTCATGATAACGCATGCGAATGGCGTCCAAGCAGCAAGAATACCATAAGTGTCAAAGTTAACGCCAAGCTTTGGCTTTCGAAAGGCCACTTTGTCAAAAGCCGTATGGTTGCTAGGTCGTAAACAACGCAGCAGCTGTGGGATGTATAACATATGTACTAGAGTCCTCATGGTTAAGTCGAGAATCGGTACATTGACGTCCGGAGACCCTGGGCGTATACATATGCGTCACCACTAAGTCTATGGGTTTTTAAAACCCTCTCTTCGTTGTAGTACCGTCCAATTACAAAACGCCGATGTCGTCTTTATGTCGTAGAAGATTCACCATAAACGTTATAAGGCCGCCATGACACCATTCAAGATGGGCGCGTGAACGAAGGTCAATCGAAGAATAAACGTTTTGAAGACGAGCAGAACGAGATGTGAACGTCGCCCCGATGCAAAATAAATATAATGCAGGTGTCGGTTGCTATGTTCGACCTGATAGTTATTTCGTTATCTCAAACAAGAACTCGTGTTGTCTGCAGAATATGGGCTTTTCACAAAAACAGTCTGTGTTTGTCGCTGTTAGGAGTCCAGTCTAGTGTAACGGTGGTTTAAATGCTAATAATTATATTACAGAAGATTGTAAACGAGGAAATATTGAACAATATAACACAAATGATATAGTATCAATAATATTAGCAAGAAGCACATTTAGCTACTTGTTTATCATTCAAATACAGGGTTCAACTGCAATGTTTAAATAGAAATGCTGCTTAAGTTAACTTTCTTCTGAAAATGAGTAACTGTTAATGAAAATTGTATTTGTCTTCGTTTATTTTTGGAAAGTTAACTTTGATTTAATTTAAAAAAGAAATTGTTTATTGCATCGGCTCATTACGCATTTTCGGTGGAGGTTTTTTGCAAAACTATTTGCTGTTATGTTATACCGATACTAAACCTTATGTATTGTATTTATGTGCGAAATATATGAGGCATTTCAGATTAAGTAAACATCTAGGTTTGCAAAAAATGTATTTTGACTGAATTGCTGTTGTTGTTCTTTTTCCGAAGATTGAAATTATGATTCACGCTAAGGTGATGGTAGCGAGAGAAACGAACATAAAATAGATCAAAAGGGATTTGTCAACCGTGTTTGTTGAGAACATTTTGCCAAATATCTAATGGCTAATATTCATCAGACCAACATTTCACTGTTATCATAAATGTTTTTAAGACAAAGCATTTACGTATTATACCGGTTTATAACATGTGTTCACGTTTCTTTTACTTGTCAGACCTATAAAACATCTTAGACTTAGAAAAATGGTTAACCCTTTGCATGCTGGGAAATTTGTCGTCTGCTAAAATGTCGTCTGCAGAATTTCTAAAATTAGTATTTTCTTCGATTTTCTTCAAAGAATACTATCAGAATAGCAAACAGTTTGGATCCTGATGAGACGCCACGTTCTGTGGCGTCTCATCTGGATCCAAACTGTTTGCAAAGGCCTTTAGCATTCAGCTCCAGCGCTTTAATGGTTAATATGCATCTGCTTATGCCTATAAGCAGGGTAGTTCCATTAATAAACATCACACCTTCAAGAAACGGTACAAATAAGATTATGGCAAAACTCAGAGACAGTTTTTCCGTCCAATCAAGCCTGGAAATCATCATCATCATCATCGTTGTCATCCACATCTGAGCTTTTTACGAAGACTAAATATATATCACCTGATATATAATATTATCAGACTATCAAACTTTCTCGAGAACATAATTATTTTGCATATCATTCACATTAAACTGAGTACCAATTTAAACAATTAACTATAAATATAAGTACAGTATCAACGACAAAACGTGAACACTACTACAACAACTGATAAGCTTCCCAACTACTACTATTCACTTAACAGTACATACTACAACTGTTTACGGTTAATTCAAATTAACCCATAATCTTTTCTTGTTACATTTATTGACAAGAAGCGCAATTTAGTTTAAATATCGTTTGCTGTTTATTAATTAAATTATCAACGGAACGCATTCTAATACAAATAGTGTTGTCAACACTTATATAAACATAAGCGAAGATAATCAGTTATTGATCATAAAAAGCATAAATTTAATACTGGTTTCGTATCTCGCGATCCGGACAAGAGTCAAGGGGAACGGATTTATTATGCAGTATTTTACCCCGTTAAATCCGGAATCTCGCGTTCCGGATCCGGACGTAGATTTCGCGACACCAATCTGTGTATTTAGCTGTAATTATTTCTCGTTAATCCGGATGCATCCCAACATGGGGGCTTAATCGCCCACCCTCCGTATAAACAAAAGCGCAATCACCGAGGCATGAAGTTGTTTTAGGCTTAAAGGGAATGTCAACCGCGATTGACGAAAAAACAAAAGTTATAAAATACCGATTTTTTTTAAATGAATAGCTTATATTGATTAAAATATCACGACTGGTATATTGCATTACCTGAAACAAGTTGTTAAGTTTTCATATTTTCAGTATATTCGGTAATAAATTTTACTGGGTATATCTACCAGGTAACTACCAGTTAACTATAAATAACGCAAGTAGATTGATCATCATTGTCACGTGGTAAAACGAGGAATGCAAATTGTGCATGCGTAGTGAATTTGTGTATTATATTTTATATATAAAGCGATCTACTTGCGTTATTTATAGTGTGTATATCGTTATGTCACCTATTTTCGCGATGTACTTTCGATTTCACATCGTGAAATTTGTTAACCGAATTTACTGAAAATACGAATTATTTCAACTAATGTAATATACCAGTCGTGATATTTTATTCAATACAGACTAATAATTGTAAAAAATACGGTATTTAAAACTTTTCTGTTTTCGTCAATCGTGGTTGACAGTCCCTTTAATGTTTAGGCGTGATAGCTAATAGGCGCGAATATACATGATTCGACTCCGACTTTAAACTTAATTGATGTCGGCATTACACAATGCATCTTAAATGACATTTGTTTAGATGTTTTATTTTCTTTAATGTCTTTAATGAGCTGAACACGCGATTAATTAAGACGCATGGAGAATGAAGACTGTTCGTCAAGACCGATCCATCAAGGAGTGTCGCCAAACAAAAGTGACGAATTTTTTTTAACGAATGAACTTGTTATGCATGAACATTTGTGCTAGGATTATTTAAACAATTCATTTGAAACGCATCGAACGTTACATGTCGCTATTTTAATCATTTCAATATTATGTTGTATGAGACGGTTTATAAATACAGATATTAAAACAGTATTTAAGTGTTATGTTTTATTTTCATTTGCCTTCAACACCCTTGATTTGTAACTCTGTGACGTCACCTGCTTACAGCTCGCGTGCCACCCATGGCAATGTCTTTTCACTGCGGCAGTATCACACGAGATGCACGCAGTTCTCATGGAAAGTGCATACAGCAACGAAACATCGATTCAATACTTAACTATCAACGCTTACTGTGTGATTGTAACATTCACAAAGATTTACGTCATGTGTGTACATGTACTAAAATTCGGTAACGGGTTACGCGTTTTGTATTTACATTGTTTAACAACATTTGATTTTTTAAACTAAATAAATGTCTGCCTAACAAGAAAATATCACTCGTAATGCGAAATAAGTATGTAAATGTATATAAACATAAGGATTATGTCATAAGGTAAATATTTAACTATTGAAACGGCACTGGTTCGATAAACCGGAAGTTTCGTTAATCCGGAAATTTCTGCCACAATGGACGTGCCCGGATAAACGCGGGGTCACTGTATTTAATAAACAGTTTCTAAACAAGTTTTGATAAAAAACACTAAAAATGTGAAGTTATATTGTATTTTGTAGTTCCGAATGATTTACAGTATTTGAGAATGACACACAGTGATGGAACAGTTTGAAGACAAATAGAAAAGTACAAAATTCTAAATAAACATTCGTTATATGTACTGCTTTTGATATCTGAAAAAGTCTTACAGTTCCGTTAGATTTGGCCATCCATTGAAGGCATCGTCAGGTATGGATTCGATTGTGTTGTTCGTTAAATCCCTAGAAAATACAAATAAACTGCAATGCAAAAGTGGTGGTGGTGGTGGTCGTGGCGTGGCGGTGGTGGCGGCGGTGGCGATGGTGGTGGTGTTGGTTTAAATTATCACACTTACAGTTTGTTATGTTAAGGGGAAATTTTTTACCACATTTAACTTAACATTCAAATTGTCTTTCAGAATATTTGTAACGCTAAGTGTTTCGGTAACTATTGAAAATGTATCTATTTTATGTCCGAAAATCGATACGAATGGTATCTGTATGACACGTTGATAGAGAGACACGGATACAGAGAGGCATAAATATGTAACACATAAAACAGTAAAATCTAGTTCCGGTACTTACAATTCGGTAGCGTGGGATACAGAAAGAGGTATGGTCGACAGTTGTTGATCTCTGCATATTACCCGATGTCCATCGCAAGAACACTTTTCGGGGCACTGGCCACTCAAGACACCCGTCCACAGCGAAAGAATCATCACCAACACGCACGAGAGGTACGTAAACATCATAGTCTGAGGTGTTATCTAGAGAAAATCAGTATTGCGAGGTTTCAGATATTACCACTATTTTTTATTATCTACATTAGTATTGTCAGCGTATTTACACAAATATTCACCTTTGGTGGAAACGGTATTTATTCTAGCGATAATTTCAACATGGGCTATAAATGACATTAACGCAATAATGGATAAGAAAAAAAGTTACTAAGCAATTTTATTTATTTTTCTATATAGTTATTTACAATATGTTTAAGATTTTAGCACATGTGACCAGGCAAATCAATTACCAACGTGTTGCCAATGATACAGCGTCTCCACATGTAAGTGTACATGAAGTGCGAACAAGCAAATTGAGCTATAAAGGTAAAATAAATATTTAAAATATGTCTCAAGTATAGAACGAGGTTGAGCAGGACACGTGTAGGACTATTGTAAGACACGGGTTATTTCAGAACAGATTATTACAAAGAAATGTGTATTGCTGACTAAGTAGAAGAAAAATGTTGAGTTTTAATTTTTAGACACGAGCAAAGAGGACTTTTTACTAGCGCTTTTCGGAATAGGTCGTTATTTGAACTGAAGGCGAAATCTTACGAATTTAACCAGCTACCGTTCCAATATTGAATGTTTCAGACGTTGTTTTTAGATTTTCGCCAAGAGAGATTTTAAAAGAAGACACCGCTGCAAGTCTGGCGAAAGGGCATTATACTCTTGTAAAGCTGTTGGAAGAAATGAGCATTAATATGATTCGCTTCTTGCCTAAATACAAATAACTGATTCGTTGTTTCTCAGGTTGATTAAAATAGGATTTTGGAGGTATTGCGTTTTACCTTGTAATATGAAATACATGTAAGTTGGGTTTTCTGCATTCTTGTTAAAAGTGTTTTGAAATTTCAACGTTTAATAGAGAGATCATATTACAAAATATAGCGGCGCCGGTATATATTATGGCTGCCTCATTGCAGCTTATAATTGTGTTCTTAATTCGTTCGAGCAATTACTCCAGACTGAACCACCATTAAAGAAGCTATTGCTACTGCAACTGCAACTGCTACAGCTACTTCCACTACCACTACCACTACCATTACCATTACCATTACCATTACCACTACCACTACTACTACCACTACCACTACCACTACCACTACAACTACTTCTACTACTACTACCACTACTACTACTACTACTACTACTACTACTACCACTACTACTACTACTACTACTACTACTACTACTACTACTACTACTACTACTACTACTACTACTACTACTTCTACTACTACTACTTCTACTACTACAACTACTACTACAACTACTACTACTACTTCTACTACTACTACTTTTACTTTTACTACCGTTACAAAAAGCGCTAATTCACTCCTACCGCTGATACCGCTGCTGCCGCTGCTGCCTCTGATAATATTTTGCATTTTTTAATAAAAGCGCAATGTCGAAACATTAAAAAAGGAGTAGAATCAGATAAATAATAATACGAATACGAATAATAACAAATTTATAATTATTTTTATTTTCGCATTTAGAACCTTTAATATGACTAAGGAAATTGTACTGAAATCACATGGGAAAAAATCCCCCTGGAAAAAACGTCACATTGGAAAAAATTCCCATTGGAAAAAGTACCCATGTATTTTTTTCATTTTTTATGACTCGATTAATCAAATTATTAGACGAAATATAGTGATTCTGGAATAAATCTCTCCCATAAAAATGGGATTTGTTACTCTATCAAAGCAAATTGAGCGAAAATGAGCACATATGCTTGTACAGTGCTTAAAATCGATAACTAAGCATAATCAAATGTATATTTATTTTTCAAAATTGACAAAAAAAAAATCTTTAAAAAAAAAGTACTTGAGTTGCCAAATTTTGGTTTCTGAAAGTTTTTCCGGTTGCCGTTTTATTAAGATAAGGTTTCCGAAATGGGTTCCTATTCAATTTATTATAAACGCATGAACCTTAAATAAATAAATTTCTGTACAGTTATGAGAAAAGCGGTAAATAATATAATTTCCCTGTAAAACAAACATGTGTGTCGTTCCTTATTTAAATAAAAGAAGGGTCTCGGGAAAAAAATTTACATTGAAAACTAAACAATTTCATCAATAAAAAGTACACACGCAATGTCCCTTCATCCATCGTAACATGTCATTTGTAATTATTGTTTAATTATAGTCTTTCTGATCAATTATTTAACATGAACTATGACTGTTTGATCGCTTAAGGTATCGCTGAATAGTACGAAAACACAATCGTGATGATCGTTTAAGACAAAATTAAATGCAACGTTCAAACTTTCTAGATTAACACCATGATTAAAAGATTTTCGTTGTCAAAAAATTCGAAAATTTTCGGGGAGCATAAAAATCTACAGGTTTAATAGCTATAAAGATAAAGCATAATCCCTTTCCAAAATATAAAAGTGATGTTAATTTTTTTTTGAAAATGACAAATTAAAAAAGTACACAGAATAACATGGACACAGATCCAATAAAACTTGTTTCAAAGACGTATGTGCTTATTTTTTGTCAAATAACATGTTTGTTTATTAATTAATTTATACATGATGTTATTAGAAAGGAAATGTTTTCCCTCTGTATTTTCCGTCGGAAAAAATTCTCGTACACACATGCAATTTATTTATTAACTTTAGAGTAAGCAAATGCTTTCATATGCAAATAAATTCCAAAACAAAGAAGAACATTATGAAAATATAAGCAAAAGAACTACTGGTAATGCCGTTTGTTTGATACTATTTTTTTTTAGATTATATCACGATGCCAATCATAACTCGAGAGTGTTTCAATAAGCCTGTGGCTTTCGGTGCAATCGAGCTAAATAAATAGGTTTCAACTTATTAAAATGATGCCCATAATTTGATGAGAAAGGGAGCATAGATAATTCAATGACCCGTAGCTAAAAGTGGCATACACCCACAATTCGCATGGAATGTAGGAAATAAAATCGACACTGTTTCCATAAAACAAGAATAACGATAACGGCTACTTACCGAAAGGCGGTAATAAATCCAATAGTAGGACATCAATAACGAGTGAAATTATCACAGACTGTTCGCAACAACAAACGCAAAAAGCGAATGATTCATCTACAGTTAAACAGTTTGCCGTGGTAAATCGAGCAGAAATACACAGAGTCTTAAATAAACTAAAATTCAAGTTGCGCTGCTATTAATAGCAAACGGTCACAGCTCGCAGCCAAGCGCGATGAATAGGATCAGAAATAAGACAGACGTGGAGAGAACAGGGGGATTAGACTTAGTATGTTTAATGTACATGGACTTGTTGGAAAACGGTACAATTAATAACATTCGATCGAAATGAGAGAAGTGTTTACAAAAAATTACATATTGTTATCTTCTAAAAACATGGTCGAATAAAATGTACAATTACTGTGTAGATTGGTTTCATTCGCATATATCAAACAGAAGTGTTAAATTAAAAGGTTCCAAAAGAAATAGTAGATCTAGTGGGATGATTATCTTTATCTCTTATCTTCTTCTTCTTCTTCCCATAAAGTGCAGGGCTCCTCTGGAGCATCGACGCACTGTGACTGTACAAGGTCGTTCAAGATGCCTGTACCACGTGACTTTTTCGGCTATGTGTGGGACACTGAATGGTAAACAAAACATCGCTTCAGGTAGCGGTTTTGATAATTTCTCCATTAATTCAAAATTATTTCCAAAAAAACAAAGACTAGAGCCCGGTCATTGTCAAAATACACAACTTTGTTAAGTTTGGGCAAAATTAATTGAGTATTTTTTCCAAAAAGTGCAACCGCGTGTTTAATAACGCACATAATGAAATGCTATGTGTCGTATATTTTTTATTCAATCAACAAAAACGTTCATTATAATATTTTCGAAGGTTTAAAAAATAGGGCGGACATTGTAATTCTTCGTAGAAAAGCTGTATACATTATATGTTTGCGCAAATACATCTGAATCGGAGTGTGTGTATAAAAAAATAATAATGCTATGTACATTTTTAAAATGCTATGTGTGGTATACAAGAATTTGCTCGTCAGTTCTGCAGCTTTATTTTACTTAAAATAATGTGTATTTCCAATTATTACTTATGACAAGACAATGTGCAGCGTACAATATGCTCGACGAAGTTTACATCAAAATTAAAGTTAAAGGTTCATGAAACAAACATCAAAGCATTATTAACTTTGCGAAAATTATTCCACAAGGGTACTCAGCTTAGTCCCCCCCCCCGCACTGAACAATACAACCCCAAAATAAAAAATCTTACATACAAAATAAATAGCTGAGAATAGGAACAATCATTAAAATGCGTCCACCCTTTTGTAAGACTAAGCTAATTTGATAGGACACACTCCGAATACACAACTCACATAGTGCAGCCTCGGGCGCGGAGGGACCTTATAAACAACGAAATACACAAGTATTCCAGAGCACAATAAACGGTCGCGGTGATGTAGTGATGTGGTGTCTGCTTAGCGATTAGGAGATCGGGAGTTCAATCCCTGCGTGAGAGGCGGCGTTCTAATTATTTTCTATAGACACCGAGTACTGGTTAATCACAGGAAATGAATTCCATAGTGTGCAAAAAATCTAAGACTTTCTATGCAAACGAGCTAGATTAAAAAGGTTTAAGTTAAATATATTGTCAAACAAATCATTCTATATGATTTGAATTTGCAAAGTTATTGTGATTATTTTTTTAATCGATTTTATTTCATTTGCAATATTACGGAATCCGGATAGTGACATCTTTAATCTCGCTCTTCTTTCATCAAGGGCGACACACGACACGAAGCGATACACGATACTTTGCGTGACACAAGAAGCGACACACGATATTTTTGCCCAATACACGAAGCGACGCGCGAGTATGTACAACGAAATATCGCCCTTGTGTAGGTAGCCCAAAAGGCGATATATCGTGCAAAATATCGCATGTCGCTTCGTGTATCGCGCCAAATATCTTGTGTCGCTTTGTGTGTCGCGCAAAATATCGTGAATCGCTTCGTGTGTCGCTCTTGATGAAAATTAAGCGAGGTAATAGATGGTACTATCCGGATTCCGTACAATATTGATAACTATGTGTTAATTTAGGCACATCGATGTCATTTTATTCATACTAGGTCCATACGAAAATAATCCGGGTACCGTTTTGCTTAGCTTCTTACTTTAGACATACGCGCATATTTTAAATTCAGTGCAGGTTCTTACATATATCAAATCATTGATATTTTTTATTTAAAAAGTGAATTCATAACATTGCATTTCATTCGAAGTATCTATTAATTTTTGACCATGTGAAATAAATCAAAATCAATGAATTCAAAATGTATGCATTAGTTTAAGAATTGCGCAAGTAGTTTAGTAAAACGGTACCCCGGTTTGCCAGATTCACTTATATACTTCTGAAAATGTTACATTGATTTAATCGTTATGAGAAAAATAGTCAGTGCACAAATCTTCAGTGAAACTTGATTTTAGCAATATGCTGCATTAATTCAAACAATCAATTTCTGTAATTCTTAGTTATGGTTTGTTTGCTTGATTTAGTTAACGTTGTATAAGCCGTCGATGTACCGCTTATTAGTACTATAAATATTTTACAGTGACAACATAGAATGAGAAGTAGACGTTCTTCAACTCTAAGCCTAAATGCGATTAGTCGGCGTCGAAAACGAATGAAAAAAGTGAAGCCAATAATTCCAGTTTCAATTTGTGAAGAAATTTTGCGCGGGGATGATGTTCGTGCCAGAAGATTTACAACTCCCAAATCTGTGGTGTTAAAGCGCAAAGGACCCAGATCTCCGTTTCTGTCCCTGACCAGTCCACGGAGATATATTTCCAGTCCATTCAAACAATCGGCACTGGCCAAGAAAAGTAGAAAGTCTCTCTTTAGCGACCATGTTGCAACGAACGATGCAAAGAGAACGGACGTGGATCTCGTTGAATATGAATGCGCCGATAATTCTGATATCAACGTTATTTGGGCAGCTGCTGTGCATTCACTGAAAACAAAAGGTTATGATAATTCACAATTGAAATTTTTGCGATTGGTTGGTCAAAATAAGTTTCCACTGAATAATGTGGTCCTGGCCTTGTTCGGAAATGCTGTTCATTGGTTTTCCTTCGAAAGAACAAATGAAATGCGCTATTCGAAGGAAAGCAAGATGTTTTGGAGGCTGGGTTACATACTTTTTGAAGGAAGGTTTTTACACTTCATGGGTGGTAATAACAATCAAGGACAAATTGTGTTGGGATCAGGATCAAGTGGACATCTAAATCCATTGGTATCAGATAAAAATTATGCTGTGCCACACGAGAATATCCTTTGTTCTTTCGGTCCATACAATTTAAACCATGTGTCAAACGTTTTTTCTCCAGGAGTTCTGCATGTAATGATTTATACCTTAGGTAAAAATCTTGGGGGCACGTCGTGTTGCTTAGCATTTGATGGAAAAAACTTAAGCAAGGACTCACACATTCTAGTGGCGACGTGGACTTGTTAGGATTTGAACCTATATCCAGCCTTGAAAAAAGCGACAAAGTTTAAAGGATGCAAAACAACCTTTCCAAACCCTTAAAGATACATTGAATGTGACTGAAATTGAGGACATTAATGACCTGAATCATGATAACACTGAATGTCTCAAGAAACAATTGAAGTGTGCCTTGAAAACTATATCAATCGACATTCTTGATGTACTGAATCTGAAAAAAAGAAAGAATACGCATAACAGAAACTTATCGAAATGTGCGGGCAGCCAGATTGGAAAACAGCCGATACGTTATGGCAATAGGCTGCATAATTGCTTATATTTATGACATTGATGAATATATCAACTTAGCCAAAGAGGTTCTAAATGAGATAATACATTGAATTGCCTGCATAAACGGGTCTGTTGATCATATGGTTAAAGGGTCCAAAGCAAACTTGTATACCTGCAGTAATTTTTGTGAATTAAAAACCAACGGTGACAACACACGGCACATAAGGCAGAGAACAGATGAATGGCATGAGCGAAGAAGAAAGGCCAAGGTAACTGGGAGCACCCTTTTTGAAGCTATTTGACTTGATGGCGCAAAGAAGCAACAAACGTACTTTGATAAATTGTGTTGTGGTTTGGATTCGATGCCTTCAGCAAAAGTATCTGAATTTATGGAGTATGGCACCAAAATCGACCCAAATGCAATGGTCACTTTAACGGGTAAAGTTCTCCCTACGATCTTCCCTAACATGATATGTTGCGAAGAAGGTTTTTGTAGAGATAGGCAAAACGAAAGATAATAACCCATTTATGATTGTATCTCCAGACGGTAGTATTCGCAGGGATTCGACATTAGATAGAACTGAACTATCTGTGAAACTGAAATGTCCAGTTATGGACATCCACACAATTATCCCAACGAGATATTACTTGCAGTGCCAAGCAGAAATTATGGCCCTTAGTGTAGATTCACTTGTTTACCTGTGCTGGAAACCCGACTTTAGTATTGTTTTTGTTGTACAACGAGATGACACTGTATTTGCAAGTGCTTTTGGTTTTGCTGAAAAGTTCTATAAAACGAGACACCGATGCGTGTAAAATCCGTCAAACAAGACGATAATTGAAACAAGACATTGTCAAGGCGTGTGGGGATGAAACTAAAGTACGTTTAGTTGGTTTATTCCCGTCTCTTGAACACGACGGAAATATGATAAATCACTTTGAAAGCCAATCATTTTCCGAGGCAAGAGTACAATTAATGCTGAATCAAATCATAAAGGCTATTGAACGAAAATTCGAACTTTTTCGAGAGAAGGCAACCGAAGCCGTTGTTTTCTTGTGTAGTACACTGGACAGATCAATAAACACAAAATCTGTTACTGCTCCTGTCTGCTGGCTCACGAAGGGATATTCCTTGGATTCGAATACTATGAGACGAATAGCGGAACACGTTTTGAACGTGTGCCACGACGCCGAAATACATATACCTGCAATTTCATTTGACGGACAATGGCATCTTTTAGCGTTGCGAGGTGCAAATAACAAACCACTAACAAAATTACAACTTCAGAAAGATATTTGGAAGGAGAAAGAGGGCAAAAAGAAACAGGAGGTTTAAGCGGAATTAAAAGTTCTCAACGAAAAACCAGATTGGGAAATAATAAAAAATGACCATGGTGATATAATCAGAATTGACGCATTCAGGAAAGTAAAAATCGCTTTGTCTAAAATTTCTGAAAGGGTAATCCGCCAAAGAATAATGGAAAACGAGCGCATTAAACAGAAATCCAAAAGGGTTGAGAAAGAAGACAATGCAGAACGGAAAATAGATGACGTTAGCCATACCGTTGACAAAGAAAACGACAGTGAAACTGTTGACGACCTTACTTCTGGATATGATGAATATACTACAACAACTGATGATCAGGCAACGATGCTTTCATACAAGAGAAGTACACCGGAAACGACGACTATTGGACAAACAGAAGCGTTCATATTGCTGACTATGATAAAGACAGATCAGAATAGTAACAAGGAAAGAGACTGGGATAAGAAAAGTCCAGAAGACGTTGAGGAAATTATGAAATCATCAAATAAACTTCAACATTTGCGAGATGTCGATTTAAAGGTTATTGCTTGATATCTGAAGTAAAAAGGTCATAAAGGGATCAGAGAAAGCGATAATAAAACGAATAAACTGGCAGCTATATATAAAGTGCTACGTTTGGAAGTGAACACAGCCATACGGGAGAAATGCAACCTTTCTTAAGAGAGACTATAAAACAAACGTCAAGCCTTTGAAAGAATACGCATTCATCGCATTATCGAAACTCAGGAAGTTTTATTTGAACATTATTTATGCGGAATATGTTTGGCCAGAAAAACTATCGGCGTGGAAACAAAATGCATACAAGACCAACACAGGTCTCTACGAAGACATAAAAACTAATGGCGAACCCGATCATGCTGCACAAAACGTTTCATATATTGATGGGGAAACCATAAATGACAACCATGAAGATTACACCGAAGGGAAAACTTACAGTGAAAATGAAAATCGAACATATCAAGAAGATTTCATGGATTTCTTCTACCTACCTGCATATAGCGCACGAAGGCGACAATATGAAGTGGTACATTTACTAAATCAAGCATGTATGTGCATGTGGTTAATATGTTTCAGACTTGACAAACGTGTCCGGAATTGCAGCCTGGGAGTCATCCGTACATGATGGTTAATCTGGATCACTCACAATTGACAAAAACATGGGCAGCGTACATGCAGTATGTTTCCACTCCGCAGATGCTACTGGCAACTACCTGATCGTAGAGTTGGCGAAGACGTCTAATCTGTTGCATGTTGACATCTTGTTCCGTTCAGATTTGCACACTTATATATAAAAGGTTTGTTGTTTCGGTTGATGGGTATCGTTATTTGATTTGATAATATACGCATGTAGATTTTAATAGTACTGTTTATGGGATTATCATACAAACCAAATGAATTACACATATTTAACTATGTTCCTTGTACACGTTTTCGGAATAGCATCCATTTTTAATTACCTGCTTGTGTCATACATTTGTCTGAATATTTCATGTACCAGTACAAAGGCATACGAATATAACCGTGCTGGTAGGCAACAGTAAGGATATCATTATTGGATATCAAACAAGCAACTGTATGCGGCCATTACGATGGTCCAACCGTCTACCCGGCTCATGCAGGACGAGTCAAATGTGCTCCAAATATAACTGGGAAATATGTCAAGTTTCTACACAATATTTACAGCGTTTTGAATGTTTGTGAGGTTTCATTTTATGTTAAGATGTAAATGTATCATGTTAAAACGACCACCCGTATTGTACCTGTTAAATATGTTTTACGTGTGTTTTTTTTACAACAGTACTTAATTGTTCAATATCGATATTAACTTAGAATATCCAAAGTTGAATTTACATTTCTCGTTTAGTATAATGCATGAATCGATGTCCGTATGTCTGAGTATTGTTCAGTCTTTAGTCTTTTAATTGTACAATACGCAAAGACAATTTGTTTATTCATGGGTATATGGCTCATTGTAACAGTTTATTATTTTTCTCCTTTCCTGTAAATAGTGTATGTATTTACATTCTCACTTGCATAAAGTCAACCAGAATTTACCGCTATAGTAATAGCCGAAGGCATGCTGTTTACTTGGTTTACGAAGTAAACTGCGAGATACTTGATTTAAACCCGAATGTATCAAACTGTTTTTCTTGTGACGCACTAGCTCATAACCAATGTTCTCGTGGGCTTTAAAATACCTGTCATTATTAACCAGATTGGTTGAATAAAGTTCCATATCGATATTGAAACAGTCTAAACTGAAACTCAGGTAGGTAGGGCTTTGGAACGGATCAGCATACTGGGATAATTTTCTTTACCTCATCAACGATAAAGCTGTATATTTTTTAATTAGTTATTCTATTGATTCATACAGGCTTTTGCGAGTATTTAATAGCTTCTAGAGAAACAAATCCAAAAATCATCACAAATGAGGGTTGATTAATTCGCTCTTCCAAGTAGTAAATAATTTACGCTGATGTTCAAAAGTACAATTCCATCGAAAGGCTTCGCGTACCGATTGTGTTTATTTGCCTCAAGGGACGTTTGATTGTGACTTGATATGCTTCCACCGTTAACGCTTCAAAAACACGGCTATTTTCAAAGTTGAGCTGCATTATTAACCCTTTAAGCGCTGGAACCAAATTTTAAAGGCCTTTGCAAACAGTTTGGATCCAGATGAGACGCCACAGAACGTGGCGTCTCATCAGGATCCAACCTGTTTGCTATTGTGATAGTATTCTTTGAAAAAAAAATCGAAAAAAATGTTAATTTTAGACATTCAGCAGACGACATTTTAGCAGAAGACAAATTTCCCAGCATGCAAAGGGTTAATTGGAACTAACTAACAGCATGTTGCTGAACATCACTAGAGACAGGAATGCTTTATAAAAGTTATACATGTTTTATTATAATCGCTTTTATATTTGCTACGTGTTGATGTCTAAATACAAACTAGCTCATCCCGAGTAAAATGGCTCAGGTTCAGGACAACATATAACAAAAAAACGTCTAAATCAGTAATTTCGTTGAATGTTACATTATACTTAAGATAATACAAAATAACTCAACCGTACTAATTAAATACTAAAATCTGTAAAACACGGTTTTGTTGTTGTTATTGGAAATTCGTCCCGAAGTATCACTGAAGTTTAATATCGTTGGAAACATTATTTATTTATGTTGTGTGTATTTTTTTGTATGAAAAATAAATATTGTTTACCTCTCGATGTTTGTGGGCATTATTTTTGCAAGTAGTGCAACTTGTTGTCTGTGTTCGTATAGATAATAACTAGCAATTTTTTGGCGAACCCTTTTCCTGACATGTTTTGCAAAAACGTGCAAACTGAAACGTGTTAGTGGGGTGTCGAAGGCTAGTGCGATTGTTCCCGAAACATCTGATAATATATACATATAACAGTCAATTTACATGTATTATACCTACGCACTAAATTTCTTTCTGTATCAACAACATCAAGACTGACAGTCGACATATTGCTGTCAGGTCAAACCATTTTTAATGAATGGCCATATTGTACTCGTGTATTAACACATTACCACTTTGGGATACGAATGTGTATAGTCGGGTCCTAATCTTTCGATGGTTAGTCCTAGTCTACACTGCATCATACAAATAGGTTAAGTTATTCAGCGGGTCACTGTCTGGTTCGTAGTAAAGCAACATTAAATTATAGTTTTAAATAACTAATATTGAGTAAGGCCACACATATATCATATTTAGAAAATAAGGTAAATATTGGATGTATTTTTAGCACAAGATCGAACGCATCTACCGCAAATGTAATGTGGAACTTCTAAAATATGTATGTGGTAACACATACAGTTTGACAGACAATGTCATCAATGTTTTTGTAGGATCACTAAAGTTGAGTTGTTGAAATTTGTATTTGCTTACACGATTAAAGCAGCTTAAACATACGCGAGCAGGCTAAATCTGTATAATCAAATATTCAAATTGTATCAAATGTTCCGTAGAATGAAATATAAAACCATGCTCTATGTTTAAATAATGATATTTTGAGTCAAATAAATCAAATCCTGTAAAAGTTTCGCAAGAGGTTTGTTGTTTAGCGCTCATGAGCCTGTCCCATTAGCTTTCATACAACATATAAGCACCCGATTGCCCTATTCAGATGCCGACCGTTAATGTATTAATAAGCTACACGGACATTGTTAGTTTAAAATTAAAGATAGACAACAGCTCACACGGACATTTGCACGCCATATTTGTCAAGTTTTAAGGGGCGGGGATGGTAAAAAGTTGGCAAAAAAAAAAGTCCAGACAAAAGATGTCCCACTAGTTTACCACCCCAGACAAAAACGCACCGTTTTATTTTTAGAGCATTACAAAAGACCATCCGGTCATTAGCTCTCACATAGCCGTTTAATGTGACTAATTGTTTGAGCTTTATCGGGACAAATGGGTCATAATTATGTCAACCGTCAGGAGTCCAAACCGAGCCTGGTGATCATTTATATGACACAATCAGAATGTTGTCTTCGTTTTAAGGAATTTATGTCATGGTCAACTTAAACACATTACTGTTATTGTTTTGTCATTGAAGGAAAACTGTTATATAGAGAGAGGAATAGTTGTAAGAAAATACAATGTTAGGAACTTTATAGTGTAAAACTACAGGCACGTGTTGTGAAAGCCACTCATTATATTTATTTCTATCATGTTGATATTAAGTCTACAATAAAAGGATACAGTTAAGTGTGCCACGATTTACATGTACCGACTTATTACAAGCATATACTATTAAAATGTATTTGTTCTTTTCTAATCGTGTGCAATAAAATGAACGTTGAAGTTTTGTCAAAGTGTGTTTTTGTACACTTTTTAACATAGAAAAATACGCACACAAATGATCACAGAAGTCAATTATGTTTTTAGTTCAGATAAAATTTGGAAAGCCTTTTATCTGAACCTTATCTGTATACTCTTTTCAATCCTTTATCTGTTTAATTTTAGTATGTAATATAACACAATTTCAACTTGATTTTATACTAAAAGACAGTCCGGATAGCATAGTAACCTAAGCGCAGTCCGTAGAACACATCAATCTAAATCTCAAGGTCGTAGGTTCGAGTCATCATTGGACAAAGCCATTTGACTGACTACGTTTACATTTTATAAAGTACACACAATTAAATTTAATGTGCTTAAATATTTCCGAGGACATAATCCATATAATAGTTCATTACTAGATCAAATATACACTTAAGAACAAAAATAGTTTCTTGTCGTACATACGTTATCAAATATACAAAATATTTATACAAAGCAAACACACGATAAGCATAGTGATATGCATGTATGCGTTTAATGTGACATTCATAATCAATAGAGCATCACTAATATATATACATCCGTTGCTTAACAGCAGTCAAGGTGTTATACGCCACGGGTTAAATCATGATGTGACTCCCATGGGTCAAAGGAAGGGGATTAAGTCGACAAATAGCAGCTACCTGCGTTCGATACAACGAAACCTTTACGTTATGTCACGTAATTATGTATCGTTTGTGGAAAACACACAGAAACAAACAAAGTTCATTTCCGTTTTCATCGTGATTTATTTCTGTTGAATATATTCTAACACAACGCGTACTATTGTTCGTGAAATACAATTTTACAGCGCGGCGGCCTACATGGCCACCACGTCAAGAAGACGTGACAACTCTCAAAGTTCTTTTCCAAATCTAGCAGCAGAATCCTCTTCTTACAACAACACCACAGCATTTTATTCTGAGGAAAATAAACATAAAGTTTAGATATGTCTTATCCCATTCTTGATTGGTTGACTGTTACTCTATCCCCGATTTACTAAACCCACCCCTTCGAATAACCCTTCTTGATTGGATGGATCGCTCATGCATCTACCATATGTCAAAGTTTGTGATGACAATGTGCAGATAATTTCATTAATCATACTAAGACCATGTCAACAGATGTTCTTTATGGACAAACCACATTGGTAAAATGAAACCTAACACTTCTATAATAAATTATGTAAACCCCGATACACATTCAATCCGAACTTGTATCTGTTATGTACCCTGGGAAATTGGATTTACCCTTATATAATTATCATATCTGAATTATGTATTGGTTTGAAGTAATGTTGACCTTCGAGCCAAATTGTTAATCATACTAAGACCATGTCAACAGATGTTCCGGATAATTGAACTACATTGGAGAAATGAAACCATACTTCCATAATCAATTTCATTACATACCCCATCCGAAGACATCTGTTATATTAATTCCTAAATACCCGCAACATACAGCTACTTTACAAGATGAACTCTCAAATAGTTTGATCACTTTAAACTTTTAACTTCTGTATAAGATAGAAATATTGATGTAAATAACCTTTCAACATTTTCTTACATATCAGTAATTATAACAGTTACTAATTAATTACTCAAACATATTATTAAAATATTTCCCTATTATTAAATCTATCTGAACTTAAATTTCTATCATAAGAATAAACAATATGGATCTACCGTTATGTCACAGTTACAACGTTAAGAATTTAGTAACAATTCATGCTTAAACAAACATTTTAGCGCGACTCTTGACACACTGTGTTTAATAATTTTTTTGCAAATGCTCATTTCAAAATTATACGTTGTTAGTTTTTAAAACGCGAAATCATATTATGTTATATGTGTTATTTACAAGGAGTTTAGCTAGAAAAGTAAGCTGCGATGGTTTTAGTAATCAAGGCATGTTTTTAATTCACATATGCTTAGAAAATTCAAACTAATTGTGTGTTCACCTTGTCGCATCTGGATTACTTATTAAAAGTTGCAACACATTAACGACTCGGGTTCCGTAAAACATGTTCCTTGTATATAAGGTTGATATAAAGATTGAAATGTTGTTAAGAATAATATAAAGACGCGAATTTGATGTGGTATCGGGAATTTGATATTTCATTTTTCATTTAAACTATTTTCCAAACATTTGTTACATTAAAAAAAAAATACTTTGTTGGGTGTGTTTGCAGGAATCCTCCTACAAACAAAAAAGAACTTTCCGAGTTAATAATGGTGGTCATGATGCACGTGTGTGAGTTTCTGTCCAAAAATGAAACGTTACCATAGCAACAATAGCAACCTCGGTCGCAACGTCGATTACTTCTCTAGTGAACGTATGCTCCGTATGAAATTGGCTTAAAATATTGACGTTCATTATGTACAATTAGAATTACATTAAGCTTCATATGCTGCATTTTGTTCGTTTGAAAATAATGTGTTTGTTTTTTATTTACTCATTTGTTTACATACCAAATTTAATTAACTCAGGCTGGAGCGAATCTCTTACAAATCTATTTACACAGGGAAATAGGGATGCTAGTGTCGGATTTATTGTGTTGTCAGTTATGTCCTATATGCAGTATCATTGTAAGCAAATTGAAACTCGTGTGAAATGAAATTTAAAAAATCTTACCTTTGTAACAATTATAGGCATTATGTTAATTAGTTCATGGAACGAATCGTCATTAAGTGTCAGTATGTCTGAAGAGTGTCGGGTTGAAAAACGATGTAATTTTTATACATGAGGAAACATTCTCTGGTATTAAATGACAATTCAATTAGTAATTAGTATAAACCAGAGGAAGAATTTACCTAGAACAAAAATACCGTTGTTAGCATTCCATAATTATCGGCATGAAATGTAACTTGCATGCATATAAATGCATATACATGTTCATACATATTGAAAAACCCATAGAGCCTAGATAAATTAATAAATGCCCCTCAGCTGTTATGCATTAATAACTTCATAGAAAGGTGTTTGCAACTGCCTTTAAATGAGAAAATGCATTTTGTCAACGTAGTTTGAATCGTATGTGGCTAAAGATGCGGCATAAAATCTAACAATAGAACTAACGCAAGTTGACATCAGCGGCGCTTTGGGTTAACGGGTATAAATGTAGATCCGTTTAGTGTATACAGGCTTACAGATGTCCCATATAAGCTTGTGAAGTCCATTACAGTCTGATCTTGGACGACACTTTGAGTCGCGTTCTGAGAAAACGGGACTTAATGCATGTGCGTAAAGTTTCATCCAGATTAGCCTTGCAGTCCGCACAGGCTAATCAGGGACGACACTTCGAGGTAAGTGTTTCTTTAACTATAAATTTTGCTGTTCGATTTATCCTGTTAAAGCTCAAATAGAGGCATATATCTAATGTATAGAAAAGTTTCAGTTTCAATGGATTTTTATATTATCCAACCTGTGTGCTACGTGTCGTTTACATTATGTTCGATTCTTTCGTTGAGTTGTGGTTAATTGTATTGATCACCGTTGGCTGAAACCGAATGTGGACGCCATTTTGTTATTACGTAACGCGTTGGCCGTAATGCCACGTGCTTTGATTATCGAATATCAACATTTAGCCCTGCAGGGCCAAACGTGATTATCACCTTGCTTTGACCGATAATCACATACATTCGAGTCAATTTTGTTACTATATATGGTAACATAAGTATTAAACAAAAATAAAGACTTTCACTTTTTAAATAAGCGTCCGTCAGTTGTGTGTGCTATAAGACATAGCTAATAGTGGTTAATTAACATGTTTTATAAGTTAATTTAGCTTTTTTTCCAGTTCTTGTTGTCTCTGATGACAACTCCTTCATTAAGATGGTAGAGCTATGTGAGTTTCATCTGTATCAAATTATCGAATGCGTCACGCAGATACATACATACCGCAGTAATGGTTTCTTTGATAGCTCGTGTAAGATCGTACACATATGAAAACAAGAATATGAACATTTAATATATGTCAATTAATTTTTAAATCGTAACATGTCCATATATTGATTAATACAAATTATTAAACATGACCACTATCTTAAGAGTTTGCATAAATTAAGACATTGATTAGTGAATAAACCAGAGGCGTATTTAGGTGGGGGGCTAGGGGGCTAGAGCCCCCCCCCCCCCAAGCTGGCTGGCTAGACACGATTTTTAATAAAAATGAGCCCCTTACAGTTTCAATCCACTTGTGTATTTCCTGTCATATGTCCCTTATTAAGCCATAAACAGCTGTCGATTTGTGTGATTAGCCCCCAGGCATGTGTACAGACGATCTAACCTTCGTCAGCTAAAGTGCACGCTTCATTGACTGTAAGTAATAAACTGCGCTATTTGATTGGCTGAAGAAGATACATTCAACTAATGAAATTCATCGATACATTTAGCTATAGATAATTGTTTTCAAATGGCTGCCGCATGAGACTTGTGAAAAACAATATTTCAATTTGTAGCAATTAAAGAGTTTAGACGAACACAATGGAAAATCATTATTATTTTTTCGGTAATTTCTTTGATGAATTTAGTTGGTATTAGCTCTTTAGAGTGAAAATCCTTTTGAGTAACACACTTAAAGCGGGTATATACGATTTTGTCAAATATTTATAAATTTATATAAAATGTGTAAAAACGTATTATATATATATATATTTCAATATAAATTAAAATAAAAGTTAAGAAGAACATGTGTCGAAAATGCGAAATAAGCCAGATATTTAATTCTGAAATTGAAAACGGCTGTACAGCCGAATTCGCCAGCATGTATACCATACATGTACGATGTGAATCTAAACTTAGTTTAACGGTTTGAGTTCCTGCAACAATATCTATTCATACGACACACGAACACTAACTCCAATCCTAATACAAAGGCGAATGCTTCGGTTATTGTAGGAAAATATGTACGTCACAATCGGCTCGGGGCGCTAATTTGTCTTTGCTGCATTTTATGAAATTCGGCTTTAATGTATAATTTTTCTTGCCTATTTTGTGTTATTGTAACATATTTTATAAATATATTACAATTAAACACATATAAAAAATCGTATATACCCGCTTTAATGTCAATGGCAATTATTTATTTTTTTTTGTTTTGATTTGGTTATTTTACAAATCGGGCTAACTGCTTTGATGTTCATTCATAGTTTTTAAAATTAAAAAAGACTCAAAAATGAAGAATTACTTTGCTATATGAAACTAAATCATTTTCTTAAAGCGTGACAACATCGAGGCAGCAACACCCGAATTAAACTACATAAGAAACCTAACGACTCCCTTTGTTGACTCTTTTGTGAACGAAATGGACACCCAATTCAGTGATTTGCAGACTAAGGCAGCCATGGGATTGAAGTTTATTCCTGAACAAATGTGCTCCTCTCCTGTCAGTGCTTGTGACCTTGAATGGTTCAATGATGATCTCCCTTCCCCTCAGTCTCTCCCTGCGGAGTTGCACTTTATATGGCAGGCTAGGTGGAAAGGTGTACCCAACCCATCTACTTCCCTTCAGGGCTCTGTTGCACATTGTGATTCCCAGCTGTACCTCACCATTTACACTGTTTTGTCCATATCATGTGTGTTCCCTGTCACACCATGCGAGTGTGAAAGGAGTATCAGTGCCCAAGGACTTGTTAAGACAAAACTAAGATCATCAATGGGTCAGGACAGGTTGTCCGCTGTGTGCCTGCTTTCCATTCATAGGGACATGGACATAAACATTTTAATGTTGTACCTAAGTTGACCTAGTAGGATATCCAACAAGGTTAAATAGGAGGTCCACCCATCTAACTCCGTTAAAAAAGTTATTGATAAAGATAATGTCTCCCACCACTTTAGTGGTTTGAGAGACATTTGATTTACCCCTGTGTGTCTGTCTGTCCGTGTGTCTGTCACACTTGATGTGTGAACTCAAGTTCTTATTTGTTTCACATGCACTTTTATCATGCAAAATGCTGATTAGATAGCAGGAAATCGCATCATTTCAAGGTGCCATTTAAAAAAAATCGACGACGGAAGGGGACATCCCTCCCGCACCCTCCCGTGTTGAGCCCCCCCCCCTCTGAAAATTTTCTGGATACGCCTCTGTAAACAATATAAATAAATGGACTAGTACAAAACATCTATTCTGAAAATAATAATCGAGCAATGCAGGAATGGAGGTTGCATAATTGGCAAATAAAGCTATCCAGTAATGTCAATCACATAGTTGCAACACGAAAACACATAGGACAAGTCGTCTGAATAGTCTATGTATTTGCAGGTTGAACCTTTTTCTATTTTGTGGAACAGCAATATGCAAAATTCACCGTGTTAAGGAACAAAAGTCTCTATTTTTTGAACAGCAGTCTGAAACATTCTCTTTGGTGAGGAACAGCAGTCTGGAACAATATATGTTTTGTAGAACAGCAGGTTGGACCATTTTCTGTTTCGTGGGACAGAATTCTGCAAGATTTTATGTTTTGTGGAACAGCAGGTTTGAACATTCTATGCTTTGTGGAACAGTAGTATACAACATTATCTGTGTTGTTGAACAGAAGTCTGTAACAATCACTGTTTTGTGGAACCGCAGTTTTGGCCATTCTCTGTTTTGTAGAACAGCAGTTTGCACTAGTCTCTGTGTTGTGTACCATTCTCTGTTTTATGGAACAGCAGTCTGAAACAGTCTCTGTTTTGTGGAACAGCAGTTTTGAAAATTCTCTGTTTTGTGGAACAGCAGTCTGAAACATTCTCTGTGTTGTTGAACAGCAGTCTAGAAAGAGCCCTGTGTTGTGCAACAGCAGTCTGGAATATGCTCTGTGTTGTGGAACAGAAGTCTGTTACTTTCTATGTGTTGTGGAACAGCAGTCTGGAATATGCCCTGTGTTGTGGAACAGCAGTTCGAAATATGCCCTGTGTTGTGGAATAGCAGTCTGTAACATTCTCTGCTTTGTTGAACATCAGGTTGGATCATCCTCTGTTTGGTGGAACAGCAGTCTGGAACATCCTCGGTTTGGTGGAACGCAAGTTTGATATGTTCGTACATAAATCAGTCAGAATATTCTCTGTTTTTTGGAACACGAGTCTTACATATTCGTTCATAAAATCGTATGGTCGGAAACAAATGCGGTAAAAATCTTAAATGCTTTTGTCGTTTTTCTACGAATCAGTTCATTTTATTGAACAAATTTGTCAAAACGGTAGTTTTAATTATCATGTTTTAAATATTTTGAGATTTCTGTTTTGAGAAAATATTGTACGTGGCATATTTGAGAGATTGGTATACTGCGACTAAATGAGACATTTGTATAAATATCCTTTTTACAGACAAGAGAAGTAAAATATTTACTGAACGATGCGTTTAAAATCGATTGTGGCGTTTTCTAAATAAGCTTTCACAATATTTGTTTAATCTATTTCGAAAATATTACATATATTACCTGACAGATTTACGTGTGCTTGACACGTGTTTGACGACGTTTAACATACATTTAACAACGTCGTCAAATGTTCGCAAACATTAAAAAAGATTTACTAACTTATGGTTAGCAATACAAATTTTGCAATGTTGGAACAAGGGCTGAGACATACAAGCGTTCCTTTCCTGTGTGACGACAAATGAGACTTCGATAGGTCGAAGTGCGCAAAGTTGATTATTGTTCTTCAGTTATTATAATATATCTTATTATATATTTTAAACGCCGTAAATTATAAGTTGTTATATACTTGAGCGTTATAAAGCATACACTGATGCTCATTAAAATTACAAAACAAAGTCAGTTGAGGATTATATATCGATTGTTAATCCACAATGCTATGTTATCATACAGTAAACCTATGATTTTACTATTTTAAGACGTGATAAATAAATACAAACTAAGAAAAACAAAAACATTTAATAAACACATAAGCTAAGAATCGGGATTAACGGCTGATATATTTGTAGATGTATACATTCAACACAAGTTAAATGCTTCTCGAGGCAATGATTATCTAGAAGTAATTATGCATTGTTAAAATGATATTTATCCATTAACAAAACTATATTTGTTAAAGATTAAATCATATGGTTTATTAAGCTTGTGTGAAAGATGTTAATACGTTCTTCGTAATATATGACATTTTTAAACACTTCTCTTATGCTTGAAACGCCTGCTGTGCTTATAATGATTTCATATTACAATTATAACACGGATCATATTTGAAATGCGTCTTGGTAAAGTCCATCGTGAAACATAAATTCGGAGCATAATAACTTTGTATTTTATTTTCAGTCGGGTTTTTGCAGTAAGTAATATAATGAAATCTAAATACCGGAATTACAATGTAAGAGACGTGGACTGACTTGCAAAGTGCTCCGCATCGCGCTGCTGGTGCGATCCTCAAGCGGCCATATCCTCTAGCAGTGGCTCGTTGACAGCAATATCATATTCATCCATAACCCCGACCCCTACGACAGGCTATGTAGGGCATTTGTATAACCAAATTCGTGACAACCTTGTTTAAGATATGCCAATAACGGTGCTGGCGAGGAAGGGGTCAATAGCGCTGTAGACAATTGTCTTTCTGAGAATGAGCTTTACACTAATGAGCTG
This sequence comes from Dreissena polymorpha, assembly GCF_020536995.1. Classification (NCBI taxonomy): domain Eukaryota; kingdom Metazoa; phylum Mollusca; class Bivalvia; order Myida; family Dreissenidae; genus Dreissena; species Dreissena polymorpha. Next base: position 37,767,436 of record NC_068365.1, read on the forward strand.
GTGTTTCAATTTTAAATAAAACACATGGTTTGATAATGCGTTAAAATACACAGTATTCTTTAAAGCACACAGATAAAAACACGTATAAGTGTTGGTCACATAAGCGGCATACCAGGTTCGGGGTATAATTGTGTTATTAATTATTAGTCTTATTTAATAGACGTGCACATGTGTGCTATATTGTGTATTAAATTAGCATACTTGAAACCATTTGAATGAGAAATGGGCAATTTTAAAATATTCATCAAATTATGTTTTTGAGGCGTCGCGCTCGCGTCTTGTCGCTTACAGCAATACTTGTAATAAAGGACAAAATGGTAGAGTTAGTTTTATCTTCAACTTAGTTGTTGATCACAATACATTGCGGGATATCATACGACGATGTACCGCGCCATGTTTACATGAAGCAAATTGTGTGTCATCCGATCGCAGGAAGAATTTTTCACACCTTAAAAGTATTTTTTTAAAGTACAATACACTTGTTTTGATTGGCATGTCAATTACGAATATTAAAGAATTATTCGTAATAATGTAATATTGATATTTATAAGTATAACTATCTCAAATACCGATAGTTACTTTTGTTTTTAAATGTAACGTGGTGCTCAATAATACATTTAGTGACTGGTGTACATTTAATAACTTAACTTTAGTTGTTTTGTAATAAAATATGTTAAATTTTGCTTTCTTAATTACAACTTTCCTTAAACGGTGGAGGCGGCATCGTTTATGATGTAAATATCTCGAACTTATAAAATACAATTCTGATAGAGCAAATAGAGCGTTAACTGGTCCATGGTCGAAACAAGTGATAAACTTGATACACGGACACTTAAAAATAATTTTAAAAAGATCGTGTCCGAAAACTTAGATACGAAAAATATTCACAAAATACAGGTGTCCGAAAACTTAGAGTCGAAAATGTAAGTGTCCAAAAATTACGTCAATTGTATCAACGAGTACCGGTAATAGCACGCGCTTGTAAAATACCATGCCGTATAGTATAAATTACAGTTATATATGTTTGTACTGCATTTTAAATAATTTTAAATGCTTAATTTATTTGACAGAAAGTTACTACAAAGTTGTAATTTGACCAACGAGTTCAAAGATGAGCATGTGATGTACCGATACTCGCAAGTATGAACCTGTAATTAACGCAATAAAAAAAGCAAACTATGAATTCTTTGTTTGTTCATTTCCGATAGCTGTTGTCTAACAGCTTCCATTGTTCGTAAAACTTGCAATAGGGTGCATCACACTTTGAAGCGTTTTGTATTTATTTTACTGAGAAGGGGTAGTACCATGTCGGTAGATAATTGAATTGTTAATTGGCACTACTCCTGGTATGTCATAACGCTTATGCTATCGGGCGAAACCATTGTTTAATACCGGTTAACAAGGTTATTTACCCAATGACGCAAATGTCATGGTCCGTTGCCCTCAGGCATGCACCTGCCATGTTTTATGTTGTTAATCTGGTTGTAAAACCCCATGATAGTAGTGTCATTAGATATCGAAAACAGGACCGAAACTTGGTAAAATAGCGCTGTAAAATATACTGGCCGAAAACTTAGAGACATTGATTATGGACAAAAACTTGTGTGTCCGAAAATTAAGAGTCACGAAAAATAATTATTTTTGCTAAAAATGGGGGTGTCCGAAAACTAAGAGTGTCCGAAAACATAGAGTAATTACGGTACATCTTAATCGATTGACTTTAATCCGATCCAAAATTAAATATTCGCAGGAAAACATAACAATGGTGTCGCTTATCAAATATTATTTCCTGTTTGTTACACCAACAGTATCTGTATAACTCTGTTAACTGAAACGTTAATGATTTCTGTCACTGGTGGGGCATGACTGTATAAATCGATCACTGATGTTTATATCGGAACAGACAATCGTATCAATGGTTTTTGCACTTGAAGCCATGTACTTATCTGTACAATTAGCAGTCAGGTTCAACAATAAAACATCTGAATATATCAATTAATTCTCTGGTGTAAAGCAAAGCGACCCTTGTCCAAGCATCCAGTTCACGATGTTTGTTAATGACGTCATCACCCAAGGAAGTATATTGACTATCTCTCGGACCCCAATGCCCCTTTCGAAAGCAAGGAGGGCGCCTTCGCCATGCAACGTACTCTAAAGCCACTGCGCCCAAGCCGTCCCATGCACCCCAAGGAAGTATATTGACTATCTATCGGACCCCAATGCCCCTTTCGTAAGCAAGGAGGGCGCCTTTGCCATGCGATGTACCGCTAGACGCAGCGACTTAGCGGAACTATGACAGTGCCCAGACTCCCCAAAGACGGGACAACCTAATTGTTTCAAAACTACAGGCACGCCACAACGTGCACAGAATGGAAGCCTCAACCCTAAATAGACCACAACTTATTTAACCAATTGGCCGGTTTTCATACGACCACCAAGAATATTTTAATATGCATGCATACCCCAATTAAAGTGTAATACCCTCCATAAAATGTCAGTGATCCCTGGTCTGAAATAAAATGTAAATAGAATGCTAAACATTTAAGTATTGCTTTATATTGCCGTTCACAGTCTCACGCCGAGAGATGAATGGGCTCGCCCAGCCAGTAACTCCACAAAGCTTTAGACATGGACAGCCTGTAGCTGTGAACAGCTACAGCACTGAAATTGGCCATTATAAATGCATGGATAAACAGCAAAAAACACGCTAGAGAAAAGAAACACTGACATAATGTACTGGAGACTGGAGGGTGCAGGGTAACGCCCAGTTATGTCAATCGCCATAGCGGTGGCTGTAAATAACAACATAAATTATTATTAATATTTAAATAATAATAACACCACAGGGAGTGGTATGCAACAGTTTCCCACGGCAGTGACATGCTCACAAGTCCGGATTGTCAGAGAACTACCAATAATAGTGGGCTGAAAGAGCTCACCGTTAGACTACACTAGATGCAAATTATTACTGCCTGAATCTCTCGCCCTGCCGCCAACTACCCGCCAGTATTTAACGAGGCTACGCGTACCTATTTCGACATCTGGGTCCGGTTTAATAAAAAAAAGCTACAAAACACGACTGTAGTCGCGCGACTGTGCGGTCGACCGACGGTTGTCGGCCGCCAACTGACAAATTGTCGCGTTCACGGAGAAATTTGCCGCGACTGTGGTCGCATGACTGTGTGGTCAGTCGACTGCGGTCGTTGAAGTCGCTATTTTTAGAAAATTATCACTTCCGCCATCAACATTTTTTTATTTATTGTGCGATATCACGAAAAGTAAATCTTAAATTTGTTAAAATAATATGATATTATTTGTTTAAACAGAATTCGCTTGCGGATTCTTCGTCAAAGTTGTGTTTGTAATAATATTCATTAAGTGTTCAAAGTTCAAATACAAAATCTGACGCAATGAAATAAAATCTACTACTATGGTTCACGCGTCTCTGGACAATGTCCTTTCGCGTGTCAAAATTGCAGAACCTCAAACATACTTGCAAACGCAGTTTCAAGATGTTGGCACTAAAGACCGTACATTTATATGAATATTCACCATATACCAATATGAATTAGTGCGCTCGACAAATCGGACGGAAGGAAGGATCGAATGAATAATGCTCGTAGATCGAGGAAAACGCGTGCAAAAACTGCTTTGTGGAGTCTGGATGTCTACGGAAGTCTTTAAAACCAAATAACGGGTTTGCAATCAGCTCTGGAATTCACTAATGATTATGGACATACTGCTGAGACATTTTTGTAAAATTTTCTTTTATATCTGGCTTCTAAATCTGCCCAATAATTATTGCACTTAAAGGTTTGATACATTGCATTATCGTCTGCAAAATCCATATTAATGAGAATCTATCTAAATAAGGTTGATATTTCTATTTTATAGGATTGAACTTATGACACTTTATCTGGGCAATGATCGTTTTGTTAAATATTCATATTCCATTGTAAATTTCACTTCAACTTGATACATATACTCGAATAATATGTATGGGACTCTTCTAAATAAATCTAGGTACATGGTGGTGAGAAAATTGTATTTCGGGGAGTTCGTTCCTGCATATTTGAAAATACTGTCAACATATCTGAGATTTGCTTTATTGATACCATGCTGTTTTGCCTAAAGTAAACGGTATTTTATACGGGATATATTTCACATCTGATCTGAAAAAAAACGTCATGAATTCGTACTGTCGGTACTAGGAGATTAATGAAATGAATATTTGAAGCATCTGTCAGTATTACAAAAAAGTTTACTTACACTTATCTTGTCTGTATTTAAGATATTAGTCTGGTTATTGTTGGCTCGAAACTGATCTAGTAATCCGAGTGTTTTTTAGCAGTATTTTTGTGATTTAATTTTATTATTGATGTCTTTATCAATATATCATTTTATTTCTCAACCTACAAAAATGACGTAATGATTCATGAGGGAAAATACTTATCCTTTATTTGTTGATATTTGTTTCTGTTTTTCCCTTCATTCGTGGTAACCACAAATTCTTTCTTCTAAAAGCCATTCTTCATTATTAATATTGATGTAGGTTATATGACTCATTCAATATTGTTATTACAAAATTAAATTGGTACTGTTTCTTATATATAAACACGAAGTGATGAAGCTATTGTTGGAATAACATTAAAGTTGTGCACAAGTAACTAAGTATCAACACCATTTTACTTTACACTTTACTGCATGTATAAATCATTTGTGCGTATGGTATAAGTATTGCCGTTTTTTATACCATGGTGTATTTTTACAATTTTAAAAGAATGCTATCAATATACATGTATGTTGTCATTCCATATAGTTCAGCATATATGAGCCGTACTCTGTCAAAAGTGGGTTAAATGCATGTGCGTAAAGTGTCGTCCCAGATTAGCCTAGGCAGTCCGCACAGGCTAATTAGGGACGATATTTTCCGATTTTATGATATTGTTCGTTTAAAGAAAGTGCCTCCTTAACAAAAGTCTATTTTAAGCACACAGTGTCGTCCCTGATTAGCCTGTGTGGACTACACAGGCTAATAGTGGAAGCTACTTTACGCACATGGATTAAACCCCCTTTTTACAGAGCACGGACCATATGTAGAGTAATGCGTCAACGGGACACGTTGAATGTAAAATCAGTGCCATCAACTGAATTCATCTCAACGTACGTGTACAATTTGCGAATTATAGGCCAAGATAAGCTCCAAAGAAAGTTGCCCTTAATGAGCAGTTTATTGAATGATATTGGTGCACATAAACCCGGGATTATTTGCGCATTGCCTTCCTGTGGGACTAACCTTTAACTTTCAGTGAACAGTTTGCACTCCTCTCTTGTATTAATACTACTCTTTATAAGCCGGGAGAAAAATAAATGACGCGACGTTTAGCATCATAAAGCATATTTATCCCATTGTTATTAAGGTAAATCAATTAAGTGCATTTCTTCTAAACTACTGATATGTATTACTTTCCCTTGCTCGAGACATCCGTGTATTGGATGGGAAATACGCATATTGATGAAAAAAAATTGTATAAATTTCGGAAACGTATTCTAGATCTACAACAAAGGTGTCTATGAGCTCCAATAGCTCTCTCTTTGGTAAGCGAAATCGACGGAAAAGTTCATCATCATTGTACATGTCTAATTGATTCAACCTATCTCTAAAAACTCGCTCTCTTCGAAAATGTCTTCGCATTCGATGAACAAGTCGCATGGAGGCCGCCATGATTAAACTCGAAACTATCCGCGTTCATTTTGCACGGGTTTTCAATGCCGACAAAGCGTCAAGCGACGAGCAGTCGTGGTAAGTGGTAGACTGCGGTCGCTCGACAATATGTCGAACAACGCCTGGGTCCGGTTTAATAAAAAACTACAAAACACGACTGTAGTCGCGCGACTGTGCGGTCGACCGACGGTTGTCGGCCGCCAACTGACAAATTGTCGCGTTCACGGAGAAATTTGCCGCGACTGTGGTCGAATGACTGTGTGGTCAGTCGACTGCGGTCGTTGTTGTCGCTATTTTTAGAAAATTATCACTTCCGCCATCAACATTTTTTTATTTATTGTGCGAATACTCATATCACGAAAAGTTAATCTTAAATTTGTTAAAATAATATGATATTATTTGTTTAAACAGAATTCGCTTGCGGATTCTTCGTCAAAGGTGTGTTTGTAATAATGTTCAAAGTTCAAATACAAAATCTGACGCAATGAAATAAAATCTACTACTATGGTTCACGCGTCTCTGGACAATGTCCTTTCGCGTGTCAAAATTGCAGAACCTCAAACATACTTGCCAACGCAGTTTCAAGATGTTGGTACTTAAGACCGTACATTTATATGAATATTCACCATATACCAATATGAATTGGTGCGCTCGACAAATCGGACGGAAGGAAGGATCGAATGAATAATGCTCGTAGATCGAGGAAAACGCGTGCAAAAACTGCATTGTGGAGTCTGGATGTCTACGGAAGTCTTTAAAACCAAATAACGGGTTTGCAATCAGCTCTGGAATTCACTAATGATTATGGACATACTGCTGAGACATTTTTGTTAAAATGTTATTTTATATCTGGCTTCTAAATCTGCCCAATAATTATTGCACTTAAAAGGTTTGATACATTGCATTATCGTCTGCAAAATTCAATTTAATGAGAATCTATCTAAATAAGGTTGACATTTCACTTTTATAGGATTGAACTTATGACACTTTATCTGGGCAATGATCGTTTTGTTAATTATTCATATTCCATTGTAAATTTCACTTCAACTTGATACACATACTCGAATAATATGTATGGGACTCTTCTAAATAAATCTAGGTACATGGTGCCGAGAAAATTGTATTTCGGGAAGTTTCTTTCCTGCATATTTTATAATACTGTCAACATATCTGAGATTTGCTTTATTGATACCATGCTGTTTTGTCTAAAGTAAACGGTATTTTTATACAGGATATATTTCACATCTGATCTGACAAAAAAAAGTCATGAATTCGTATTGTCGGTACTAGGAGATTAATCAAATGAATATTTGAAGCATATGTCAGTATTACAAAAAAGTTTACTTACACTTATCTTGTCTTTATTTAAGATATTAGTCTGGTTATTGAAGGCTCGAAACTGATCTAGTAATCCGAGTGTTTTTTAGCATTATTTTTGTGATTTAATTTTATTATTGATGTCTTTATCAATATATCATTGTATTTCTCAACCTAAAAAAATGACGTAATGATTCATGAGGGAAAATACTTATCCTTTATTTGTTGATATTTGTTTCTGTTTTTCCCTGCATTCGTTGTTACCACAAATTCTTTCTTCTGAAAGCCATTATTCATTATTAATATTGATGTACGTTATATGACTCATTCAATATTGTTATTACAAAATTAAATTGGTACTGTTTCTTATACATAAACACGAAGTGATGAAGTTATTGGTGGAGTAACATTAAAGTTGTGCACATGTAACTAAGTATCGACACCATTTTACTTTACACTTTACTGCATGTATAAATCATTTGTGCGTATGGTATAAGTACTGGCGTTTTTTTATACCATGGTGTATTTTTACAATTTTAAAAGAATGCTATCAATATACATGTATGTTGTCATTCCATATAGTTCAGCATATATATGAGCCGTACTCTGTCAAAAGTGGGTTCAATGCATGTGCGTAAAGTGTCGTCCCAGATTAGCCTATGCAGTCCGCACAGGCTAATTAGGGACGATATTTTCCGATTTTATGATATTTTTAGTTTAAAGGAAGTGCCTCCTTAACAAAAGTCTATATTAGGCACACAGTGTCGTCCCTGATTAGCCTGTGCGGAATACACAGGCTAATAATGGACGCTACTTTACGCACATGGATTAAACCCCCTTGTTACAGAGCACGGACCATATTTAGAGAAATTCGTCAACGTGACACGTTGAATGTAAAATCAGTGCCTTCAACTGAATTCATCTCAACGTACGTGTACAATTTGCGAATTATAGGGCAAGAAAAGTTCCAAAGAAAGTTGCCCTTAATGCGCAGTTTATTGAATGATATTGGTGCACATAAACCCGGGATTATTTGCGCATTGCCTTTCTGTGGGACTAACCTTTAACTTTCAGTGAACAGTTTGCACTCCTCACTTGTATTAATACTACTCTTTATAAGCCGGGAGAAAAATAAATGACGCGACGTTTAGCATCATAAAACATATTTATCCCATTGTTATTAAGGTAAATCAATTACGTGCATTTCTTCTAAACTACTGTATATGTATTACTTTCCCTTGCTCGAGACATCCGTGTATTGGATGGGAAATACGCATATTGATGATACAATATTGTATAAATTTCGGAAACGTATTCTAGATCTACATAAAAGGTGTCTATGAGCTCCAATAGCTCTCTCCTTGGTAAGCGAAATCGACGGCAAAGTTTATCATCATTGTACACGTCTAATGGATTCAACCTATCTCTAAAAACTCGCTCTCTTCGAAAATGTCTTCGCATTCGATGAACAAGTCGCATGTAGGCCGCCATGATTAAACTCGAAACTATCTGCGTTCATTTTGCACGGGTTTTGAATGCCGACAAAGCGTCAAGCGACGAGCAGTCGTGGTGTGAGGGGTAGACTGCTGTCGCTCGACAATATGTCGAACAACGCGCGGTCAATTGACGACCGTCGCTCTCCATTAAACACGGCTTTCGTCGCACGACGATTATTCGCTGGTACAACCATAGTCGCCCGACCATGGTCGCTCTCATTAAACCGGACCCTGGTCGATTGACGACCGTCGCTCTCCATAAAACACGGCTTTCGTCGCACGACGATTATTCGCTGGTACAACCATAGTCGCCCGACCATGGTCGCTCTCATTAAACCGGACCCAGGCGTATTACACTCGCGTGAAAACACACCGTCAGTACAAGTACGAAATAATAATAATAAAAATGTTAATATATAAATATTGTATTTTTTAATATCGAAAACAAACTTATAATAATTGTTATTTATTCTCTATTTATTTCCGGGTGGCAATACCAACTTCAGCATATCCACTCCCAATCAGGGAAACATGAATACTAAACAATCCGACGAGAAAAAGTGATAAGAGTACATGAATGATGTACACAAAGAGGGGAAGCCGAGGTATGAGTGTCAGGTCTACAACCACCGCCTTACAGTGGCCAACGTGCACCTACAACCTACCAGCCAAATTTTACATAACAAAAAATCTCTGAATTATTAAAAAAGAGAGAAGGTATATTAAACAAGAAAAATAAAAAGAACCTACCAGTGAGCTCTACTAACAGGAGACCGTACAAAAATAAAAAGAACCAAAAGACAAAAGAATAATGGACTGGTGGGCGAGGCCAATAAAGGGCTAATGGAAACAAGTTTACACTTCACTGACACTAAATGGAGCGAAGCACAACTAAAATAAAACAAGAAAAACAGAGAACTATTAAAGGTACCCACCCCCACCCTTTAAATAGATAATTACTTCAGGCCCCCACACTTGCTTACACACTTACCTAATTTCCACCGCTGGGACCGCTCCCAACGTCGAGAACTTTTGGGTCGCCACCCTTCAGAGCCACGCCTGAAAGGTCCCCGAGATCCATCCTCCGAGATCTTCAATCTTCTGGCGTACACACGCGGCGACTCCGTAACCGCACGCACCGCTCTGGCGGTTTACCGAGGAGTCGCCGTGACAAAACTGGTTCCTCTGGGTGTTACCAGAGGGACACCGGCGACTGGACAACTACTGTGGGACTATGCCGACAGGTCTTTTGGGCAACCCTGTAAGGACTGTGCCGACAGGGTTCCCGTAGCTAGACGATTCTTCTGACGTGCTCCGAAAACTGGACAACTCCTGCGGGACTATGCCGGCAGGTCTGTGGGGCAACTCTGTAAGGACTATGCCGACAGAGTTCCCGTAGCTAGACGATTCTTCTGACGTGTTCCGAAAACTGGACAACTCCTGCGGGACTATGCCGGCAGGTCTCTTGGGCAACTCTGTAAGGACTATGCTAACAGAGTTCCCGTAGCTAGACGACTCTTCGGACGTGTTCCGAAAGCTGGACAACTCCTGAGGGACTATGCCGGCAGGTCTCTTGGGCAACTCTGTAAGGACTATGCCGACAGAGTTCCCGTAGCTAGACGATTCTTCTGACGTGTTCCGAAAACTGGACAACTCTTGCGGGACTATGCCGGCAGGTCTCTTGGGCAAGGACTATGCCGACAGAGCTCCCGTAGCTAGACGACTCTTCCGACGTGTTCCGAAAACTGAACAACTCCTGCGGGACTATGCCGGCAGGTCTCTTGGGCAACTCTGTAAGGACTATGCCGACAGAGTTCCCGTAGCTAGACGATTCTTCTGACGTGCTCCGAAAACTGGAAAACTCCTGCGGGACTATGCCGGCAGGTCTCTTGGGCAACTCTGTAAGGACTATGCCGACAGAGTTCCCGTAGCTAGACGATTCTTCTGACGTACTCTGAAAACTGGACAACTCCTGCGGGACTATGCCGGTAGGTCTCTTGGGCAACTCTGTAAGGACTATGCCGACAGAGTCCCCGTAGCTAGACGACTCTTCTAGGGCTGCGACCGGGACGATCTCGCTAGTGTCCGTACTGAAAGGAAATGGGAACGTGAATACTCCGCAACACCGATGACGAAGCCAAGCATAACACAAAATAAAAATTAAATAAACAAATCTGGAAGATCTCTGCTGGACTGGATACGGCTTGCAACTGTTTTCTCCCTCCGCTGTAGCTTCACCGTCACCGACGCCGCCAGTCTCACCGTTGCCCCTTACAGTGCTCATGTCGGTGCACACCCCAATGTGACGGACAACTTCGCAAACTGTAGGTAGCTGCAACGGAACCGCATCATCGATGCCTTCGGTGAACTCGTCTTCTCTGCCGCCGACGCCGCCAGTCTTACCGTTGCCTCCTTCAGTGCTCTCGTCGGTGCACACCCCAATGTGACGGACAACTTCTTGAACGGTCGGCAGCTTGATGTTACTAGTGGAGACTCGGTAACCGCACGCACTGTTCCAGCGGACTTCCGATGTTACGCCATAACCGGAAGCCCTTTCCGACGCCAGACGGATCTGCATGTCCGGCGGTCGGGGTGGCCCTATCTCCAGACTGGACCGCCACCCGCTGCACGCAAAACGTACCGACATAACTAGAACCCCCGTGGTCCCGCTCAGTGCTCTCATCGGTGACCATCTGTGGATCCCGGACGACTTCTGAAGCTGTCGGCAACGCAAACGGAACTGCGTCATGCACGTGGTCGGTATGCTGTAGGCTTCCACCCTCGAGGCTCAAAACCTGCCCATCAAAAATAATAGTGGCCTCTGCCATATTGATGATTGCCCTGCCCGGATTCATCAAAATGTCGAAACCAAGTAGCATATCGACATCTGTCGGGGCTACATACAAATGTTGCTGATACCAGTAGTTACCAATCTTTAACTTAACAGGGCCTACGACAAAACCCTGCATGGAGGCATCCCTTCCTGTCATCAACAGCTTGACATCACGCTGCTTGGGAGGTGGCTGCTTCATGGCCTTATAGACCCGATCTGAGATGAGGCTGACCTCCGCTGCCGAATCAATCACTGCATCAACCATTACGTCACCAACCTGAACCTTCAAACAAAACTGCGCAGCTGAACCCAACTGGTTGACGCGACCTACTTCCGGTCTACTCTGCTGCTCCGCCGCCTCGGTAACTGACATCGGTATCGACTCATTGTTGGCAACGGACCCGGCGCCCACACGACAATCACACCGGAAATGTTCCAAATCACCAAACAAGCACGATATGTCCCGCCTCGCCATCCCGGGATACTCGCCCCAATTTGAACCATACCTGACTCGCTTCGATCCCTCGGGTCGGACATTTGAATTTTGGTACCCACTACGGTACCCGTTGTTTCGCCGGTTACCGGCGCTCTCTTGGTAAGCATTTGGGCCGGATCCCCTTTCGTAGGCATGTTGGTTCCGATGCCCACGTGGACCGCCGCCACCCGTACCCTTGTGACACCTTACCTGGCGCTGGTTACCATACCCCTGTGTCTGAACGTTCCCTGCAGAATTCCCTCCGGATTTGGACAAATGCCACACGGCGCCCTCCAGTCTCTCCACCACCTGGACCAGTTTGTCGACAGCTGACCCGCTTAGCGCCCCCGGAGAAGACTCGATATTCACGGCGTGAACCCGCCGGGGGTCCTCTGCTTTACCCTTTAGACCACCCAAAGGAACAGAGGCGCACGAAGCCAGGACATAACTGTGCATTTTGATGCGGTTCATAGCATCCCCCATCGATGTCGGTAACTGCAGGCTTACATGTTTGCCGGCCTCCTTGTCAAGCAAACCGTGACAAAACTTCGTAACTGCCTGCTCAGTGGCGTACGCATAGGGCAGATCACGGAATGCCGTTGTTGCCAGCGTCAGCACCCGATCGGACCAATCATCCAGGGACTCGCCTACTTCTTGTTGGACATCATGGAAACGACCCTGCGCGGTTGCTGGGAGCTCCCGGGCACCAAAGCGCTCCTGAAGCCGCTGCATAAGCTCGGCGTAAGGTAACGTCTCCCTTACTTCGGTCAGTAATGCATAGAAGTCCACCGCCTTACCAGTTAAACACCAACAAAGACAATCACCGCATTCTTCGTCAGACCATTCTTGCATTCTGGCGTAACGCTCAAACTACCTTTTAAACAACAGCCAAATGCTGCACCCATCAAATAGCAGGCTCTTTGGCAGCTTGGTCAAAACATCCCAATCACGCTGGGTCGGGGGGTTTATTGGGACTGGAGGGCTTATCTGAACGGGGATACTGTTGGGTAGGGCCACGGTTGGGTCGTTTGGTGCATTTGTATTACCTAATATTGGTAAATTGCTGGCTGCTATAAGATTACCTACCACTGGTAGGGTGCTTTGCACGGGAACACTACTCACAACGGTTGGGTTATTAGGCAATGAGAAGCCACTTACAACAGGTTGGTTGTTAAGCAGTGAGACGCCACTTGCAACAGGTTAGTTGTTATACAATGAGACGCCACTTACAACAGGTGGTTGTTATACAATGAGACGCCACTTACAACAGGTCGGTTGCTAGGCAGTGAGACGCCACTTGCAACAGGTTGGCTGTTATACAATGAGACGCCACTTAAAATAGGTTGGTTGCTAGGCAGTGAGACGCCACTTGCAACAGGTTGGCTGTTTTACAGTGAGACGCCACTTGCAACAGGTTGGTTGCTAGGCATGGTGAAAGGACGCTTTCTAGGAGCAGGGGGGCTTTTCGGGGCCCGAAAGTGTCCCAAATATTCTGCGGACGTCTCTCTAAATTGTGCTGGCACGTTGTAATATGCCCTACCAGCCCTCATCTGGGGCAAACCTAACGACTGGGGCGGGGCGGGAACGCTTGGTGCGACATCAGACAGTATCTGCATGCCTGTCACCACCACAGGATCTCGCTGAAACAACAGACGCTTGGGGAACAAAGGCTTTGCAAACTTGGGAAGGAAATCGCTCCATATCCCCGGGAACTCCTCCCATCGAGTGATCTCCGCCTCTAAATCTGATATCTGAGAGGCTAGCTCTGCCTTAATCTGGTCCTGGTTTAGGTATGGCGTGCTTTCAAACATTGGCTCTGGGGCCCTGGACCTACTTAAGGGCTCCTAATCAATGTAGTCGTCATCGGTTCCGCTAGCCTGGGACGCCGTTGCAAGCATTGGATTTTCTGTAAAATCCAGCTGGTCTAACTCTCTAACACTTAGGGGCCGCCTAATCAGGACCTCCAAGGTGTCCAGGTCCAAGTTACCTGATTCCTGTCGAAGATGGACAATGATCCGCGCCAATTTGGGCCCTAATCCGGAGATCAACATCAACGTTTGTGGGGGATCGAAATTAACCCGTACAAGACCCAGAGACATATTTCGGCTACTCATTTCTAATGCAGCACAGAACACAAAAAAAAATTGAAAAACAGCACGCACAATAAAAAATACGACTATTAATTTATTTCAAAATTCAATGAAACAATTAAATATTAATTGCAATAAAACAATTATTAAAATCATATCCATAACACCAATCCAAAACAAAACACTACCCAACACGCGCTGCTCTAGCTACGCCACAGACGGACTTGCTCATAAACCCCGATTTCTCGTACTCTGTTTACATTTTGAACAGCGACGCAAACATTGTAAACATTCAGGTCAGCTAGTGCACTTAAACTACTCCGCACCAATGATCACGCGACCTCGAATGCAGACAAGGCAAATTCCCAGCAGTCAGACCACGTGGTCACCTTGCAACACGTCTAAAAATAGACGGCTGGCGCGTTACACATGTTTAGCATAGACCACTTTACGGTACAATTGGATTGGAAAAATATACAAACTAAATACGATTCGTGGTTCAATTTAAACACAGGATGCCGACTTTTGCAAAGAATAAGCCTAACCGTTAAAACACGACTGCACTAATCCCCACTTCTAGACACCATTGTGGTGTTTATTTCGGTTAGCTCTTCAGTGGGTTTCTTCTACAATTACACAACCGCTAGCAATGACACTATACTAGACTACTCACATGGTCGTCGACTGGAAACCTTGTCAGGATGGCATACGTCGTCCTCGGCAGTACACACTTCAAGGGAAATACTCGTCTGCTGTCGTCGTCGGCTGCACACCACTGATCCTCTGGGAATACTTACCGCGCGCACAGGCTAAACCTCCCGGGCAAGACACACAGTCACACGTTAATACTTACACGTCACAGGCTCACATACACAGGCTCACATCCACAGGCTAAAACATACCGGCACACACCTAGGCTCCTGAAAATACTCACCTCAGGAAACACGTCTGCAAACGTCCGCGGACACGGTAGCAAGAGAGCATGGTCATCCCATCAGGCATCTGCGTCCATCCCATTGGCTCCACATCATGCAGCATGGTCCCGTCACATGAACGACGCAAGCCGGGTACCACTCTGCAGGGGGCGTGGCATTGGCACTACAAGAGTGTCAACTCAAGTCAATACAAGGTAAGTGATTTTGATCATGTTTAACCCAATCATGCTTGTTTGAGTTTTCACTGTCGTCATATTTGAGTTTCCACTCTCAACATTATGTATGCGTATACAGATCTTCGGAAGCGGACTAGTGGTTCAATTGAAAACATATGAGCCTTATTCTGAGAAAACTGGTCATAATGCATGTGCGTAAAGCGTCGTCCCAGATAAGCCTGTGCAGTCTGCACAGGCTAATCAGGGACGACACTTTCCGCCTAAATTTGATTTTCGGTAAGGAGGGACTTCCTTAAAACTAAAAATACCATAAAAGCACAGGCTAATCTGGGACGACACTTTACGCACATGCATTTTGCCCAGTTTTCTCAGAACGCGACTCATATGTTTTACAATGATACATGGGCAACGATGTAAAGCAATTAACACATGTGTTCGTCTACAATATGTGTACTCACCGACCTCTAGCACGCAAATATTTAACTACATCCGGTAAAACATAAAGCTGTTGTATAAATAATTTCATTCACATCGACGTATTAGTTTTTTTTAACTATCTGTAAAAGTAACTTATGATTTAGTAAATGCGATTTCAATTTATAGAAAGAGCGAAAACAGTGTCATGTATTCCGTTTCTCTTTCAAATCTTAATTATGTTTTTATTAGGTAAATGCAAGTTTATACCCATTTAAGAATCTAAATATATATATATATTTAAAAATCGTGTAAGACTTAGTTATAGCGCGATTCGGGTGCAATGTTAATTGCTTGTGCACTGAGTTTTTTTATAAGGTCAATCTCCCATGATAGTAGCACCTTTTCCCTTAATACTTATCGACATTTATAGCATAATTGAAGAACAACAAACATAATATTTAACCCGTTTGCATGTGCATTGTACGACACACAGGTTAAACGGTGACGATATACGTGCAACTAAAAAAAAAGACTGTCTCGTGATCAAACGATTTTTATTTTAACAGTGTTTAGTTAAATTGTGTCGTTATTTCAATTATATGTACTATTTGTTTCTTAGAATGCCTTCAAATAGAACGTAATGAAAATATGTTGGTGGTATAACAGTGGTGCCCATGGTTTTCGGAATTCTACGGATCCATCACTTCCGGGAGATGTCCTGGTGGCGACCGCATGATGATTTTTCAAACTGACCGCTATATGAATGTCCTCAACACTGCAACAAGTTAGCAGCTTCCAATGCGTTAATTTTATATGTTTTCGGGGCCATTGAAGAAACCGTTACGCTAAATACCCAGGTATGCATTTGTGTGGTTACAGAATGTTCAACAAAATATAAAACTCGAGCACAACAACGTGTATGTACATCAGTGTTTAATACATATTGAACAATACGCATAATCAGACGCTTTCATGATGCAACACCTTCATTTTATTGATTGCGTTATATCGCTGATTATTGATGCATATATGATTGTTTATCCTTTATTAATTTAACTGACTCATTTAACTGATTTGTTAACATGATTTAATTATTGGACATATACCTACAACATCTGGGAGCCTATGTTCTAATGATTGCTGTTTTTGCAACATTTTGTTTTCGGAGAAATTTAACTTAAATTATTTTATAATAACATTCATGACGCCATTGAAACATGGAACAGTTTATGCATCCGCATTCACACAAAAAATGATAATGGTTGCTTTTCATTATCAACCCAGATTAAACCATAAGATTCAGGTAAAGTATTCAGTACTAAAATACATCGATGATAAAAAGTGTAAAGCAACCGTGTACCCTAGTTATGTGTTCTTAACTAAGCTGCTGCTACGGGACTGTTGCATCAGTATGAAAGCATACACGTTTTTTCAGAGTAATGAATTACAGTCAAGTTACCATAACCGGATCAGTAGCGTAATTAAGTTGTTCTGGTGAAAAGCAATACATGTTCTGAGACTTCTTTTACACCAGTTTGATTAAATATTATCTTTGCTTACTGTTTCAGCACATATTTTAAACGCAGGCAAAATGTATTTGTGATACCTTTTGTCGCCGCAGAATTCATGCAAAAACGGATCAGTTGTAGCCATAACGGATCACGTGACTTAAACCACTCAGGGGGCATCTAACACGCTATTTGAACTGTGGAAACATGAAATGTGTTGTTTACAATGACCAAGTTACATTGCCAGATATAAAGTATATTCAATTTTGTGTTGTTGTTATTGTTTTCTTTATGTGATCTTTTATCCACACTTTACGCATGGTGTTCTTGGGTGAATTATCTGTTGAAAATCCTTAAAAGATCGAAAAGATATGGGCATCTTATAAACCATGTAAATTGTTTGAATAATATCTAATCATCGATATTGAACATGGTACATTAATAAAACATTAAGATTGAGATTATTTATTGTAAGAATCAACAAGATTTGCAAATATTTTAATATTATATATTATCAATACGTTTATTATCACGCTTGATCCGTTATTGCCCTAATTCTTCATTTCATTAAAGGTGTTGCAAAGTCTTAAACACGAATCAAAACTGAAATGGACTTTTGCAGGCAGAAAGACTACTAAATGGCCTATAAATTAATGCGTAAACTTCTTACTTTCCAACGGAGTTATAGCATGTGGCATCGAAAAATGTTCAACCTCGATTTGGAAACGAGACGGAAGTCAACAAAGTCGTATACACATGTCAGCACAACATACCTCAATGAGTAGCTCCGATTACGACTCTATCAATGCGTTTTAAAGAACAGACCTTGAAGATGCTGTGTGCAAAATATCATCTAAAAATGTCAACTATATATCGCGATACGCAGTCTTGAACATAAAAGTGATCCGCTATGGGTAATGATCCGGTAATGGTAACTTGACTGTACTCTCTTCCAACTGGGTTTATATCTATACCACATATTCCTGCTACGCTGTTAAAATCAGATGGTTTACGTCCGTACTAGTATAAGTATAAAAATCACAAATATTATAAATTAAACCATCTTCACCAGTTGAACAGATAAATCAAGCCCCGTGGATAGAGGTAGATTTGTCCACACGCTCTGGTTAAATAGGCATTCGTAACTTCTTGCGCAATATAATACATGGCAACCCATTGCTCTTATGAAAGATCGACGCATGTGCCTTATTGCCTAATTATATCTGATGAAAAACGAAGAAATGTTCAACCATAAATCCGAATACTTTAAGTTTCACAGGGGACACATAGTTAATGAGGGTTGCAAATCTTGTCTTTGCAAATGTGTGTAACTCGTTATTAAACTGTTTAATTTTTGGATCGCTCAGTGTGATGTGATACATATGTAATATATGGTGTACATGTGCGGTACGAGCTGGTGTTCGCATGCGTGGATTTCTTAACGATCAAGAAGCCTGCAATCAATCCTGTTCAGAATGCTCTTCGATCGGACATCCTCCGCAGTTTAACATTATGAACAGCTTATTTCAATGTATGCATGCCTTTTACACGTCTGAGTTTCCATTTTTGACCGTGACCTGTTTAATCTCGTCTGAGCCCATACCGTACTCTAAAGATTGCTTAATGCATTGTTTTTAATTGGGTCAAGATTGCTCATACACATGACAGCCTTAGTCAATGTCGAAGGCAAGTGGCAGCCTGTTCGAATTACATTTGCAATGAACGGCTCATTTATTGTAATTAACCATGGAGATTTGATGTTTATCTGTTTTATTACGATAACAGCAATGGTATGCTCTGTATTAAAACTTATTAACACTTATCATATACAAAAATGATAAAAGCATCAGAGAAAAGAAAATTATTTTGCTTTCAGTTGTAAACTGTTTCCTAATCTTCTCAGTAAAGAGCTCGTTTATGGTCTCATTTTACTGATTAAATATTCACGGTATTTCCCGAAAGCAACCGCATACCGACGATGTATTATTTTATCGGACTGCCCTTATAACTTTAACATACTATTCGAAAGGAATTCAAAAATATTCGCATACATGGATTTTCAAGTATAACACACGGAAACCATGAATGCACGCGTCCCAGAAGAGTCTAAGCGTAAGTTATGAATCATTTTTATAAAATTGATCACATTTAACAAAATATGAAATGCCAAATAATTATCTTGAGGCGTTTTACGTAAATCAAAATTATCAAACTGTTGCGTAGAAGAGTAGTAGAGTATTGATTTATGTGTATAACGTTTTTTTCTTGTGAATTATTCGTCTGCGAAATTTATCCTGCATAATATTATGCATAGGCAAATACTGTAAATGAAACGTCAGCAAAAAGTTACGTCCGGGTATGAAACATAACTTATTTATGTTTGTTCATATGTTTGGTGTAAAATGTTTATTGGTGTAAATGCCAATATATGATTCATATACATTTAACTTGTTTGTCTAACTTAATTTGCGTATAGTAATTACATAGTAATATTTAATATAAATACCGACGCGGGTATGGTAAATTTAAATTTATTTTTTTCCGCAAGTTATTGTGGTTATGTTTAATTTAAGATTTTTTTCGAAACTAATCGTGATTCCAAAACATGTATATGTCACGAGAATAAATTGTTAGTTTATCTACATATAGGGATTAACATCTAACATTTTACATGTTTAAGTACAATATGGTGACACACGTATTGATACAAGTCGTAATTAATTAAAGTAAATGTTTAAAAAATGCATAACTTGGATTTTCCACTGCAATGATACGTGAAATATATGATTTGACACATATCGGATAAGTAATAATATGCATATTAGTATTAACGTAATCAGCGCCAATAATGGCCGAAGAAGAGCTGGTTACTTTCAAGGTCCGATTCTAACTACAGACTGCGGACATTTCTATAGATCATACTGTAGACATGTAATGGTTTTACCTAATTTTCCAACAAACTAATTACGTTTTAATCTTTCTTAACTCAAAGAAGGTCGTAACCTGTTTTTCTGTTTTTCATACGACTCATACCACTTATCCTCCTATACGACTCATACCACTTACCCTCTTTTTTTAAGGATAATAACATATAATCTTTACGCCAGGTAACCGCTGCATTCGTTTAGCTCATATGAATCTGTCTAAAAATATCCTTGTTCCTCAACAAGAAAGTAGTGCTATCCAAAATAATTTTATAACGTTGTTAAGTTGCTTTACTTCATAAATTCTACAACAAAGTTTGATCAGCAATTATATAGTAAAACATTATACAAAATTAATGCATTCATTATATATTTTAAAGAAACCACTCTTTTAGCGTGTTATATATGTCAAGGCTAGTCGCTTACGTATTCGCAGTGTGTCTACACGTGTAATGAATTGAGTGATGATTTCTTAGAAATTCGAAATTTACCACAGGTTTTGCATACTGTGGTGGTTGTGTTTTTATATTTAGCTTCTGTACTTTTAGAACAATTCCAAAGATCATACCAATTATTGGAATTATTTGACCATTGTGAATTTGCAACTTTACTGCATGATGGGTCGGGAGAAAAAAATCCATTTTGGGCGTGTTGACAGCAGAGGAATGGAATTGTTTTCCTGAATGATTGAATTGTGCACAAATGAAGATGACTCTCTAGTTGCAGTAAAACATGTTTCCAACAGCATTGAACTTCTTTTCGGTGTCACAGATTGTTTTGAAATTGTGCTGTAATTTATGATGATCTTAACGTGTTTTGTGATTTGCATGATTTCATTAGCTGCCATAGTTAGTCTCTAAATTTTTAACTAAGCGTTTTCCTGCAAAATAATTAATTGTAGTGTTAGCCTTATCAACACCGTCTCGATTGCCTATGTTGTCGAAATATTTGCAGGTTTAATTTGCCTTTGCCTTAAGAACAATTGATCAGAACTCTAAATTCTTTGTAAAATGTACAGACAATAACAATATCGTTTTAAATAAATCTTAAGGAAACAAGCCTAGAGCTTCTGCATTCTTATCGGATGCCGAGATTGAACAACTTTATGCGGAAAACTTTTAAGGTTTGAACTTCCTGTCCAACATGATATTTAAAATGTATTATGCAGCGTTATATCATGCGAGATAAACGTGGTGGTATAGTTAATAAATAAATAAATAAATGAATAAATACATACATAAGTTCTTATCATGAACATGATAAGACATGATAAAATCCTTTTATTGGATTATATTAAAGTAAAATACTTGCAATGGTTATATGAGCTGCTTTATTCATTAAAACAAGCATCATTGATCGCGAGTTTACACATTTGTAACCAGTGTGGGCCTTTTTGTATGTTCGCATCATAGTGTTGACTGTTATAAATTATTTTTTAACACGTGTTGATCTATAACATCTTAATACGTGCTTTTAAATAAACATTAACCTAAGTACGTCGATGTATGTCTCGTTCTGTAAAGGAATTACTAAATAGTTATATTTTTCTGAAAGAAAGGTCGTCGTGGGTGTGTGGTCAATACAGTGCGAAATCAAAATTTCATATTACGCACTTTGAAGCGCCTGTGTCTGAATAACATTTAAAGCTCAGCTGTTGTAGATGTATACGTGATAAAATCCCTGCGTATTGCATGATTTGAGCCGCGTTCTGGAAAATCTGATCTTAATTCCTATGCTTGAAGTATCGTCCCATATTAGCCTGTGTAGTTTGCAACGGCTAATCAGGGACGGCACTGTCCACCTTAACTGGATCTTCGCTACGAAGTATCTTCGTTAAACGAAACATACCAAACGCAGAAGGCGGACACTTAACTATCATACCTTTAGCCCAGTTTTCCCCACAACGAGGCTCTTTAATTGCCATTATCAGTGAAAAAAACATTGAAAACAACATATTGAAGGCCTTTATACCAAATAAGTATAATCTAGGAATAAAATATTTCAATATAAGTCGTATTTGTAAAGAATTCTAAGTGTTTGAATTTGTGTTGACTTTTAACAATGCGAGTTTGTCTAACAAATAGGCGGTAGTAATATATTGACGGTAGAAATATACTGTCGTTAGTAATATGTAACCAATTAAGAAGTTTAGGTACCAAAAATTTTAATTGAGCGAATCAATGTGAATGTCACACGAGATTTGTTGAATTCATAATGCAAAATCCTTCTCCGCTGTTTCGCAAGGTGTACATAACTGCTTTATGTGGAATGCAAGCCGATTAAGTGCGGAAATCTGTGCCCTTGTGCTGCAAAGTTTCATATCTCCAGGTAAGTTCTGGCTGGACATCATGGATATGTAAGAAGGTGCTCAACCTCACGAATTGGGACAACACTTTCGGTACCTGAACCTTAAGGGTGGCACCAGTAAGTGTGCTATCGATTGGTGGTCGCTTCTTGTGTGGAGAAAGGCAACTTTCTCCGCTAACATGCCGGGTAAGCACTTTAAGTTATGGGCAAAGAAAAATTTGCATTTGTGGACTTTGTCCCCAAATATTTATGTGTTTGTATAACCAGACTTCCCCATTAAATTGCAGTAATGAAGGAAATATAACAAACAGGACTTCGTGACATCGATTTTGTCACCGACGATCGCGTGCGTTAATTCAGAAAGTACATTTGTGTCCAGGTGAATGTCACATTAGGCACGAACTATTTCATATAATGCCGGGTAAGCACTGTAAGTTATGAGCAAATACAAAAATGCATTTGTGGACTTTGTCCCCAAATATATATACATGGGTTTGTATAATTATACTGACCCATAAAATTGCGGCAATGAAGGAAATTTAACAAACAGTACCCGCGTGACTTCGTGACCTCGATCAGGTGAATGTCAAATTAGGCATGAACCTTTTCATATCATTTAATACAGTTATTTTCCCTCGTATTTGATACTTAAGTAGCACAAATAAAGATGATTTGTGATTTAACGGATTACACGGTGTTTGAATCTTTTCTAACATATGAACTTCACCGCATTTCTGTCAGACCGTTCGGTCGAAATATTCTCAAAATTTACCATACGCGACCAAGTGTTTAATATATACATAAATAAAGGACCACGAACGTATGTATAATCGGAACGCAAGACTGCTTCCAGAGCAGCTGGAGTTTTACTTCTTAATAGTTATAAAATTTAGCATCGTATGCGACGTTTAAAAAATAATCTTATAATTATGAACTTACATCTAAAAGAAACATATTTTCACTTCTGTATAAAAGGTTGCCTTTTTACCTCCATTGTTTCACTAACGATCTTTTGCGCTTATTCGGGATATGAATGTTCACAAATAAAACCAAGAATTTCTTTACTAGTGTTTCTGGAATTTCATTTGTCCTGCATTTGATAAAATCTAATTTAAAGTTCGTAAACGTAAGAACACGACTTTTATTAATAGCTATTTTCAGAATATCTTTGTTTTATCTTAAAACTTTGCCATTCCCAATATACTTGAATTTATGGGGGAGAAAACTATATGTGAAAGACAAATGCATGCTGGTTTTCAGAAAGCACTGTTGCCCAATGCTGTTGGCCAGACCAGCGGTGCCAATATACTCGGTATAATATACAATAAAACCCTTTCTCTTAGCTATAAATATTGGTCTACTTTCAGTACCGGAAGAATGTTGTAGCCGATGCAATGGTCATGTCGTAAAAGCCATTGTACAGCTTTTACTATACATTTTCAAATCGACGTAATACATACGGAGCGCACTGTTCCAATCTACCCACTATATCCACGTCGTGTGCGTTTAATGTTTATATTCAACTTAAGTAAATCGACTAAATACTCACAACGGTCACTCATAAACAAAAAATCAAATTCAAAGAGAAGATATATTTGAAGAAAGTATAATCAGAATCAGAATATAATATTAAGGAGTGTTATCAAATATTTTAACAAAAACTTAAATAACAAGAACGAACTTGCGTCTGGTAGAATATATCTCGAACAGTAACCAAATACGAGTCCTGGTTATCGGAATATATTGCGCCGGTTTTTTTTTAAATAAAACAAAATACGCTGATCCCTCCAAGACACAATTAAATCAAGAACAGTATCACAATCATTAAATCAAATATGTGGTTGATAAATATAAATTGAATGGCTCAGAGATAATATTGCACATGCATAACATAGTCATAGACTCTAAAAAAAGCACTCACAAAAAAAAGATAAATCAATGAATATAATATACTAAACAATACGATATTTGATAAACGCAAATAAGCGTATCGAATGGCACAACACAAACTCAAGCACGAATTCACAACTAAGGTAGCAATATACAATTTCAGCTGACAATGCGAAATCGCAGAGCATGACTTTAGAAAAAAGGTAAAATAAGTAACTAAGCAACAGTTGATCTGTTTTTCAAGTCGATAGCTTTTTCACATTAAAGGTATGGAGTTTTTAAACGGCATAATTAGTGATATTTGAACGATGCAACTTACCGTGTAAAGACAGTGCATGACATGTGTTATGCCACTTTGAGTGTAAAAATAGTAAATGTACATTCGTTTCAGTTGACCTAGGATTAAATACATGCAATCATTTTCACATTACCATTCACATCAGTAAGAATTTTTTTTTCATATTAAGAGTTAGATATTATTATGCAATGTATATACAAAATAATAAAACAAGATGTATTACATTTTTATAGAAAAAGTAAGACTGACAAGGAAGATAATACGTGTACAAATATACAAATAACAAATCTACATAATGTCAACACAACACTATTAAATCATGTTCCATTTTGTGCAATTAAATGTTACTTATGAAGACCAGTCACAACTTTTCTAGTAATTCGTATCGTGTTTCATATTGAATGGACTATTGTCGATAAGTATAATAATTAACATCGGGTTTCTGTATAGTGGTATGTTTGACCTTGTGGTTGTTACGTTCTTAAAATGTTAGACTCGGCTGCTAAATAAGTCGCCGTTGTGTAATGGGTATGGTGTCTGCCTAGAAATTTGGAGGTCGAGGCTTCGATCCCCACTGTGGGAGCGTTCACCCACAAAGATTCTAAGTACTTTTGTTTAGCCCAGAAAATGGACTCGGGGCGTTACAAATAAGTCGTAAGTACTTTAATGCAATCGAGATAAAATAAATAGGTTTAAAACGTGCAAAATTTGCTATAAAAGATCAGTTTGTTTTTTGTGTTCAAATTTAGAAACTACCCTATCAAGGCTGCACAGTTTACTGGCAACTTAAAAAAGGTAATCTGTTCGAGAAAGGGTTGTAAACAGACCACAACCAAGCATGGCGTTGATAAAGTTCTCAAGGGACATGGTCATCCGGCATTCATTTGCTAGCGTATCTCAGTTTAAGGAATAAACCCACCATCATTTCTGAGGATGAGCTTTTGTGACAGACACAAAGATTGTTGATCGGTTGTGCAATAACTGTTCGAAACAGGCATTGTTTCGTATAACGAACGTATTTGCTTGCGATTAAATATTCATGTTGGTCAGGGTTAAAATAATTTATATACATATAATAAAAAAACACAGTATAATTATTCTATAAACTTATCAAAAAAGTTCATTCTGTGTCATCATCATATTCTTCTGTGCAACGCCCGACTCTACCGATGCAGTAACCTTCTTTCTCCTCTTCTACATCTCCCTCTAAAAAATCAAACTAGTTTTTATCAAATGCTAGGGTATATGCTAACGGCTATTTGTGAACATAATTTAGCAAGAACAACACAGAGGCATAACAATTTGCGCTAATGGCCGCCCTAGTGTTCGGTGTTTTCAATGCAGTTCTACTACTAATTCTATTGCAGATCGGAATTCTTCCTCCTTTCCAAATCTTTTGGTCGGTGACTATAATCGAACCAACGTTCTGTTTCACTCGGTCCTTGTCTTTCATTGCTCTACTATAGCATCATGATGTTCATAGTATCACAGTCATTGTAACAATCTCTACCAAATAAACAATATCTGTGTTATCCTTCAAATCGGTGTGAATGGGCCTCTTTCATGTAAATATTACATTTTGCAGTACATACACATATATGTTTAACTGTGCAAAATACATGCAGAAGTTTCTGAATATACTAGAAGCTTAAATTATTCATAAAACACAAAAAAAACATTACACAACATATGTTTTCCTTCTCTAGAATATGATGCTCTATGTGCAATACAATAAAACGTACTCATGCATACATAAACATTACAGTCCAACAAACTGAAAACTGTTTCCGTCAAAAATAACTACTTTATGGCGTTAATACATATGCTAGGATTGCAAAATTAAAAACACTAAACGTACAGACAATTTAAGTTAAAATCTAAAAAAGTTCTACAAATCATGAGTCAAAATATTTAGTTGGACGAAAGCAAACTTCGCAAATATGAGTGCTTTAACCGTTAACAAACTGAACCGCATTGGTGTTCATTCATTAAATGTTAGCAAAGCAAAACACTTGTATAAAAACGCTGCTCCATTAAATATCACATTCATGAAATCATTGAAAAAAACATGTTATTCCATTAAAGCAAACAAGAACTATGTATTGTATTGTATGCAACGCATAATAACTTCCAAGCAAGTGTAGACGTCGCATATATTTAAATATTACCGTAGGATAACTATCGATACAACGATCACATATGTCTGTAATACAATAATTTATGTCTCTTTGAGTAAAAATAAGCACTAGACTTTTATATTAAACTATACCCCAGCAAAAACTTAAAGTCTACATGATGCACGATAATTCCTAGCAATGTATATCCCTTAATTCATGCAAAATAAGCTTTATATCATATTAATAAATTCTAATGAATATATCATATAAACCTCTAAGACAAAAAATAGACAATACACTTTTTTATCAAAGAAGAGAAACTTATAAATAATTAAATTCACACAAGAATAATTATCGAAAAGTCGATAACACATTAAAACACATAGAGAATGTAATTAGAACATTTTGTTTCATTCAAGAATCATTGCACATTTTTTTTAAATAAAATGGTATATTTTAATCAAATCAAATCAAATGTAGTTATTAAATCACAAGTCGTCATTTGTTATGTAATAATATCACTATTACAAATCCTCATGTACACGTAAGCATCCTTTACTCGCGAATATATATTTAAATACCTAAACATCGACAAGAGAAACATGCGGTTCGTCAACAAATTCCTAGATTCTGAAAATTAGTGGTACATAGTAAATAAGATTACATCATACTTAAAGTTAAGTGAGAATGTGAAACGAATATAATATTACACACGTTAAAGGGGGTAAAGAGTAATAATAACGAGCTCAAAATAAATGTAACGCTAAGTACAATAAGGAAAAAGTTAACTAAAAATGAATACGTTAATCGATAATATAAGTTAATTTCAATGCCACTAACGGCAGCAGATAATACATAGTTTACAAAACAATATAAATATGCGTTGGCTCATCATAAATGATTTTAGCTATCAGTTAGTATTTTAAATCTTTGAACAGTATGATGTACAAGTAGTCTCTAAAATATCTCCAATTTAAGAGAATTTACAAACAAATTAAGTTCTTAAAATATAAAATATGCATAAGCGTGTGGATATACATTTAAAAGTATAATAAGGCTGTGAGCAAGATCGTACTGATACATAATTACATTATATGATTGCAATGTTTGCTTATGAATTTAACATTAAAATGGCTGTTCTTTGTTCACCATTTCATTGATGCACTCCTGGGTATAAATGTGTTCATCGGTGTTATATACCCACCATCTACACTTCCCCTGAGTGGTCTTCTTGTGTCGTCTGGAAGCGGCGGAAGTGCCCTATTGAGTTGCAGACCGCCCTCAGATATGCAGTCGTACGTATCCCCATCTTCCAGCTCAAGGTAAGGGTTAACGGGCACCTGTAAACATATTATGTTAGCCATGAAATGTATTTTTGTTATGAGGTTATATGCTATCAAAGTTGTCTCTATAATGATTGTAGATCTACACCATCATTTGTTAATACATGTATCTTTATCGCCGAGAGTTTAAAAACACACCGGTGTTTAGGTATTTTCACGTACCAATGGGATGTCCACATCGCGGTTCTGATCAAGAATGGGATCTATGATGGCCAGGTTGATGTTTGAGTCTACGATGTTGTGTGTGCTTGTATTGACAACGTTAGCAGGGTCACCGGTTGGCTCCCTCTGAACATATCGCGCTCCAAAATGAAGCTGCACGTTAGCTCTTCTTCTGCAGGTAAACAATTTGATCGGAAATCATTCTTTGATAAATATTATGTAAATGAGATGGTTTGTACAAGGCCCACTACGCTTAAAGAATAATCGATTTGTAAGCTCACCAAAGCTCGCTTTATATGAATTGATTTGAAAATTGAAAACGAACAATTTTGTCCTCAAGACTCTTTTGTTTAAAATTTAATTTAATACCATTTTTTGGTTTTCTACAAAGTTTATGAATTTCATAACCATGGAGTAAAAATGTTTTATAATGCTTATACAGTTAACACGCGTTTAATTGATGATGTCATCTTCGAATATACATGGTTTTATTTTTGAAAAGAAAAAATCAACAGTCTGTTTATATTTATTTCGTACGATGCGTTCAATTGGTATATAGAAGGTCAATGGGATGTTTATTTACCAAAAAATATGTTTTTGTTTATGAAACTATGTATTAAATGGTTTATTGGGACATAATTTGTTTTTAAAGCTCATTAAAAAGTAAAAACTATCAATATTATAATGCAACCTTTTTTTTCTGTGGGAGACTTTCAGCTGTTGTAGTAAAATCGTTATGTCAAATTAACCGTACATTTAGTAACGCCATTCCGATCGTCATATCGATAACGAAAATAAGTCTCATTGAAGAAGACTATTTTGTAGGCGTAAGTTCGTATTCCTTTGAAGTGATATTTTCAACAAAAGATTTGGATTTGAACATACTGTATTGACTTTTTCATTTATGCAATATTATAACTTTGTATTTTTATGTAAAAAAATGAATATGCATTGTTTCAAACAATTAGGTAATTTAACAGCGCTGCGTCACTTACATATGTGGGCGAGTATAGGGCTCTTATATCATGTTGAATGATCTAATACGTGAGCTGTGAACAATGTCGAATGTACACAATGCTGTCAAATAATATTTTAACTATAAACACACAAGATATTCATGGACTTATTCGCATTATGTACGTTCATTACATTTTACAACATCATTTACGCAAATGATTTTGAGCGCACATGAGAATATAATAATACTAAAGCTGTCGGAGTGTTTTTATATCTTAATCATGTTTAAAAGTTTAGAAAAAAAAACACTTTTTTTACGAAATGCATTTGTCATGTGTCAACAGCATTCAAATTCTACAGATTTTAAGTGAAGAAATAAGTATAGGTGCAAAGAATGACACCGGCTGATTAGATGACCAAAATGTATGTGATGAATGTATATATTTAAGTAAAAAACAAAATCGAAGTGTCCCTTCAAATGCTCGAAAAGCTGAATATTTTTGTTTTCACAAATAATAGCCGGAAGTGACTATTGTCCCGATTATATATGTGCTTTGGACGCAAGTTAATAGTGCAAATGCATTCTTAAGTTCTCAAATCCTACACCTACGTCGCCGTAACGATTGCATAAGTAATGAAATATACAACCATATTTAATAAGTAGACTTTTTCGCGGACCGACTAACGATAATTATTTAGCATCTTAGCCTTGTAAGTTCCACACAAGCTTTCATACGGTACATTCTTAGTCAGAGACTGGAACTATTTATCACAAGCATGATATTTACATTGAACAATCCTGTAATTTGTCAACAAAACGTTCAATTTTGGGCATTGTCTAAACAGGTTCAATTTTTTGTTTTAGTCAAAACGTTGAAACCGCACATTTAGAAACGATATATATTAATATAACATATTGTTCTATACAAACGAACTTGCCCCTTATCATTTTTGACAATTATCATCTTCATTATTAAACAAAAGTAAACATCCCGTATTTATCATTCTGATATGGAAATTACATGAAATAATGTCTGCCCTTATATAGTGTTTACACGGTATTTGATGACGTTTTGTTCCGATAAAAATATGAACAAACGCTTTTTGAATATAAAAATACATAAACCTATATATAATTTAATAATAATAATTTGTATAAGCACGACACGAATGTATATACACATATGTTTGCATACTAACTTCTTGTAAATGATGACAATACTAATAGCTGCAACAAGAATTGCAATAACGGCGCCCACACTAGCGACGATGTAAAGCAACTTCGATGATGAACCAGTGTCTGAGACCTCTGTTTTGAAAGCAGGATACGCTTTTGACGTGAATGAGGCTACAGTGAATGTGTATTCATCCGATTCTACAGTTTTGTTATCCGAAGGTCTAGGGCCTGCAGAAGAATCCACAAATGCTGCAATGGTTGATTTGCCATTAATAATACTAATTGAAAGTAATATAAATTGAGATAAAGCAACACAACTATGAGAAATTGTGTAGCGAATATGTTGTTGTTATATTATAAATTGAAAAATAAAAGGTTCTGAATTTGAGATTGTTATCATGATGTTCATTTAAAGCTCAGGCGTATTGCAGCGCAATAACGAGAGGCTTCGTGAGATTATGGTACTCTGAATTTTATCAAAGTGTCATCCTTTGTTCACGTCAGAGTCCTAACCAAGCTTTCATTGTATTTATTTATGATGTATGACACGTTTTATTAACTTAAACGAAACTTGTATTTTGCGGAAGATTCGTTAACCTTTATGTTTTTTTAATGAAGTGTTAAATAACTTTCACCTCATATCATCAGATTCCACAAAATCTGCATTAAATATATCAACGTTATTATACTATATCTACTACAGCATCAGAACTGTAACTTATTGAGCACAATGGAATAAAATCAAGGAATACTATTGTGCATTTTATTATAACAAGATGACTTAGGAACCAAGTTTTAATATGTCCCGATAATGAGAAACAATATTTGTGGTCAACACTAGGGAGACAGTTCGGAACATAGATGTGTGGGGCACTGTATGTCACATAATCTGATCAAATATATATATTACGTCTGGCTGTTCCTGTTGATGACGAGCTAGCATATTTTAAAGTGTATACTTCTTATTAGTTTATTCAAATTTATAAAGCGCGCTGTTATCCCGGCGATTTATTAGTGTTACTGATATTTTTATAGTATGACATAATCATATTACCAAGTTTACACGTCTTGTTGTCTGTCATCAATTGATCCCCATCCTGACACCCGCAGGTATAACCATTTGGTATTGGGTGACAGAATGTGCTGCATTCTCCCCGCCCATTGTTACTACTGCACTTGGTCGTCGGACCTGATATGCACATTGCGTACTCAATTAATATTATTAAAACATGATACCAGTCTTCAATCACATGTATACTGTTTGAGTCTTAAATTGAGTACAATAAAACATTAAAATATGTATATTATTGTATAGAATAATGAGTGTAATTAAATAACAGGCAAAACCCTGTAACCTTACATGGCCATGTTAATACTGACAATACTTGTATACAAATCAAAAAATCATAAGTTAATGTTTTGTTATAAAATACACGTCGGCCTTTTGACGATTTTTATAATGACTAAGCAAATTCACTTACCGTCATTTGAAATGATGTCTGCAAAAATACCAAATGAAATCCTATCTGGATTTGCAGCAATATGCGAAATCTCCAACTTGTTTTGTTTATGATGCTTTGTTAGATAGCTAAATAAACACACACTAATATTAAAATAATTAAATGAGGCAACAGCTGCAAACGCATGCTTCTTGCTTTTAAATGTATATAAATCGCTGTGAATGTGAACTTTACGGAATATGGAATTAAATTAGCAATATTTTCTTTTTATTGCAATAATGCTATAGTTGTATCTTATCATGGTTGCATAGAACTGCCATACTATACACGCATATGTTAGCGATTATATTAGCATTATCAACTTAAATATCATGCTAGTAATCTTGTTTCTTACTAATTTTCGCGAGTTCGTGTCCTTTGCATTGTTCAGTGCTTTACATAAATCTGCACTAAATGTACCACATAATTCAAATACTACAATCTTAAGTGGTTACAACGAAGTGTTATCGTTCGGGTTGTAAGATAATTATCGTATTATTAAATGCGTGACAAGTGTTTACGTATTATACTACACGTCCACATTTATTTTCGCATTATAATACAAAACAACCTGGTAGCACGAAAGCAATATCACGATCATTTTGTCTTAATCTTTGCGTACAAGTTACGTATTACGCAGGCATTCGCAAACGTCACAGTACTAAACAAAGAACTATCGTACTAGTGTGGCAACACGAATCGTATAGCGAATACAAAGTGTTTGCGAACCTGAAGTGGCAACAGGAACATAAACGTGTTCAGAATCGACTTGTCACTTAAATAAAATGATGATGTTCGTACAAATTGAGGAAATATCTAGTTTTATATCGTTATTATGATATGATAAAAGAAATCGTTTTTTAAATATATTATTAAAATGAATATTGCCTTGTCAAGTTTAAATTTGCTTTGGTTAGACCTGTTAAAAATTAAAATGGTAACAGGCATGCCAACGTTTCATTATGTATGTAAGCAGATGATGTTGATAATACAAATCACGTGTTTCTCCATTATTTGGAGACCTAGAAACAACACCATGTACTTTCGTCTCTGGGTTTTTTTTAGGCAATTTAGTTTAATAATACACTATCTAACATAACACGTTTCGCAAACTTGTACTTAATGTATCGGATAAATAACGCAAGAAATATGTAGTAACACTTTAGAGATTCGTTTGCAATTTCAAGAAGTATTAGACTTGAATGTTTCGCGAAGCTTCTGTTGCCACCCAGATGGTAATATGACACCATATCTTACCTCTAGCAGAAGATATTTGGTATAAACTAAGAGTTTGTGAACTTGTTTCATAAAATGGAACTTATACACAAATACATACAATTGATCCCGGTGTGAGTAATAGAGATATTCGCCAACGACTATCAGATCTTCTACCCAACCTCCAACTGTATAGAACCATACACACGTATTGGGCTCATATTCACACCGGTATATGCTTCCCGAGTAAAGTGCATATATTGTTTTGCCTGAAAAATAATAATTACCAATGTGATGTATATTTGTTTAAGTATATACTAAAAAAGTTAAAGAACTTTAAACAACTTTAGCAAGTCCATAGTGTTTTAGTTGTTTTCATTCATGACAATTCGTTCAACGAATACAAAATACAGTTTATTGTTTACTTACTGCATTCCTCTATTGGCCATTTCTTTACTTTACTTTTGTGTATTGTGTATATATAAATATATACAATACGCACACATATATATTCATTTCGATTGATTGGCTTAATAAAGGTATATATATATATATATATATATATGTGTGTGTGTATTGTATATATATATATATATATACATACAGACACACACACAAATATATATATATATATATATATACCTTTATTAAGACAATCAATCAAAATGAACAAAGAAGGAACATATATTGTGCTTGAAAATCTTCTTCAGAAACATGTGTACTTGAAAATGGTGTATTATTTAAATGTATAAGCTTTTCATGAATGGTTTGATTAATACAACTCAGACATGATTAACACTCACTCATTTTATCTATGGTTAGTCGATTCGAACAAGTCAGACACATGTTGTTTTCGTTTGCATTGTGGCTGACAAGGGTGATTTTAGTCGTTCCATCCATGTTCATTCGTTTGATAGAACGTGTCATAGAAACAATAGGGAGGCTGCTGTCAATCCAAAAAATCAACCTGAATAGTTTTAAAATCCATGGTTTGAATACGGTTAATATCGGGAACGTACGGTGTACCGCAATATCATCAAATTTAGACATAGACAAAGGTAGTATCCACCAACGCAGCTGTATATTGTAAGTGATACTATTGATCGCAACAAGCAAACCATACAGATTTATAAACAATACATACCCCGAAGCAGGATCTAAAGCAATTTCCCCAACGATATCCGTGCCAAGTTGTATCAATGTTCTATTGAGCCCATCTGGGGACATTACTCCAATACTTTGTTTCGCATTAACTTTGTAAGCATAGTAAATATTGCCCGTACTATAATCCATGTCAAATGTGTCTATAAATCGATCTGTATAGATACCTTAAACAATAAAACATATACATGTTGATTATATTTAATTGTAAAATAATAATAATATTGATCAAATCCGCAACCATTTAAATTAAAATGTCATATCTACTCAGAATTACATCTTCATTGGAAGCGTTTGCGGGGACTATTGATAGTAAACACTCAACTGTTGCTTATACAGACGTACTACAATGAATTATAAAAAGTGCATTTTGATAAAAAGGTTATCGTGCTTTGGCCAAATGAAACCCATGTAATTTTTCGGACGCGGTAAAGTGTTATTATCATGCTTAAACTGGTCATTGAGAAAAATTGGTTTCTTTATGTACACTTACAAATTCAAAGTGTGTTAATTTGTCGTTCGTTTTCTTTCCCCTTCTTTTAATAACGAAAATGATATTGTAGGTAAGTGGTTTCGTAAAGCGTCATACTACTGAGTAAAGGCCAAGGTCACAATAATACATGTTTTCCAATCGCTTTGATTAACTATAACGAAGTCCAGACGATAAGTCGCGAGAAAAGATATACATCTCACAAGGTAAAAGTCAGTATTTCAATTTCAATATCATTTTTATTAGGGTTTTTTTACTCAGGAATATCTTCAAGTGTAATATGTTCTTCCAATGATTATTTCGAGGCGCGATGTTTTACATGCACAGCAACTGCTTCTCGGCTAAACATGTTGCTGAAAAGTTCAACCATTCTTGAGTTTCATACACTCAATGATGTTCTTATAATGTCGCCTACTTGTGTGAATGATCGTCATTTCGGACGTATTTCGAGTTTCTTGCATACACAAACAAAAATTCGGTTTAACTTAACGTCATTTGAGATTTTTAAGCAAAAACCTCCATTAGTGATTATATTCTTAATTTTCCCAGATTCGAATACAGCACGCAGTTAAAGTGTTTAACGTTTTTTATCTATCCTAGCAAATCCGAATAACATAGTGTAGTGAATTAAACATCAAATGGCATTACAATACAAATAAGTGTAAACAAGACGTTGTGTTTCCTCCCGTCATTTCTGTAGTGTTCGAATACTATATGGGGAAATAAAATTGTAGATTGACAACCAGGCATGTAAGAGAATCCTTAATAGTTGGGTAAATTCTTCCTTTTACGTTAAGATTAGATAGAATATCCTTGAAATTTTTCGGAGGAAGAACAGAAAATCCAAATATTGTATTAAAGTACTTATACGTTTAAATAAGTTTTTTAGAACACAAACATATATACAAACTTTGAGCAAACACATGTGTATGATCTGTTAACGACACATATACCAAACAATTTTAATTGTATCGCACATATTTAAAAGTCAAGCTTAAACGCAAGCGCTCTCAAGTTTGCCACAAATAAATATGTAATAACAATGTTGAAGCTGAGATTCGAAGATGTAATTCAAACTTAAGAAAAATATATTTTTACTGATACAACTATTCTTAACTTTATACAAATATGGGCAAACCTTACAATTGATAATTCATGGGTCTGTTCAAATATTTTAATATTTTTCAATGTCCTATAATGTACGTGTTTCGAATACTAATCTATTTCGAAAAAGTAACAACAAGTAAAACAACGCCGAATAACAATGGTTTGCATCTGGTATATAGGTCGAGTTCAATTTTACATAACCGGAGGTATTGTCCTTAAAATACACATTTTATATATGTGTCGCCACGCTTAACGTTCCAAATATTGCTGCTGAACTGATTTAACATTTAAAAACACGTGCGCAACTTGATATTGTTATTAAATTTTCAACGACAGTACTTCCGACATAACCGAGGATAAGGTACTTCAACAAAATACATGTTTAAAATGTGTCGCGCATTATTAAAAAATGTAGTGTAATGAAGATAAAACTATAAACGTCATTTGAATCTGATTATTTTTTGTGAATCTTTATAAATCGGACATGCCCAAAGTCCGGTTAGCATAAAATACATGAATATCAAATTCAACACTGTGTGATATGATTATGTTCAGATGGCTTGAATTTTACATATTTAGACTTTTAAGACAAAAAGGGATGTTGGGGCATCCCAGTACTTCGGACATATGTCTAGTTGCTCTATTTGTTTTGTGTTAACACTTAGCACGAATATACAATATTGCATGCAAACATCCCGTTGCACTTCATGTGGATACCGAATACAATAATAGTGAAACCTAGTTGTATGCCTTCGAATGGCTTTTTCTTGAAATATACAATTACTAGGAATAAATTTCAATCAGTTATTGAACATATTGTTAATATTCAGATGCATTCTCTCACAATTTTGATTTGCTGTGCTGTGAGGTGGCTAACAAAACACACCAATGTTATCAGTCCAAAAGGCTGATACCATTTATATTAAATCTATGTTTTTCTCCATATCAATCATCAGATAGTTTGCTTTATTATGTTATAGTAATGTTCGTTTTATATTTAATCTTGTATAATTGAATTAAACAATTCATTAATACTTTCCAAAACCAAACGTGTCAGGTCATGTATGATTATATACATCTAACCATTGTTTGTGAACCTTGTCACACATAACTTAATATTAACCAGTAGGTATATTTGTTCCTAGATCTAAATCGTTGTTTGTATTATGTTATCACAACATGACCAGCGGTTTGAAGCCATCTGAAAACTATAATGTTTAGCAAAGCAAGATTCAGAGAAATCTACAACTACAAGCAATAACCAATCCACGAAGAAGGGGAAGAAGGACGAGCATCGATCCATGACTGCTTGTTGACGTTAAGCATGGTTTTCTTGTGGATTTTAAGTGGGTGCTGTTGATGTATTTTTTTAATGAAGAATGATGGGTTTCATTAACAGTGGAACAAATTTACACCAAGATACTCTAACAGACAAATCACCACAATTGCCAACTTCTTAAATGCAGTACACTATGTTTGTTGGGCTATATTTATCCAGCAGTCGGTTTCTGAATCTATTATTTAATGATTTTGGTTGTGGCAAATTGTCAAATATATTTGTTTTTTCTTTGAAATGGATGACAAACATTAATGGCACAAAAAAGTCCTGTCTAGTTTTGTTTAAATACAGATGACATAAGGAGAAGCGGTTTTAAGCGAGACTGTCGTTACTGGGAGGAGAATGACCAAGAACGCGCTTTATTAACAGGTCAGCTAAAAAATATATATATACTTTTACTTGCTCTACAAAATATATATATACTTTTACTTGCTATATACTAGAAAAGTTTGTTTCACTTACCAAACTGTCCTATTTTTGGTAGAGGAGATATTTGCTTGTACCAAAAACTTTCTCCATCTGTCCATATTATCCTTTTCTTGACTGCATCGTATACTACATGTTGTATGCTATCGACTATGTTTGTCGGGACCACGAAAGCGCTTGCATTTATATTGGCGAGACTTATTTGAAATATTTTGTTTTCCAGAGTATACCTATGTAATTCCAATACAACTATGAAGTTATCTAGTAGTGGTTCTGTAAAAAGTATATGAAGATCATTAACCAGACATATGTCAGTAACATTTTTTTTTAAATGCAATATCATAAGCATCAGTCAATTGCGTTGATAGATCTTTTTTGGTATTGATCTGGCTTTGTACATGATACAATGAATAGAAAATTGTTTAAAAACGATTTAAATATAGGAATATTAATTCAAATAGACAGGGCCTGTAATAATGAGAGACAATTCATGTGAGACTAGTGCACATTTTGAAGGAGCGAACCACATATGACTTATATAAAATATGGATTATATAACACCAAAATTATTTAACGACTATTAAGCCCCGTCAACCAGTGCTATAATCATATTGACTATTCGATGACTCTCTTCTCCCGCCCACCTCATTGAACTTTCGTTTCGTTAGAGTGTGGCGTTAATAAGATATTTAAACAAAATATATAGGTCGTTTACATTATTGTTGGTGTTCATGAACGAAGGATGGTTTTTCCTTATTCAATAACATCATTCATATATAACAGTTGTATTTAAAATGTAAATGGTATTTAAAAACAACAAAATATTTATCTGTTAACAGTCTATTACCACTAGTCGCCTTAAGCGATATTTATGTATGTAGGACCTGAAGATAATTTGCCGTTACCTTATGTTACACTTTTTTTAGAAATGAAAATACTATTAATATGTAAAAGTTTTCAAATTGTGACATGAGTTCTTATAAATGAATTGTACCAAACGATATTAAAATTAGGATTACTTTCTTTATTGTAAATTCTCTCAATGTTTATGCCGTATGACTATTTCGTTAAACGAATATGACGTCGACGATAAGGATTAAGCAGTAAAAAACCGACGTGTCATATCTATAGAAAATGCAACAATAACGCTTATGAAAGATTACAAGCACAGACAACAATGATTTATATAATGAAGTCATCATCGAAAGCTACTGAGAATGCATGTGTGTAATTTCTTTTAATTGAACAAGAAGATTTCATAAAAATTTACCATGTTTTCTTTCTTCTCCAATTTCACAGCAACATCAACACAAACACATGTAAATATGTATGTGTTCATATGGTGTTTTTTGCATGTTTAATGGTTTCCGTGGAAGAAAATGTACTATTGACAATACCAATTTGATCAAACACGTAAATTAAAATACAACCTGATGAACATGTTCGTCCATTTGCATCCATCGAAAAACCATAACCACATCTACAGACACGATTTCTTCCTATCGGAATACACATACCGTCACATTCACCGTTATTGACCTTACATGCATCTGTGAAAAAATACTGAAAATAAGTCCATCGTAAAAGTTTGATGTGATATAGCACATAATAAGCTATGACTGAATATCTTCAAACAAACTAAAGGTTAAGTCTAAATGAACACTTCATATTTTCTGTTTTTGTTGTCGCCGAATTACCTACGGTTATATATATGGAGGTTTGTTAAGATATGTTTAAGTTCTGTTTACATTTAAACCATCCATCAAGGTGTTTAGATAAGGACATCCGTCTTGTTCGAAGGTTTTGGCATTTGTAAGTCATGAACAAATAGTTTACGTTAGAGCCTATCGATGGTTTGGCCGATGTACATGTATCGCACTTATTCATTATAAATAACAATTTAAACATCGCGCGACATTGAATATTGAAAATGTGGCCGTGTCAGGCAAATAAATACTCAAAATAGCATAGTGGGGGCGTAAAGATTGACTTAATGATACAACTTCAACGTGTTTTTATATCTTAAATGTTTCTTACCAATCATACGAAGATGACCTCTGTTATCATAAATGGCTAAACTAGTGACTTCACCAATGTTCAAAAAAGTAGTATGGTAATTGAACACTTCAGATAACGTGAACCACGACAATGCAGATGAATAGGCAATAATGACATGATTCTACAAAACATAAATTAAACTATTGATCACACATAATGGAAACAATGGGATACATGTGACTGCTTAAATTATTTACAAGGACATGTTATTGTAATACCATTAGTTACTTACTATTTTAAAATTTGACGCTAGTTCAATCAATACGGGATATCACTACTGGATCTGCATTCATTGCAGCGTTATTTTTACACATAAAAATTTGTAATGAAACCTACACTAAATGCCACTTGTATTTAGATATTATTTGTCTTTTCATTTATTGTAACCCATGGTCGTCGTTCGTTAAAATGTTGCCCATTAACCATACAATACTCGTTATATATTTTGCAAGTTTAATCTAAATATTTTATTGTATATGGTGCACCGTTTTATATGTTGCTGCATGCAGCATTACTCTATGTGTGACTCGTGGCACTGGAGAAGTCGAAAGCAATTCCTATCCATATAATGACTATTAATGTTTATATAAAGTATATTGTCTTAAATGAATGTTGTTTTCGAGTTTTTTAACTTTTGTTGACGGATTGGGCAGAACGTTTTCAATCGTATCTTAGATACCATTCGAGTAAGCGTTTTTATCTATACGTATAAGTGACCTTTGAAAAATAAAACGTCATATATAGTCGTCATATCGTCAAGTTTAGCAAGTTTCTTCAATCATTTTGAAAACTCACTGAGGTGTCACATGATCCAGTTTTGCGTAGAAACTGACAGACTGACAGACGTACACAGGTTGTATTTAAGAAAATACCAACACCTTTTTTTGGTCGAACAAGGGCTACATTTCCTTGAGACTTAAGGCCAAATCAAAAATGGATAACCGTGTAGCGTTGCATCGATCATGAAACTGAGCCGTCCAGCAAGTTTGGTAAAAAAATGAATATGTACAGCATTTTTAGCATTCCCTTTGTTCATAGAAATACATTAAAAAATAACGCTATATTTTTTTTCATTTTATATCTTTTTATAACGGTTATTTCACCATTTAAAGAGGTTTATACCTAAAATACCATTTTAGGTATAAACCCCATGAGCATGTTTTTTTTTTGTTATATTTTTATTTTTTATTTGTATTTTGGAACAGATATTTAACACACTAGCTTTAACTCTTTAAGGACCTTTACGCTTCATAATCATCTTCTTTCGACCAAAATATCTTGGGTTGGAAAATTTTGAATCCAGTGGCACAATTTACAGAATTAACAGCAAAACTTTAACAAAAATGTGCCATATGCAAGGGAATATGAAAATATGCAAGAAACACTATGTTAAAACGCAAAACATGTGTCATATGGGTTTAAGTATGTGCTATGGAATGCTCTCAACAAAAAATTCAACATCATTTAATATTTAAAATCGCAATTTATGTATGGACACTTGCCATGCCTTTTCAATATGCACTTGTGCGTGTCGTAGGTTTAGCATTGTTGTGTACTTCACATTTACTTTTTATTTTAAAGTCGGAGACTACATGATGAGACATGGACATTTGGCAGCATACTCTTAGCTGGAGTGTAGCCGAGAAAAAAAGCGTATTACAGTGGCCTTTGAATCGTGTTGAGTTCTTCCTAAAATATCGCATGGTCTATCTTGCTTTTTATGTAAATCCATTTGGATTTGAATTATATTAAACGATAGGTAAGGTAATGTCTCTTTTGTATATTTAATTAGTTAATGAAATATTGTGTAATGCTGCGGCCATTAAAAACGCACGAGGCGCAAACTGCCTCGTTCCATTGTGTTACATTTATGACATAAAAAAGGTAATCTATAGCATTCTGCCGCATTTACAACTCCATCTTGATGAAACTTGGTGAAGATATTTGACTTGACAAGTCTAGGCAATGTTTGAATTATGTTCAAGTATGGTTAAAACTATTTCAACAGGTCAAATGTAATATTTTAACACGAGAAATGGTGTATTGGGCGTGCACAATAGCGTATATGCTTTATATTATATAAATAATAATTGTTCCTGATCTTTCCAACTGAACTATTGTGGCTATACCCGATCCATGCACGTGAACTATACATTACATGAAACACATTTGGAAGACTATTGGCTACTGTTTACATATGCGTTACCTCGTAAACACTGAATGGGGTGCAGTCACGTATCGGATTTATCACGATCGCCATGTTCTGCTTGTCGAAATCGATGGATGTCAAAGAATATTTCATAGCAAAATATATCCTAAAACATAAACAACATGATGATGGACATCAGATGAATCTCATTTCATATACATTTCATATTCTAATATAAATATTAAAAACAGTCATACTGACAATTATATTGAATTTTCATCGCCAAAATAATCCTAAAATGAAGAGCACGTATGCACGCAATCAAGCATGCATTCGGGCACACATCCACACGCACAAACGCACACACATCACAAACAATCACAAACACACACACAAACGCATACACACGCGCGCGCGCCCACGCAATCACACAAACACAAAATCCAGCCTTCCGTCTGTGAAGCTGGTCATGAGATCTGAAACAAACCACGATTTATACTAAAATAATATATATTATGCTATGTACTCAGCTCTTGAGTCACCTATGTATTTAAAGCGTACGATCTACATAACATTCGACACCAGCTAGCCTTAAGTGGAAAACAAACATCATTCTAATACAGACCTGTGTCCGTAGTTTTATCTGAGTTCAGGTATGAATTGACAATATATGACAAATATTACATTAACGCTAAAACCGATTGCTAAAGTATTAATACACAGAATCAAAACTCACACACGTGGACAACTCAATCATTATCTTGTTGATTGGACTGTGAGTGTTGTCTCGGATAATGTCTAGTGAAATAGCAAAATCAATTGAAATAAAAACGTCTTAGAGTTGTGTGCGTAATTTTTCAACCGCAATACGCAGTATCATTTCCACGCACTAAGATAAGAACCACACAGAAAAAGAGAATACAACTGATTGCAGACACATAATTCAGCTCTAAATTAAGCTTCTCATTTACAAATGGCCAACAAGACAGATAGTGTATTCCATGAGCTCAAGCTAACGGTAGAAAGCTTACATAAACTAGAATGCAGCAATGTTTCTGTATTCTGTTTTGAATTTGCATTGAAAGCCTTTAATCGCTTAACATAAGAGAAAGAATCAACATACACGCAAACGCATGCGGATCTATCTGTGCTTTAAGTTCTGAACTTAGATATGCATCTGGCAAACTATGTTTTACAAAATAATCCACGTCAACCGATCGCTATAACAACACCATTGTCCCTAAACGCCCAACTAAGTTTACCGCTTGTTTAAACATTGACCTGGTGAAATAGTTGTTCACCCCGATCGACCGAGCTTCAACCATGGCGATTATTTTGTGAAGATAAACATTATGGCCAAGTCCAATGAAGACTAAGTCATAGATGTGTAACACGTTTATTTTAAGATTTGATTAAGATTTGGTGACCCAGTTGATTAATTGACCCAATTTCAGTAAGCCTGCGTTTCACCTAATTGGTACGAATATTTGTTCACATTTGACCTGAAACATTGCCTAGAAATTGTAAAGGTAAACATTCTAACCAAGTTTCATCAAGATATAATAAAACATGTAACCACTAGAGTGGTGTTTTTTTAAGGTTTGACCTGGTGACCTATTAAGGACACACTTGACCCAGATTCAAACTCGTCCTTGATATGATAAAGACAACAAGTCTGACTACGCCTCATTTAGATTGAGTAATACATTTTAAAGCCCTAGTATAAAGAAGTATTTTCAATGATTTGACCTTGCTAGTTTCTTTTGTCAAGAATTCGTCTTTGTTGTATATAATTTTGACCATGAAACATCAATACTGACCCATATATGCAGCCTCTAGCGTCAACACTAGGTTTTTATAAGATTTGACCTGAATATCAATATTGAGTCATAAATGTGCCCTCTAGAGTTTAAGCAAGGTTTATCTATAGTTTGACCTTGTGACCTAGTTTTTAAAAGCAAGTTACCCACATTCGAACTTGGTCTAGATATTTTATACATACACTTATGACTATGTGTCATCACGATTGATCAGCAATATTACTTCTATAGTTATCAAGAGCAAAACATTGACGAGGC
This sequence comes from Dreissena polymorpha, assembly GCF_020536995.1. Lineage (NCBI taxonomy): Eukaryota > Metazoa > Mollusca > Bivalvia > Myida > Dreissenidae > Dreissena > Dreissena polymorpha. The sequence goes on from NC_068365.1 coordinate 37,811,105, forward strand.
ACAGAGCACATCGCACAACAGACGTCGACGGACGCCGAATAGAAGGCAATCACAATAGCTCACACTGAGCACTTCTTGATTAGGTGAAGTAACAAAAGATAATATAAAACTAAAATAGTATCGATTACTCACTCATTATTTAACTCTAAAAGGAGCTAAATGAAGGGAAATGCTACAAACTATATTTGCGCGAGTGTGGCTCGCAATGATAAGAACACAACTGTTTTCAATTCCAAATTTAACTGTGAAGAGCGATTTAAATTCAGACAACACAACTTGGATGTATACTATTCATTTATAGTCGATACTTAAGACATTATATTTGCTCCGAATCATGTTTGTCTCGACATGCTAGTATAAATGATGTATAAATTGCCTCGATCCCGATAGACATATCTATACTTTTATCAAGTAAGCTTTCATATTGCAACACAAGAAAACTTTTGGGCGGTGGTAAATACTAATATACAGGACATTACCTGCTTGTGAGTTCATCGACGGACAAGGCGTATGGTTTAAAAGGTACTAGCTCGCGTACATGGGAACCGGTTATGTGAGCCGTCATAATTGTGATGGTATCATTTTCTCCTTCAATCCATACCATTTCACTAAAATAAGAATACAAATGCATTGATGCAGTAAAAGAGAAAAGGAACAGTGTTTATATAACGCCTAATCAGTATACAGAAAAGGATAGATGCATTTCAGATTTTGAATTGATACATTGTTTACAGACAGCTTACACCCTTCTTCATATGACAATATGTTAAATATCAGAAGCAATATGCACATTATGTAAGTGCAATTGTTATATAAGACTGATAAACAAGTAATCTACGCTAGTGATCAAATTTCATAGAAGTATACATTCAAACTTGTTGGATATTCGCGACTTTGGGCAGATCTTTAAAAAAAATAGTTTTACATTTTTATAATTACCTTAGTTTACTAGAAACTTTAAGGCATAAGAAAATAATCCGGAAATGCCAGTTTAATTCATTAAATAATTTATTTAAACTATTAACAAGAATACAAGATGCCTTGTTCCAGAAAAAAAAACGTAATGCTTGTGTTTATGTTGGTTTGTATTGTGCTGTATTGTGCTGTTTTGTACCGTTTGGGCAATCGGTCACTTGCCTTTAATAAAGGACCAACTAATTGTTTTTAATGAAAATTCAATACTGCTTCAGCAGCTGGAGTTTCACTTCTTTATATTGTAACATACTTTTTATCTAACTTGAGTCTCCTAACACAATACAATATACTTAAATTGTAGGTTGTATTTATATGTAAATACAACTTTAAATACAGTATTCTAGTATGTTTAATTAATCTTTATAGTTGTGTTATAAAAATCAATTGTTGAATTGGTTTAATGTAAACGTTATTCCATTGCGCCTTAGACAATAATTATAAGGTGGCTCTGGTGCATATTAAACCATTTATTAAATACATTAAAATACGATCAAATTTAAATTATCTGTTATCGATTTTAAATTCCAATAACATATTTTAATTATGTTTGAGGAATGAGAATCGACGTATCATTCATTTATTTTGGCGACTCCAGATTGTGTGTGTGGAATTGTTTTAAGTTTTAAGGCGTGTTTTACGCATTGCCCAGTATTAATTATATAGGTAACTAATTAAAGACCAGCTGTTGTAAGTATGAATAATTAAAAACGATTGCAGTCCAATCGTCTTTGGATGTCGCAATGAAAGCGTTATGTATAATGTCAACATTTTGTATAAGCGATGCATAAAATCGCCATAGCAGTATGAACTGGTAATCGGCATCAATAAATTGCATTTAGTCTGTTCAGCTAAATTGTATCGCTCACATGGTTGAACTAAAATATCTAAACGTACCATACACTAGGGTTGGTGAACTTATCTACAGGTCCATTGGGGTCCAATACACTATCAATTGATTAACCTTGTTCTCAACAGGTAGCGGCGATTTGTTGTGTACTATTGCATAGGAGGTGCTTGTATTATGTAAGATTCATCGTAGTGTTGATAGCATTTTCTGGTTTCACTTTTGCTTTCGATGTTTAAATAGTCAACCTAATACAGTTTTGATTTGCATTGTCTCAATATTTTAGGGTTATGGATATTGACAAAGCGTGTAATTTAGTGGTTTTTGTTTAACGCGAGAACTGCTACGTAAGAAAAAATCAGATTACAATAATCATTCATATTTAATCGGTTTGTATCATCTTTCTTTATTGTGTTATCTAATTTATGTTATGAACGTCTTACTTGGAAAAATGGCGGTAAATAATAATCTTTTTTAAACTATTAAAATAAAATAATATTCGATTATAATAACCTAAAGTGTATAATGGATCGTCAATTGGTTTTTGATGTCCGAACCGTTTGAGTTCGACAAGTCATCGTAGAATAAAACGAACATTATTGAATCGTCCCGTTTTATGAAGCGTACAAATGACACCATTTTCCCCAAAATTCAAAAGTCTAGTTCTGTTCTCTAAAACAATCCGCATGCATAATACATTGTTCTACGAACATGCGTACACAGTTTGAGAGGAACTGAATTGCAAGTTAAGAATTTAATCCAAATGGGGTAAATAGTTTCTTGTTGATAACTTTGTTTCAATATTGTAGCAGAACACAAAGAAAAGTACCTTGTATGCGCTTTTTCAAAATCATATTACATGTATTAAAGCCTTTTTGAAACTCAAATATGTATCTGCAATAAAACAGAATTTCGTCTTCTTTATCGGACGGAGATAAAAATTTTAATGCGATTTGTTAAAGTGTATCTGATGTAATGAATTGCTTTAGTAATGTACACTATGACACTGGGAAGATGAATTATAGTCATAGCATAGATTGTTGAAGCCCTGCTCCTAACAAAACTTGTCACCTTCTACCAGTCTAAACCCCGACACATTGTATCCTGGAGGCTCCCCATGTCCCAAAGGTGGCACCTCACTTGACCTTGCCATCACCAAACTCTCTCTGATGCGCAGCTAACTAGAAACAACAGTGCAGACTGCGACCCATATCACGCCCTTGTATACAGCAGGATGATATTCCTCCCCTGCAACATGCATCGCTCCAAATGTCCAGGTCGGGCTCGTTCTAACGCATCCAGAATTGGCGATTGTCGGCGCAAGGATTAATGTGTTACCAGCATTGAGGAAGCCCTCAAAAACCTTCCGGAGCGGGCTTTAATGGGACGATGGAAGTCCATCAGGGACGATGGAAGTCCATCAGGGACGAAAGAAGGAGGCATAATCCTGACTGGGTAAACTACAAATCTCCTACATCTTTAACCAGTCTTTGCAAACTAGCGCTCAGCTCCTCTCGCCAACAAAACGTTTCATGCGAGACGATGTTGTCAGCTTTGAGGACGGCACGGTGTAAAAGTCAACGTATCGCGCGACATCTGTGCGAGAGTATCCAGCGTTCAGTCGAATGTTCGGATGTGCATTGCATGAACGACGGCAACAGGAAGTACGTAAGCTTGGCGGTCTAGAAGACCGTCTCACTCAAGTCCTTCATTGGGGAGGCGATCACTGACCGCGAACAACAGATGAGGATTGGTCGGATCAGTACATGTATTCAAAGCTATATTCTAGGGTAACTTTAATCACAGAGCCCGCCATCAACGCAATCAGTGATATTCATGTGATGAAAGAGCTTGACGCCATGCCCACTGTTGAAGAACTTGCTAAAGCCATCGACTCACTGTAATACCACCCTACTTCAGCCACTTCATTATCGTTTTTCATCATCTACGTCATGTACGGTCAGCTTGCCACTTGCACAAGACACGTAGGTCGCCCAGCCCTAATGCCTTCAAGATATACTTTTCAAAGCCTGCGGCATCGCTGCAGACGCATTGGCGATTCTGGCCGAAATTCGCATGGCCTGGCGACAGTCAATTCATAGAGTCATCGAGATAGCCGAGGAAAGCAGATCCGAGCATGCAACTCGACAGCGCGTTCCGCTCTCCCCCGACTGCAAGCCCATTTGTGTGTGTAATGTGCAACACAGACTGCCACTCTCGCATCTGACTGCTTAGTCACAACAGTTCCAGAAGTGACAAACTCAAGAGCGCATCAGCATAGTCTCCCGAGACTCAGCTTTGCCAAAAATGATATACCTGTTCTTCATCTTGTTTCTATGGTTACTTGGGAATAGTGTTGTTTAGGAGCCTGTCGCAGTCAACATCTAATAACAACTTTAAGAACTACTTTTTATAAGCACCAAGTTTTTTTTATAATGAAATGTCAGGAATTCTAGACATGTCCAATTATTTAACACATACATGTTATTTCCGAACAATGAAAAATATAATTAAATTCAGTAACATATTTAGATAGTCATTAGATTTTTTATAAGACAGCATATTTTTATAATAAAAAGAACAATCTTTTGAAATTGTTTAGACAACAATTAACATATGAGAAAAACAAATATCTTTTAGCACCAATCGCAACAATTTTAATAGTAAAATTCATGTTCATACAGACGTTTATGTCCTTCATTATATTGAAATATATTTATCATAACTTTAACTTTCCTTTGTTATTAACTTATGTCAGCTTGGGTATATTAGCCAACACTAGCATCATTATTTCAGTAAATTACTTGGTCTTGCGACTATCACGGGGCATCAGCTACGTGTAGTCAAGCGAATTATCAGACTCGTTGTTGACATCATTATTTTAATCAATAGGTTGGCATTGAGCTTATCCTGGGCTTTGCGAAATACAAGACACCTTCACCATCAGCATAATGATTTCAGTCAGTGAATCGTCCATGCTCTTCCCAATGATAATTATTTTTAGGAAAACCTGATACACCGCCGCCACCAACATCATTATTTTAGTTTATATGGTGGTCAAATACTCGCGAACACTTTATATCATCTACTATGCCAATATATAAGAGTATAAGAGACAGTGACAACAACCACCACCGTCATTATTTGGTTGGTGGTGCCCAATAGATTTCTAATTAGTTTATGTGAAACATAGTTTAATTATACAATTTGCAATCAAAAATTCGAACCAAGATAAAGCCCGACAGACCTTAACAGCACCTTAACAGCACCTTTTTATCTTAAAAACGTGGCTAAGAGGATCATTATTTCATGCCTTTAAAACTAGGTGTAAATGTTCAATACTTATCCTCATATATGGTATAATAATATCGGATTTTATCATTCGTTCACTGAACCACTCTGAAATACAGGTGTTTTTAACGATTTTGCGATTATGTATTATCACATTACGCTACCAGATAAAATATTCACTAATTTTTTTTTCGTCTCGAATAGCACGCATAAAAAAATAAGGCAACCACTTTACAGGGAAATGTCGTTATCCTTAAAAAATAGTGTCAAAACTTACCTTCTAGACATAACAAGAGCGAGGGACCTCGGACGTACCAGACCGGTTATAACAGTGTAGCGGCTCAATGTTGACTGGGAAACAAAGCTTATCTTCCCATTATGTTTACCCTGGCACCAATACACATTTTTGTCTATCCAATCATGAGCAATACCTGGTACATATTGAAGTATATACAAGGGTGTTTTAACTAAACAATTCACCTAATTGAACATTTCAATGTTTTGCTATGTAATGTGAAGCTATATATATGAATAAATAAATATATGTATATAGTACCGTTTATTTCCTCTGATTCTTCGACTAAACTGCGTCGAGTACTTTGCCCATCCATCGTCAATGTATTTATTTTAGTTCCATCAGTATATACAAGCTTCATGTCGCTCGAGTCTGAATTTAAAGTTAGTAAGAATAGAAAATAAGCGAAATGCATGAGTCAGCACTCTAGGAATGTGCATATTTAAGTACCACGAACATTGACATTGTCATCATAATAGGTACATACACACATGCTTATTATCAAAATAACGTACCTATGTGTTGAGTTTCATTACAATATCAAACTTTTGTTTCAAGATAATGATTTAAAAGAATACATATATGTTTCTTTAAACATTGATTTTAACTCCAAATAAAAAAAAGTTAACTGAAAAATTACTTTAGTCCATGCAAATACTGAAAATTAAAAAAGTACCATAAATGCTTACAAAAAGAAGAGACTCCATTAGACTGAGCACTGCACAACTTATCATGTTTGAATGTTTAAAATGCAGTTTGTGTCAGTCAGCATAAACTAAGAAATTTTTTCAGGGAAATTTAGTGGGCGAATGGCGTTCTTCAACGGAATATTACAAAAGGTTTACATTTTATAAATCTAAATTAGGCATTATTTGTTGTACCTTATTTCAAAACAACATACCAGCAATTTTGGACATCGGCGGAAACAACGTATGTTCAAATATACTATGCTTTGGTAGATTTTTGGGAATGTGAATAGCAATACATTGTTTTCCTTGATTATTTATTAAACAATTAAAGGGTTCTTAATGTCTTTTTAAACTTCCGAGTTATACATTTGGTAAGTTGACTGACACAATGATTTATAAGAAATTTGTGAATTTTTAGTTAAATACATGAAGTAGTTACAGAGACATGGCATTGTTACATGGACAAAATTATATTCAACATAAATACCGTTTCTATATGTACATAATCAAATTTAAAAAAAACAGAGGTGTTACATAGTTGTGTTTTTATATTCAATTATTCTCTTTTATATCGCATCAATGTATACACGCAGTAAATTAATTGCATATTTATATATAATTGCAATTTATTCTAATTGTTTATAAATCAATATAAAGTGCATATCACGTGTAAACTATACTTTCAAATGCGCATGTATGTAGACCATATTGTTCTCACACAAACACGAAAAAATAAATAAAGAAAAACTTTTTATCCCGACGACGCTGTGTTAAGATATAACATTCATGTATATGTAAGATATACACAATAGTGCATAGTAGCATACTCTTAATATTTTCTCACATAGTATTACACAACATATAGAAAAGGCAGATATAGTGTTAAGGACAAATATGCCTAATGCCCCGGAAGGTGATAACTACCGATTCCAAAGGCCTTTTGATCCATATTTATAATACCCAGATAAGCATATTGTATATCTTTAATTCTATCAAACAATGTTTCTGTAAGTTAAATAAAAACATATAAGAACGTACAATTTAGATTTATCATGAACATTTAATGCAAATCAACGTTGATTGATTATATTCTTTCTAAAAGCGCCATAAAATTGTTGAAAACCGGTGCTTCAGTTAATGCTATAGTTTAAACATATTTATTTCAAACAATCATTTTTTTGCAAACGATGCCTTACAACATTTATATGAAATAATAACATGTTTGAATGGGATTAGAACGAAAGACAAAGTCTTATATGGTTCTTCTCTCTCGCCTTGAAATATATACAGTTGCATGATTAAGAACGAACATAATTGGATTACAAAATAATTAATCTAGAAACATAATCGGTAAAAAGAGCAACTCCGATGACAGAGTGTCTCTTAGTAAAGGTAAAAGATGAGAGTTGGAAGGTGTAGGAGTTAAAGTGGGTGAGGTTTGGGAAAAATAGGAAGAGGTGTTCAAGGAAACTGTAGCAAGTTTACGTATCAAATCGTTTACTATCGATAATGAATTTATAAACCGCATGAGCTATTTTGGTATTTGTTAAATAGTCATGAGTGTCGTTTCCATATAGAATAGTTTCGATGCATGGGACGGAATAAATAGATATCTTATTTGTTAGTTCGCCGCGAATATGTGCATACTGAGTTCATTCGAGAAAGTAATGTGATGTCGTTTCATGGAGTTTTCAGAGACACAGAGGTGATGCGATGATGTTTCGTCTGAAGAGATGTTCATTTAGGGCGCTACACTTTGTTCTTAAGCGCGTATGCAACATTTGAGAGCGTCTCGCGCCGTATGAGAATAAAGGATTTGAAGTTGGTCGATCGATGTTAATACGCCTTTTGAATGAAAGGATCGAATCGGCGTTTTTGACATCATCGGGAAGATTATTCCATTCAAATAAAGTAGACGGTAGGAACGAATTTGAGTACAGTGATGTTCGGGTCTGAATTGTTTGAAGATTTGAAGCATTTCTGAGAGAGTAATTGCTGCCTGACCCAACTGTTGCGGGCAAGAGGGATTGTAAGTAAGTAGGTACATTACTAGAGTTCATTTTATACATTAGTATTAATTTATGTTTGCGTCTTCGTTGACAAATAGATTCCCATCCTAGCTCATTGTAAAGATCTTCTAATGAGACTAGGCGCGTGCATCCAGATGTAATTCGCGCGGCTTCGGTTTCGATTTTTTCTAGTTCATCTTTTTCATATTGTGTACAATTATCAGAAACAACATCTGAATACTCAATAATTGGTCTTACAAACGAAACATATATTTTCTCAAGAGTTTTTCGGTCAAGAATTACTTTTAATCGACGCATTAAATGAACTCTTTTCAATGCCTTTTTTATTTATAAAAGATATATGCGCATGCCAAGTACATTCATTAGACAAAAATACACCTAAGTGTTTATGGACAATAGGTAAAGTAGTGTTCTGCATGGTTAACGATGGATGAAATGGTTTATTAATTTTACGAAATAAAAGCATTGATTCGGATTTTGATGGGCAAAAGTATACAAGCCATTTGTCAGCCCAGCTTGAGATTTTGTCTATGTCTGATTGCAATACAGCTGCAGTATCGTTAGGCGAGTTAAACACCATGAAAAGACTAGTATCATCAGCAAACAAATGAATGTTTGCTTGAATGTCAACGATTATGTCATTTATGTATACTAGAAACATAAGTGGTCCTAGAATAGAGCCTTGGGGGACGCCGGCGAGAATTTCAATAGGACTTGAATGCGCGCCCGGTAAGATTACTGTTTGCTTACGATCAGAGAGATAATCGCGCAAAAAAAGATAACAGATTCCCTTGAATGCCTGCGTGTTGTAGTTTGTATAATAGTCCTTTGTGCCATACTTTATCAAAAGCTTTTCTTATATCAAAAAATACAACTCTTACCTCAAGGCCATTGTCAAGAGCTCGGCAAAATGTGTTGTAAATATATGTAAGCTGATTCACTGTCGAATCGCCAGGCAGGAAGCCAGACTGAGTTGGCGCAAAAAATGAATTTGAATGAAGAAAATTAAAAATATGTTTATGTAATATTCTCTCAAAGACCTTCTCAATAGTATTTTACAATCATATAGGTCGATAGTTAGACGCTACGGATGGATCACCCTTTTTGAAAATAGGACATACATTAGCAACTTTCTAACAAGAAGGCATTTTTGAGTATTATGACAAGAATTGAAAACATCACACAATGGGTAGCTTAATTGATACATTGAGTCTTTAAGGATTCTATTATCAATTCCATCAGGACTGGATGCTTTTCCTAGCTTTAGGCATTTGATTGAGTCAATTACTTCTTCCTGTGTAATATGAATATTATGAAGAATATTAACGTTTGAGTTGTTCATAGGTGGAAGGTTGATGTTGCTTTCGTCGATTGAACATTGGCTAGAAAAATACCTATTCAGCATATCAGCTTTGCATGAGTCATTTGCTACAAAGATACGTTCTTGACCATCGAATAGTGGTGGAATTGAAGTATTTATATTAGTAGGGATGAATTTTCGAAGTGTGTTCCACCAGTCTTTAGTGCAAAGGTCAGATGACTTTAATTTACGCGCAATATTGTTAAAATAATCGTTTTTGTTTGGTTACGTAAAAGTAATACAACCTCATTTCTGACACGACGGAAGTTTGACCAGAGCATATCACTGTTTGATTGTTTAGCTTTTCTATATAGACGTTTTCGGTGTCGGATTTTTTTCTTTATGTTATTATTAAGCCAAGGAAGGTCGCGAGACCGTATACAACACAAACTGAAATGTTTATAGACTGGTATACATTAATTTGTAATGAGAAGAGGCTAATAACATTAAGCCATAATTGGCATACATAAAATACGTGTACGAGCAGTGGAAAAATAGCTGGTGATTTATAAGCAATCATGACAGCGTTGCATGGTCTCTGTTTACTGTACATAATAGTGATTTGTTCCAAGGAAGACAAGATGGGCATGAAACGCTGACATGGTACGTTTGTTGCATTTGGTGATGCGATCATACTTCGACGAGACTAAAGTCGCAAATTGGCTACGCTGTTTGCTACAGAACGGCGACAAATAGAAATATAAGATTTGAGAGAGAAAAGAAAGTAGAGATGCAAATAGGCAGATGAAAAAATATGATGATATGTTTGGTATTATTATGATGATATGTGAGGAAATGTTAGGTTTATACGTGACAACATGATCAAAACCTAGAATTATCATCTAAGCATTGAACCAGTACAATTGCAAAAAGAATCATTTTTTAAAAGTAAAGTATAATGAGCATGCAACTCATTAATATGGATAGGGTCTGCATAACGATAGTAAGCTACAAAATCGTCCAAACAAACATCCATAAAATTGTACGAGCATTTCGTTACTGGATGAATTATTGTTAAAGCTGGTATACAGTAATATAGATTGTTATACAGTACAACTGTAGCTAAAATAGCAACTAAAACGAACACACAAAGCACAAAATAGTTACATATGGACAGTGGTTGTGCATTGAATTGTCCATTTACAGTTTTTTTCGTATTTGAAAAGTTTGTCATTACACGTACGCACACATACATGCATACACGCACGCACGCACACACGCACGCACATACATACAATACAAGTTCACATAAGTTTAGGTTCATCATTGCATAAGTCTCTAAGATAATAGACTTATACGATGCCGTACCCGATAATAATTATTCAATATTCAACAAGCATTGAATCAGTACACTTGCAAAAAGAATCATTTTTAAAAGTAAAGTATAATGAGCATGCAACTCATTAATATGTATAGCATCTGAATAACGATAGTTAGCTACAAAATCGTGCAAACAAACATCTATAAAAATGTACAAGCATTTCGTAACTGGATGGAATATTGTTATAACATAGTATACAGTAATATAAACTGTTATACAGTTGAACAGTAGCTAAAATAGCAACTTAAACGGACACATTAAGCACAAAATATTTACATATGGACAGTGTTTGTGCATTGAAATGTCCATTTTACAGTTTACTTCGTATATAACACGTTTGTCATTACACGTACGCACACGTACAGGCACGCATACACGCACGCACGCAAACACGCACGCATACACATACAATACAAGTTCACAAAGGTTTAGGTGCATAATTGCATAAGTCTTATACGATGCCGTACCCGATAATAATTATTCAATATTCAACAAAATTTGTATTGAAAGTTCAACGGAAACTTATAAACTACACTGTACGCAGAGACCCTAAACACAGAAGAAAACGAAAGGTTAGAGTCCCGAAGTGTAGTTTACAAATGTTTTGACGTAAATTACAAGTGGTTGATCAAGAAACATTAGGTTATGATCATTAAGGACACACTCAGAAATTAGTCGATTTCTAAATCATTATGCCGTAAATAGTATTTTACCAGCTTTAAAGTTTTTACTTTTTGTGCGTTATTAAAAACTATCTTCGCACAATTAAAAGATTTTACTATATGCAAAAGGACAAAGTTATATAGAATAACAAACTATAATTTATATTGTATTGAAATAAACTGTATAAAGTGTTTCACATGATAACACTGTTTATAATATTTGGCGTACCAATAAAGCTTCTTATTAAAATGGTTTACTGGCAATGTAGTTTGTTTTCGTAGTGTGAGATATGTAAAAAAAAAATTACAGAAATCAGCAGTGAAACAAGTATTTTCATGAGGTTGAGGTAGAGCTAGATAACGGGATTTACAGATTAACTCGGAGCTTAGATAAGGAAATACGTGTCAAAAAGCGCAACAGTAACGTTAATCCCATGAAGTTCATGCTGTTCAATTAAAACATTGTATGTTGGACATACACTGCACAAAAAAGTTCAGTAACATTTATTTTCAATTTTCTAACTCGATTTCATAAGTGATTCGTTTGATCTTAGACTGACCGTTTTCCAACACCCGAATGAGAACTGTGCCATCTGCAGACCAGGCACTTTCAATTTTCTTCGCTTTTGCCAGCCCACGCGCGACAAACAACAAATGTGCACGGTGCTGGGTTAGGTCCTCATTGATGAAAACCCGAGAGTGTTCGCTGTTGGACTTCAGATTTCGTCGTTGGGAATGCAGTTTCTGCCTTGCTCGGAAACTGACAAATTTCACAATGATTGGTCGAGGTCGTCGCCCTCCCGGCTTTCCGGCTCTGTGTGAGCGATCGATTTCGTCTATTGAAACTTCCAGCTTCCATAGACTTACATAGGTTCATAACGACACCATCAGTACCTTCGTTCGGGTTTTCAGTTTCCGGAATACCAAAGATACGCAAGCTGTTGCGTCGACTATACTGTTCGCTCGCATCCAACGTATTTTCTACCTTTACCAGGCGCTCTGTTAGAATGCGATTTTCACTTTTAAGCGATTTATTTTCAAGTTCAAGGCATTCTATACGTTTCGAAAGCCCATCCACTACCCCAGTAATGATTGTTTCAATCATACTCTTCATTTGGATTGAGAGAACGGTATTGATGGCCTCTTGGACGGTTAGTTTGATGGCCTTCATGGTGGTGTCATCAAGAACAGCATTTCCAGGATGTTCATCTTCGGCCATACTTTCAAATGTGTAGTTGAAATCACAATCCGAAACGCTTGCACTCGCAACTCGGTTTTTCTTATGCTCAACCTGGTCCTCTGGATTTGACAACAGCGAAATAGTCCTCTTGGTTTTTGCAGCAGTATTGGGGGTTGAGGAAAAGAAGCTCATTATAGGCGGCGCTTTTTATATTTTGAACACTATATACATCTATATATAGTTTGTAGCTATAGATAGTTCATAACAAAAAACAGGTTTACTCACTATACTAATTGCTTGCTTCCATCCTTATATCCACTGTTTTCATCAAATTTAAATCACTAAAATCATTCTAGGTAATACACTCAATCTTTTCACACCCAACACATATTGTAAAAACGTCACATCATTTATGAAAATAATAAAAAAAAGCCAACAGACGATTTCAAAACAACCAACATGTCCGCCAACGGAAATGGTGTTCAAATAGATTCTATGTTTCATTTTCGTAATACTAAAAGATGGCAGTAGTAATTTCTTTTGTATTTGATGCCTTATCGCTGTTGTGTTGGGATATATAAGATATAATTTTAAGTTCATTCTCATTATGTTAATGGTAAGTAATGACGTATTTTTATTTATGATGTGGCTTACACGTCATCAGTGTCGGATGGGCCATCTGATTGATCATTATGTGTACATATTGTTATGTGTATTCAAGTATCATATAGTGGTGTTAGTGCCCATTGTACGGTGATAATATTATCGACCGTGCTGTATTTTCTATATATGAAAGTTCATCAAACAGATGTGTCCCGTATTTTTTTAATGCTAAGTGATGAAATATTGACCATACTGTCCTATTATTTTCACTTATATGTTAATGTTACTTTAACTGTTGGAATTTTCGGGTATTAAGATTCTTATTTGATATTTTTGTATATATGTTATTTTATGTTGATAAGACATTACAATACCGTCAGCCTAAGTTTGTTGCTTGATTTAGTGATAATTTTATGTGAAGATGAGAACAGAATTACAACATGAATTTGTCGTTTGGGATACAATTCGTCGTTTGTAAAATAGATTTGTCTTTTTTTAGTATATTGAATATTAAGGCAATTGTTTTCATTTTTGTCCCGCTATAAGTTGAAAATTGAAGAACCCCTTCAAAAGGCAAGCAATGTGCGTTGGCCCCATGCAATTTGAAGCAGATGTGCTTAAAGTTTTTCATCGCAATGGTTCTTCTAATATTGATAAGGAATTTTATATAAAAAATAACCAAAGTTTGAAAACTTTCTTGTTACTGTTGACTGTTTTGTTTAAAGCAGTTGACGACAGTTTTTCATAGCCTGCTGGGAAATGGATCCCCATGAAATATTTCTTCAAAGAAGATACGAAATCGGACGCATCAGGATATTCTTTAAGTTGCAGGTTTGAAGAAATATTGGAACAGTTTTGACGGCGGTAATTTGCCACGTTCCGCTATTTGTTCCTTTAGGATTTATTACTTTATGCACGCGTAATAATGATCAATGGTGCAATTAGTTGATGATCCTGAATTTGGAGGTCGCGCTTTGTATTTTGAACATGTGCAAACAAAGTTGAAGACTGTTGCAAAAATACCGTCGGGCTTAAACAAGAGTCATTACTCGGCCGCCAGGATCTACTAATGTTGCATACAATATATATTACATTGACATCATCAATCCAACAACACCAATGCATTCCTATTGAATAAATTATTGTCCTGATGAATAAGTTCTTGGGATATAGAGAACGAAGAACATGCCATCGGTGAGGACCGAGATCATAGACCTCAGCGACACACGAATATAGTTGATGCATGAGAGGTACACCAACCAGGACTCTAGGACATAATACAAGAAAGCACATAGGGTGGTGAGGCAAAAGATGAAAGAGGCCACAGTCGATACAGGCTGGCAAAACCGACTGATTTTTGCTTATATATAATAAAACATTATATATTAATATATAATATAATATAACATTATATATTAATACATCTGGAGTAAATGGTTTAATGATGAGAAATTACAAGGTATTTAAGATATTTTTCTTGTGTTAGTAATGCTGCTTTAAAAAAAAACATTCTCTGGTTGGAGGCTGCGGAAAATTGTAATTTTTAAGAAAAAAACTATTGAAAACTTAAAAACTATTCAGTTAATAATGCGTTTGAATTGTATAATTATAGTTTAACATGCAATTTAGCGACTGTATTGTACATGCGTTTTGTTTGTGTCCGCAAAATCGCGTGTATGGACAATTGCATATAGCAAACATAAATAGAAAGACACGAATACAAACCGACAGCGAACCACTGTATGTTCCAACCGATCTTATCGAAACATATTGTTCTATTCCGGAAGTTTCCAGTTGAATCATACATTGCTCTGATGTCCGCTGCACAAATGCTCGTTTTCGTGGACCAGAATATCGCCGGATGTGGAACAGTAGTGTCTACAAGAAAAAAATAATGACACATTACGAATGATTGTTTTTTATCAAATGTGTTTTTATCATTATTAGAAGTATACGTTTTACAGTTATGTAACTCCAAACCCAGATTGCGCAATTGTAATTAATTATTACAGATACACGGCAACACTCATATATTTGTACACTTCAATTTGTTTACACAAAACCATTTACTGTGAAGTACAAAACAACTCTTTATTATGTATCAACAATTCACGATTTTCAATATATTTGTTAAATACTGATCTCGTGGTCTATAAATGATTAGACACATTATTATTATTATTGAAGTGTGTTATTTTTAAAGGCTTGAAGTCGAATTCAACTTCAGGCTGGTTTCTAACATTTTGTTTACGTTGTATAAATATTCCTACTAAAAAGTTTCAAGATTTTCTAAATAAATGCTTGCAAAGAGAAATCATGCTTGATTTAATACATTAGAAGAAAAACGATCGAAATTCCTTTTTAATTAACAAGTTATCAGTGCAATATAATATAAAAGAATACATCGAATATATATGTTAATCAAAATAAATATGTAAGTGTTAAAACTTCATATTTTTTATTTATGGTACGCTACATTATTCTCCGTGTCGGTTCGTCAAAAGAGATATATCAACAGTATAAAGATATTTAAATAGATCCGTACAAGTCGTTATGTTATTTTGACATCAAGAGCAATATTATAAATATGTGTTGTCTGTACAGTTTAATGCACGTTCAACTATACTTAAATGTTCCCGAAATAGTTACCAAATTTCATGAACCCGGTGTTATTAGTGTCGATACAGTTATTCTTTGATTATTACGCTAATTGGAGTGATCCATGCATATAACATTACGTAGTTGCCTCGTGCCATCTTCAAATAAGGATCTGGCTATACGTAATCTTTTCACACTGTGGTCAGTTGTTCATAATAAATTACATTCTCATAACACATATAAGATTAAACAGCAATAAGTCGACTGCTTTCCTTATTGAAAGTTAACCTATTTAAATTGCATTGTTTCACATAATTTATTATGTCTTTTTTTATTTTGTTTATCAAGAAGATATAATTTAATGATCACGAAGAGATGATTGTCGTGAATCACCGCTTCTTATATGCCGACAGCAGTAACCAATATGGAGCTGATAAAAATGCATATCGTGTCGCTAGTTTTAATTGAATATTACTTCGACAATTGGTTAAAGTCATGATATCTCTAATAGTTGTGATAAAGCTAACGCTAAGATATATTAAAAGATAGTATCTGCTGGAATGTCTTAATATTATAATCCAGCAGCAAAGCAACTAAGAGTTCTAGACGCATGGACATACAATATGGTCAACCTTTTGCATTGTCCTTAGCACACGCAAGAGATTAAGGTCATTGTTAAAGAATCTGGGTAAACTGTCAATAAGTTATCATGAAGGGTCATGTGAAGTTTTCCACCTTAGCTTATGGGCAATACGGAAATGACACTTAACGCAGTGTAAGCTCGTGTAATTAAGACTTGATACATGCATACAGAACTATTTTATAAATGAATGTTGCCATGCAATAGTGCACATTTTGATTTGGCAATAAAATATAGAATAATATTGGAAACATTAATTCAGTTATTAATTAAGCATGCATGCACACGACGTATTGTTCACGATGGATTATAAAACGGGCATTGTTTGCCTTTTTGATCAATATTGTTCTCAAAACCTCATATCAAATGCATAAATAAAAATACATACAGCATGATTCAAGTGCAATTACATATATAAAAAGAAACGAAGTAAACGTAATCCACTTAGCAAATAATTGAATGCATGTATTCAGGCAAACATTATTTTTTATTGTTATTAAAATTGTTGCAATATAGATTAACATATAGAGTAAGCATTTGACCTTATATATTTTGCATCTAAATAGTTGCATACATAAGGTGAAACAAGATGTAAATCAATCATAATTGAAAGAAAAAATAATTTATGCCGAAGCGTATGCGAAAACATTTGAAGCAAACCATTGCAGAACATTATTTTCCCTTTTACAATTTAACATTGCTCGATTGTTTGTTTCTGTTTTATTTCCATCAAAATGCATACTAACTCATTTATTACATGCAAAGTGTGATAAAGTTTTGATTGCATATACACATTGTAATACTAGCCTGCACTAAATTTTGCTTGACTCGCACATGTTTGGCCATCCGAGTTCAGTACAAAACCTTCTCCGCATAGACAAATTGTTTGTTTCTTTTCTCTCACGAAAATATGTTCACATGTTTGATTGATTGCATGGAGAGCTGTAAGTATAGCAAGATTTGTAATTGTATTCGCAATCTCAACCACAGTTATGAATAAAGTAAACGTTGTTTGTGTACAAGGACAAATATTGACCAAACATCAAATATGAAAACTACAAAATAACACGTTTGTTTCAATATTCACTTTTTACTGTTGTCCACATTTTCATAATGTTTCTTGTTATAACCTAAAATATGTTCTAAAATATTTTTATTTTATCTTTAATGGGCATGTTTTAACTTGTTAACGATGGTAAGGTTGGTATTGCCCTTAACATGTGACGCAAAACCTACCTAATCAAGAGACATCATTAACTGTATAAGGTCAATAAATAAGGGTTATGAAATTCGAAGCATTTGCTCGTTTTGGAAATTTGGTTAAATCCGTAAGTCAATTGTTAACCCCTTTCTTAATCTATCAAATAAATGAATAAATACCCCTTGCTAAAATCGGAATTCAGTTAAACCTTACCTTGCCGTCACTTGGTTTCGTTGTCTTAATCAGACACCATTGCCACTTCCTATAACTTGCTACTTAATAAAGGTAAGACTTAACTTAGTACATTAACAGGTACATTACCATTTATCTATAAGATACGAACCTATTTGAGTGTCCAAAATTGCTATGGAAGATGTGCCAGTTGTATTGACTTCAATTACAGGAAAAGGTGAGTGAGTATATGTGTCCAAAGTCAACACTTTCAAGCTGTCTTTCTGATTGGTGGTAGCAACAAGTAAAATGTCCTGAAACATGTTTATATACAATACAATAACAAATTGCATGAGTAAATGTGTTTTGTTTAATCTATGCGGTGTGATAATCATTAAATTATTCGTATTCAGTTTCGGAAACACATGCAAGAGCGAGAAGGCGATAAATATCTACCTAACAAAAATGGACAGTCCGCATATAATAAGGATAGTTCAAAACAAACGGCAACCTCAATTAAGATCGAGGAGTGGCAGGACCAGGTTACATCCCACCGTGACCAGAACCTCCAAGTTCCACCCGAGGATGGATTCGACAGCGCAAGTTCAGTGAATGCCACAATGGTAGGTTCGGGGGAGAGCCGCGCGCTAGAACCTGAAGGCACTCATGTCAAAGCAACTGCACACGACCATGGAAACGAGCGGATCAAGGGGCCAGCAAGCTTACAGAATAAGAAGTGGAATGCGTAGACATGAAGAAGAGGTAGACAGGGTGCTACAAACTGCGTTAGACTGCCCTTCTCGGGAAGGAGGACTTGCAACAATCATGCACAGTATAAGACTGAGCTGAGCAGATTTGGTTCTCAGGAGTAGAAAGCGGCAAGGACACTAAATCGACGCAAGCATAAGATCAACTCAGGGGGGGGGCGCATACGGCGCCTCACAGCAAGGTATAAGGAAGCTCCATAACAAGAAATACCAGCATTTTCCGAGTTAATAATCTGCGTTGCGTGAGCAGTTATCTTCTCTTACAAGAGCAGAAAAAAACAGAAAGAACCGGAATGAGTGGTCAAGGCAGCTGGCCAACATCACAGCAAATCGCCACTTATACACGAAAATGTCATATGAGACAGGCAGGCAAGATTATCCAAGACAGAAAGTGAAGGACCACTTACGGAATGCACACTCTGACGATAACAGTGAACAGGACATGGGAGACCTTGAAACAATAATGTCTCCGGAATGACCAACATATCTAGTCGACGACGCCGAGCAAAGACAAGAACAGGATCAGCACCGAATCCGAAAGGATTCCCGTACAAAATAAACAAGAAATTATGAGGCTGTTACGGAGATTTTTGAAACTTATAAACGTGGTGTGGAGGAGGGGGCTGTTACCAAACCGCTGGTTACTTTTAGAGGGCTGTTTCGTACCAAAAGAGGAAGACTTCAAGACTTTTAAACAGTTTCGGACTATTTTCCTGTTGGTTGTTGAGGGAAATTTGTTCTTGTCCACCCGAGAAACGCGGCTTACTAAGAACATGTTGAAATCCAAGTATATGGATACTTCATTTCAAAAGCGAGGAGTACCGGGAGCCTCGGGATGTCCTGAAAACACCAACGTGCTAACACAATTCGTAGAAGAGGCTAAGACAACCGAAGGAGATCTTGCGGTCTTGTGTTTCAACATAGCCAAATAATATGGAGCAGTACCACACAACCTTGATGGATTTACACTGATTAAATATTTTGTACCTGAGAAGGTTTAACAAAGGCTGGAACACTATTTTGACAACTGCAACGTGAATTTCTATACAACGCACTGCAACGCCTCGAGGATTGGATAGTTACCGGTTGTACCATCCCTTATCTACAGCGATAAACCTGATGATTCAATCAACAGAGAAGATGAGTCGAGATCTCTGGTATATGCCAGCCACCAACAAAAGCGTTCATGTATGGCATGATAATAACAGCTAAGTCAGTTCCAGGACGAATATGGGTGTAAGAAGACTCATAACGACTGACCTCATAGTCAAGGCTGAAGTCAAAGCCAGCAAAGTCAAGAACTTTAGTCCCGAAGAAAGCAAACGTACAACACCGATTTCGCTACAGAATCAACTGAGAAAATATCTCGACAATGACTGGGGAGCTAGTAATTATCTTTGGCAAGTGGTTTAGAAGCTCTCTTAGCGACAAGGAAAGTGTGATAGAGATGCGGCAGCAGGTAGATGACTGGATTCGAGCTGTGGATAAAAGTGGTTTACCAGGAAGTACAATTCTTTGATCATTTAGTTCGAACGAGACTTTTGTGGTCGTTTTTGGTGTATGACGTCCCAATATCGACTGAAGAACATATGGAAAAGGAACTAAGCGGCTACATAAGAAGGTGTCTCGGAGTTCCAAGAAGCTTTTCAAGTATCGGCCTGTACAGCTCTTTCATCCATCTACTACTCCCGCTTTCCTCTTTTACAGAGGAGTTCAGAGTCACCAAAGTCAGGCAAAACATGATGCTGACTTTGGAGAAACGGCAGACGAGAAAGTCAATGGAACCCGTTTTGATGTCAACACAGGGTGAAAGTGAAAGGCAGACGAGGCAGCAAACCGCAGAATCCCGGCTCAAGCACAGCTCCTTCGAGGGGGCAAATACATCTGGAATTAGAATGTGTCACAAGATCCAGTTGGAGGGTGGTATCACCAGCAAAGAGGAACAGGATGTTCCGCGGTGAAGTTCAGTCGACAGAGGAGGAGACAATCCAACGGCAGCCGTTACAATAAAAAGAACCAGGACAGTTGGCTGAAATGGGAAAGTATTCAACCAATGAGTGTGTTTTGGAGTGACATGTAGAGAATAGACAAGCAAAGAATTGGATTTTTACTACGCTCTGTTTAGGACAATTTGCGAACACTAGCCAAGCTGCGGACCTGAACAATAACTGCGGACCCCAAATGCAATATATTTGGCAGCACCCAGCAACCTCAATTAGTTTGCATTGACCGTCCAAATTTCTTGCCCCATTTTTAATTGATAAATTTGAATTGTTAATGTTAAACGCATACATTTTCCTACATAGGATTGACAATCAGTAACTTTCAAACATTTCAGTCTCACTAAAGGCGACAATAATTTCTTATAATGTGTTCGTAGTTTATTTTTTCCAAACACTTTTAAATCTATGTTGGTGGTCTTGCAAAAACATTTTTTGTGAGAATGTTAACTCAATTTATATGGAAAATGATCATAACATTTAAATAACTTCAGTTAAAACACGGAATTAGGAATGTATGACTGTTTAAAAGAACACCTAGTAACAGTGTTGCAGCTGAAAAGTATACATTATTTAATTTAATGACATGCACCATACACTGTGAAACATACAATTTTTTTACTCTACTTTTTTTTCGGTTGCAAATATATGTCCAATGTACATCAAAGCAATGTACTGCTGCATAATGATTATCGTTCTATAAAAACACTATAACTTCATTTGTTTGACATATTACAACAATTTCTTAAAAGGTTTAAGCACTCGAGAAATAAAGAAAATGTTAGTGTAAACATGTACCGTTTGACATAATAAACAATCCATTTTTGAACATATAATGAATTTTTAGAAAAAAAAATTAAAATATGGCTCCTTTTTTACTTAAAATTTAATATAAAGAAGTTAAACTCCAGCTGCTGGAGCAGCATTGCATTCCCATTATAAACAATTAGTTGGTCCTTTATTTAAGGCAAGTGACCAATTGCCAAAACATTACGAAACAGCACAATACGAAACAACTACACACATAGAAGAATAAAGCTGGGGTCACCGTCTTGAAACGGTCAATGCCGGTTTTACAGCGCTCAACCTCACACTTGGCCTAGCAATATTCATGATACATATAAGTGTAAATAAAATTAAACCTCATAGCATTTCAACTTAAATTAAACAATAATAACATAAAATAACAATAATTATAACAAAATCAATTGTAAATATTTCAGTGGAAAAAAAACGAGTCGAATAACATATTGTAAATTTTTACCCGAATAACTGTTAAACTCGGATTAATGAAAACTAATTCTTTTTTAAAGCCACACAACTTATTTGGCACAGTTAATTTAAGTATAAATAAGAAACATATTTAATCTATGCCATTAGAATATATCTGGTGGTTACAAGGTAGAAATCCGTCTTTTTGCGCTTTAAAACTTGAAAATAATCGAGTTTGTCGATATGGACGTATACGTCTATAAATCCTACTTTCGGTTTAAAAAGCGGTACCGTTTGAAAAATAATAATTTAATTGCTAACTAGGCTAAAGTTTTAATTTTATCTATGCCAATTAGAATATATCTGGTGGTTACAAGGTAGAAATCCGTCTTTTTTGCGCTTGAAAAATTAAAAATAATCGCGTTTGTCGAAATGGACGTAAACGTATAAAAATCCTACTATCGGTTTTAACATTTTTTTTAAATAATAAATTACTTGCTAACTAGGCTATAGATTTAATGACAATTTTGCACACTTTCTAATTGCATCTATATGTTTTGATTAACATGAATTTCATTTCAAGGTGTGTGGCTTTAAATGAGTACAGTTTTAACGGTAAGTTGTATTTATCATTTCGAACCGTTGAATGTAATTACAATATTAAAAATCAAACGTCAAAAAAAAGTTTTGGTGCACAACATCAAACGTTTTAGTCACATTGTTACCTTTGTTTGGAATTCATCAAAATGAAATTGCAGCTGCAACTACCAAGAAGATCGTTAACATGGCATGTCGCTTTTTTATTTATGACAATAAACACATTGCCAAACAGTGTGACGCAAAACAAACGCCATTATTTTAAACATGGCTACAAGAAGATCAATATTGAGTCAAGTCCATTAAACCGTCATTGCAAAGCATGTCGAGGTTAATTCGAATTTAAAGAACTGCACACTTTGCTCAGATTTATATAGACCGCAAACACGATACAGCAACACATATCAATATCATATACATTGATATTCCGATGTGCTGTAAACCACTACACATAACACAACGGTCATGATTACATAGAGTAGCTCTCCGAAATTCACAGTGCATTATAGTACTTATATCTGGTCGATTAAGGTGGGACCAATTTTAACAATATAAATAAACTTTAAAAAATGTATAAAAAAACACTAAATCGCGACGCGTTTTAATCACATGGGACATACTTTAAACAAACTGCCCCGGATTTCAAAAAAAGTGCTATGTGACTTAATCACTACAATCACAACGAAATATATTACATAGTACATATGGAGAAACTAAGTTACCCCCATGGCGAGGACAATTTTTTTTCGGGCGGATGATTTGATGTAGTATGTGTGTTCGAGAAAGACTCAACATTTTTCGCTGTTCCCTTTTAATTAACTAACAATTTAATGTATTTATTGTGATAGACACTATCTCATACTCCTTTTATTAGATTCATCTAAACGTTTGTTTATTGGCAACTATACTAGTCGCATCTATTCGTCTATAATATGTACTTGGACACTGATTGCTAATGTATTAAACGACATGTGATATATTTTAAATTTGACGTTAACCTTTCAATTGTTGAATGCGTTGGGGGCAGTTCAGGATATTACGTACAAATGGTTTATTGCATATTAAATCATATGTTTTATCACGATTTTTAGTAGGCCATCTCAATAAAAAGCTATATTGATAAACAGACACTTAATCTTACACTTTGTATTTTTTTCTTGAACTTTTACTAAAATAAATGTATAGTGTAGTGTTGCATAGATTTGCTTCAAAATAACCGACTACTGAGTAGTTCAGTTCGAACGAGTTTTGTTACGTTTAACGAATATAATAATGTTCACAAAAAGTGAATGACTATTTTTAAAGTAAATGACATAACGTACAAAGTTTATGTAAAATCAACAATAAACACGTGTCAGCATCGCGTAGCACGCAAATATTTATGTAATATTTCTTAGCTTATTTCAAACGACTAATTACACGAATAATGAAATTGTATTAAGTCGGTCAATCTATCACTAGATTGAGTACCATAAAAAGGCTGTTAATCTAGCACGATCAGAGAAAGTATTTACAGAAGAAAGAAAGTTTAGACTAAAAGGTAAGCATTAGTAAGTATCAAACAGGAATTGTTTTTTATTGATGCGATGGAACCAGTTTAATAATACAGTTTTTTACATCCATTTTTACATATTTACAGTGATGGAATCTTGTTTAACCCATCAACTTTTATGTTGTTTTGTTTAAATAATTTACTCATAAATACGCCATCGCATATCGAGCGAACTGACTGGGATACATTCATTCAATTAACTAGTCGCCACCCGTCAATCAAATTCTCCGATTAGCCAATCAGATGTTTTCACATACCCCTTAGCAGCGCTTATCTGGTCGCTATCTTGTCCGACAAACAAAGGGTGTCGTACATATGGAATGAGCGTAACTTTTAAGGGTTTACACAGATTTTTATATCAAAAGCCTGATCATTGCTGTTTGATCATAATTTATAAATGTAGGTGTTATACACACTGTATAAAAGGAAATTATTTTACCTATCTTCTTGAAAATATGAACGAGTAGTGAAAAAACATAACGCGTTTTACCGTTTGATGCACAATATTATTAAGCAGTTTGGTCAACCTCATAATTGCAACACGTGTTTTTGTTTATAGTCTCAGCGTAGTTGTCGATAATTATTAAATAGCAGTATATGTTCATCAGAATGTAGGAACCTTGAGGCATTGTTGGGTACTGTACACAAGAAAAGAAAACTGTTAAATTACTTCCTTTAACCTATTTATTTTCTGTGGATTATAAACAACGGAAACATTCATAAATTATTAATTTAAATATCGTTTTTAACTAAAGTAAACAAAAAAAACAGCAAAAGGTGTTTTCAACGCGGCTTAGCCAGCTATAGTGACTTCATGTGTAAAGTGTACAATACATTATATTGATACGGAGAGAAATGTGAACATTGTAATGAACATGTAAAGGTGATCTAGTCATAAACAAATGCACTTTATACTTAAACTCCATTCGACTATTCGGGAACAGCGCTGGAAAACCAACATTTCATTTTTCGAAAGTGAACTGAAACTGGTTCGCATTAAAAAAAAACATTATATAACGATGCATATCAGATATCTGTAAATGAAACCATTATGCATATATTAAATTATTATATAAATCTAAATAAAGAGATTTGGTGTCTTTTTGAAAATAACACACTAAACCAGAGACCTATACATTTAAATAAACGGAAACAACGCACTCATTCATAATGATATAAATGCATCATTTGCATTGGATACTTAATATATTCATCAAAATAATTATATATAAATAGCCCTAAGGCCGTTTAATAACAAATCCAAGATTATACTAAAATAAATGTTCATTTTTACAATGTATCTTTATTGAGCTCCCTACATATGTATATGAAAGGTTTCTGATAGTCAGTCTTTTGTTTAGTCATTTATTTTGATTACGCATTTTCTTTCTACCGCATATATGATTGTATTATAGTGTTACAAAGCAGTTTAGTTTATTTTGCGGCTTTAACAGTTTATATTGTAGAAATTAGCCTGATACATCATTACAAAATATACGATTTCACCCGCCTAATCCGACAACCTTGCGATCTGCTTGTCGGAGCTTTCCAATCACTATACCACGTGAATGTGTGGACGGAGCGATCGATAATTTCGCGACTGGTCAATTAACCAGATCCGGTTTTCTACCACATGAAAAATGTATTCCTGAACTCTAGTTAATATCTTGGGAACGTGTACATATATACATGACTGTACACTTGTCATGTTTAATGTTCCGCTTTTTTGTTTACACCTTGAGTTAACAACGTTTAGTTTCAACAATATGTTTAGATGAATCAATTATTTTAATCGCGGGCTTGAATTAAATTAAATAAATACAAAAATATAATGAAAATAAGCAATTTAAGCAATACATGTAATATTAATATGTGTTTTTTTATATTTATTTAATGTTGGAAATAACTATTTAGCATACAATTCGCAAGAAGTCTGATTATTTGGACTGTATTTGAATTGTGTGCTCTAACCGATTCCGGTTTAAATGTTTCATCACACGACAGAGTCATCTCTAAGATATTTAGACCTAACAAAATCTATTTTATCCCACTTTTACAGCGAATTCGGTTGATTAAAGCCCCGTTGATTAAATTTCATCTATAATCAACGGCAAGGCTATAATCAATGGCACGAAATGACGTCATCAACTGCCGAACCGGGACTACTTTTTCCCACGCACCTCGTCACCTGTATTTGCCAAGTGCATCAATAATAAAAACACTCAAAAGTTTGTCAATCTTAATGACCTTAAAACAAAGAAAAGTAGCAAAAAAACGTGTTTTTTTTGTCATTTATTTTTATTAAAACCTCTTGTATTAGGTAAATTTAACACTATGCAAATAGGTTCTGTTGTTGTAGCTCCCCTTTGAAGAAGTCAGTTCGAGTTGCTCCCCTTTGACCGTAGAAAACAATCGTCTGGACCAAGAAATCCTGTGTTAATTTACAAGCTGTACTCGGATATGTGTCCATCTGATTTTTCTTCAAAGCATCTTTCCAACCTGGCAATACGCACAAATGACACTGCATCCCAGTGGTTCTTGCGTCAACAATTGGGTGTCAACAAGCTAGGTCAGATGCTGAAGGCCATGGCAAAAGACGCCGGCTTTCTCAAGCACAAGAGAATAACGAACCACTCAGTTCGCAAATTCCTGGTCAAAAAACTTCGAAATGCAAACATTCCACCCACTGAAACCATGGCCATAACAGGGCAAAAAATGTCCAGTCCATAACCAATTATTCCAACATATCTGTTGAACAGCAGCAAAAGTGTTCATTCTTGCTCAGTCCAGTAAATGTAACAATCCAACAGATTCCTCTTGTTCACCTTCATGCACCGAAACTATGGCCGAAATGCAGCCTAGACAACCACTGTCTACCGTCGAACAAGTTGATCTTGATGTTCGCCCCACCCAGTCACTTCACCAGCAAATGTATTTCTCTAGTTCGAACAACTTTGCCTCACAATTCTTTGGTGCCACTTTCAACATTCAAAATGTATATAATTAGCTTAAATCCAAGTAATCTTTGTTATTTCGTCACGAAATAACCAATATTATAACAAAGAAGCAAATATTGTGCACCTCGTGATCGACTTGATGGTTTGTTATCGAAAGTGAATTGTGTGTGGTGTTAGGCTACGTTGTAAACAAATGTAGTTCCTTGTATATAACAACTTAGTGTCATATTGATATCATAAAACTTTAAGATTTGCAATTCAATATGATTAAAATTGTAATAAATAACCCTCGACACTTTGTTACAGAACGATATTCTGATTTGAAAAAAGATTATTTGATCAGCGGTTATTTTTGGAACGCGGAGTAATACACTCGCCTTGGTTACACTACAGTCATTATCAATGTACGTCAAACACTCGTGAAAACTTATTTTGTTTAAATAAAAAAAGTTTACTGAATAAAAAGTGGGATAAATAGAATAATAGGTCAGTGTTGATTATAGATCAGGTTTATCATGCTCGGCACGAAAACGAAAAAGCACTCGCCAAGGCTCGTGCTTTTTGTTTTCTAAGCCTCGCATGATAAACCTGATCTATAATCAACACTAACCTATTATTCTCTATATAATTCATAGCGTTGTATTTGTTTGTGTATTGTGATAGTAGGATATATTCAAAAGAGCAGGTGTATACCTTAAATGTGATAATAAAATATTATCTATACCTTTAAAGCATGAATGATCCAATAGTTCAATAAGATTATAAGTGAGCGATGTCGAAAGGAAAATCTATGTCTAAATTAATAGCCTAAGTTCACTATCCTTCATTATGAATCCACATAGAGCTATTGTAAATAAAATATGATTTACTATCACATTATCAATACAGAAAAGGCAATGACTCTTGGCGATACCTCATACCATATATAACAATATGCACTTAGACATAGCTATTCGAATTTAGCATACTTGAAATGCTGAATTCATGTTTATTATTTCACACAGTTTTATATATTAGCTAAATCAGGCGGAAACGATGTACCACAATGACAGATGAACGACAACGTAGCGTGCATTTTAAACATTAAAAGTTGTTTCATACCTAAAAAACTGAATTACACGTAAATAAACAGTCGAGTTTATACATGCTGCATGTTCTTGATATTCCTCGTTGTTTGAGTATTTTATTTGACATGTACATAAAACATCATATTTAAAACATCTGTCCCCGTTTCTTTCCTCTTGTAAATCATTGTGCTGACCAAGGTGAACAGGCATAATATGCTTGGAATGCATATTGTTTTATAACAGTAATGTATGCTGTTGTATAAGTGTTATAAGTTTATAAATAAGTACTTACTGAAAATTGCTTTATTTCACCAAACATCATACTTGAAAACGGGTAGATTGTTTTTCTTGACTTTCCCTCATAATCAGATTGGAACACACTGAGAGCATAATAATCCATCCAGTATATCTTCCTGTTGTCAATATCGACAGTTATTGATCTAGGGTAGAAGATATCTTCTGAAACTATTATATTCCGATCTTTTCCGATAAGGCTTGAACGTTCAATTTTTGGAAATTTCCCCTCGTCGCTCCAAAACAGGTATCTGTAAATATAAATTAATATGTAAAACAAGAAGCAATACCGTAATCAGGCATTTTAGACACTGGTACACCTGCAACAAGTAGATAACTGTTTTTTAAGAAATGTTCATATTACCATATCTGAGTTTTAATTTTTCATTTTCAGCAAATAGTTTTAATAAGGAATAATTATATCAATTAAATATGTTCTAGATAATTATTTAATGATACAACATTGATCAAACAATATCAAAAGCTATAAGACTTCCTTCATGCCTCGAAGCGTATATAATTCATAATCAAATTTTAATATTTTCTTGATCAAGATAAGCATCTAAAAACAAAGATTTAATTGTACTATCACATCCACTGATCGATATTTATCTTAATTTGCCACACGTTGAAATTATCAGACATTTCTACTCCTTGATACGGACATGGTTCGTAATGCTGAATCATGACTTGTTAAATTTTCAGACAATCATATTGTTTAAAGCGTATCTATACAATACTACACTGTTTAAGTATGTCTTCCTATATTTACATTTTCACTAGTGAGTTACACATATATTGTATACGACCAATCCTGAAATAAAATCAAACATTCAGACTCAATTGATCGTTTGTATACATAATTCATTCTTGATGAAAGTGTTATATTGATAATTTTCATTTCTATATTACTTCGAAATTACAAAGAAAACATGTTTTGTGCTATATTTTATATCATTTCACTCGGTAAAATATATTAAACTCATTTTCCGTTTTTCGGTGAATTATTTAGTTGAATGTGATATTCCAATAGTGTACTAAAACGCAAAGGTAATGGCCATTTATACGGTCTGACATAAATTGTAACGATGTTCCCCAGCCTCTCACCTCTATCCCATATCACTGTATCAAAAGTTGTCCGTTTATACACGGCAAAGTATGCAGTCGTAACAGATTATATTTTTTTCATCACATGACACCATTCATACACAATTATCTACCCTGGTCTGAGGGAGTTTCGAAGGAGGCGTCCTGTGATATATAGGCTTATTTGTAAAGTGACAATCGTGCAAAACAACAGTGCATTCAACCTTTAAAGGGGCAGTCAACTAGATTGACGAAAAAAGAAAAGGTCTAAAATAAATGGTCATTAAATGCTTTATATTGATAAATTTTAACATTAGATCTAAAAATCTCTAGTAAAAAAAATCAAGTACAAAATGAAAAAAAGTAACCCTGAACAGGGCTCGAACCACCGACCCCTGGAGTCCTGGAGTTAAAACAGTAAAAAGTCTCCCATTTAAACCCAGTGGAAGAAACTTCCCGTTCGGGAAACAAGGGGAATCCCCATATTGGTTTCCTGATCGGGAAACTCATGGACAAAATTTGCATTTTTATTCCCGATCGGGAAATAAAACAGCAATTGTATGGTGGGTTCAGAAAATGGCCTGGGGAAAACTTTAATATACAAAAAATCTGTTTTTAACATTGCCTTTCTATAGAGGAAATACATATCTAAATTTTTAACGTGCAATTTTTTTTTAAGTCCCTGGTTTTCTTTCAATAAGGTTGCAAAGTTTGTATAATCTACGTAAAAATGTTAAAATCAGTGGTTTCCCGAATTAGAAACCAAATTTCCCAATCGAGGAACTATCAGAATTGACTAAATTGCTGTTCACGCTTGCGGACTTTATCTAGCACTGACAATTGCTTTTTTCTACGAAAGCATATTAGTACCACTTAAATTTTAAATAAAAGAATGCAAAAACGTATTAACGCGAAAAAAGGCGTTTCTACGCAAATAAACACGTAATATCGAAAAACAAACGCATTATAACGCTAATAAATGTGTAATAACGTGAAATAAAGGCATAATACTGCAAAATAAAGGCGTACAAACGCTAAAAAAGGCGTAATAACGCAAACTTTAAGACGTACAAACGCTAAAAAAGTCGTAATAATGCCAAAAACGCTAAAAAGGACGTAAAAAGGCAAAGTTAAAGGCGTACAAACGCTAAAAAAGGCGTAATAACGCCAACCTCAAAGGCGTAAAAACGCCAAAAAGGCATAATAACGCAAACTAAACCGCGTTCAAACGCTTAAAAGGCGTAATAACGCTTATCTTAAAGGCGTACAGATGCTAAAAAAGGCTAATAACGCAAATTAAAAGGCGTACAAACGCTTTAAAAGACGTAATAACGCCAATTTCAAAGGTGTACAAACGCTTTAAAAAGGCTTGTGTACTATATAAGATGTCACTACATACCAAATTTGGTAGCCCTAGGCCCAAAGGTATCATAATTATTATTAACAAGAGGGCCATGATGGCCCTGTATCGCTCCACTGCTGAAAAAAAGGCCGAAACAAATATTCTCGGCATGTGCAAATACTTAAATATAGGCCCTATTTAAGCACATTTACACTTTTGTGACCCCCTGGGCTGGGTCAAATTTAACCCCAGGGGCATAATTTGAGCAAACTTTGTAGAGAACTACTATATCTCACTACATACAAAATGTGGTAGCCCTAGGTCCTAGAGTTAAGGACAAGAATATTTTAAAAGTTTTAACAAAAAAAGCAAGATATAAGCGTATATAATGTTAAATTTTGTGACCTGCGGGTCAGGGTTAAATTTGACCCAAAGGGAATATTTTGAACAAACTTGGTAGAGGACTATAAGATGTAACTGCATACCAAATTTGGTAGCCATAGTCCGAATAGTTTTCGACAAGAAGATTTTTAAAGATTTCACAAAATAGGCGCTTTACAAGCGTTTATTCAATGTTGTGACCCCCGGGGCAGGGTCAAAGTTGACCCCAGAGGCATAATTGGAACACATTTGGTAGAGCTTTATTAGATGTCACTACATACCAAATTTGGTAACCCTAGGCCCAATGGTTATGGACAAGTAGTTTTTTTAAGTTTTCGCAAAATAGGCCCCATATAAGCTTATGTTCAGTTTTGTGACCCCCGGGCAGGGTCAAATTTGACCCAAGGGGCACCATTTTAACAAACTTGGTAACGAACTATTAGATGTCACTACATACCAAATTTGGTAGTCCTATGCCTTATGGTTAAGGACAGAAATATTTTAAAGTTTTCACAAAATAGGCACTATATAAGCATATAATCGATTTTGTGGCCCCCAGGGCAGGGTCAAATTTGACCCCTGGGGCATAATTTGAACAAACTTAGTAGAGGACTATACAATGTCACTACGTACCAAATTGTGTAGCCCTAGGCCTAATGGTTATGAACAAGACTTTTTTTAGTTTTAGCAAAATAGGCATTATATCAGCATATGTTCAATTTTGTGACCCCGGGGCAGGGTCAAATTTGACCCCATGGATAAAATTTGAACAAATTTAGTAGAGGACTATTAGATGTCACTACATACCAAATTTGATAGCTCTAGGCCGGATGGTAATGGACAAGATTTTTCAAGTTTTCACAAAATAGGCCTTATATAAGCATATGTTCAATTTTGTGACCCACCTGGGCAGGGTCAAATTTTACCCCAGGGATAAAATTTGAACAAATTTGGTAGAGGACTATTAGATGTCTTTACATACCAAATTTGATAGCCCTAGGCCCAATAGTTATGGACAAGAATATTTTTAAAGTTTTCAAAAAATAGGCCTTATATAAGCATATGTTCAATTTTGTGATCCCC
The DNA here is from genome assembly GCF_020536995.1 of Dreissena polymorpha. NCBI lineage: Eukaryota > Metazoa > Mollusca > Bivalvia > Myida > Dreissenidae > Dreissena > Dreissena polymorpha. The sequence goes on from NC_068365.1 coordinate 37,843,303, forward strand.
CGGGGCAGGGTCAAATTTGACCCCAGGGGCATAATTTGAACAAATTTGGTTAAAGAATATATGATGTCACTACATACCAAATTTCGTAGCCCTAGGCCCAATGGTTATGGGCAAGAATATTTTTAAAGTTTTCACAAAATAAGCCCTTAATAAGCATTTATTCAATTTTGTGACCCCCGGGGCAGCTTCAAATTTGACCCCAGGGGCATAATTTGAACAAACTAAGAAGAGAACTATTACATGTCACTACATACCAAATTTGGTAGCCCTATGCCATACGGTTATAGATTTTTAAAGTTAAAAAAAAGGCCTTATATAAGCATATGTTCAATTGTGTGACCCTTGGGGCAGGGTCAAACTTGACCCCAGGGGCATAATTTGAACAAACTTGGTAGAGGACTATAAGATGCCACTACATACCCAATTCGGTAGCCCTAGGCCCAATGGTTATGGACGAGAAGTTGTAAAGTTTTCACAAAATAGACCCTATATAAGCATATGTTCAATTTTGTGACCCCCGGGGCAGGGTCAAATTTTACCCCAGGAGCATAAATTGAAGAAATTTGGTAGAGGACTATTAGATGTCTCTACATACCAAATTTGATATCCCTATGCCTAATGGTTATGGACGAAAGATGTTGAAAGTTTTCACAAAATAGGCCTTATATAATCAAATTTTCAATTTTGTGACCCCCGGGGCAGGGTCAAATTTGACCCCAGGGGCATAATTTGAACAAATTTGAAAGAGGTTCACCCCAGGAACATTCCTGAGAACTTTCATCAGAATAAGACCAGTAGTTTAGGAGAAGAAGATGTTTAAAGACAAGTTAACGCACGCACGAACGCACGCACGACGGACACAGGACCATGACATAAGCCCCGCTGGTCTTTGGCCAGTGAAGCTAAAAACATTTGAATCAATTAACAGTGTGCAAAAAAGAAAGATACGTCAAAGAAAATAAAGTGTGTCTTTTTCACGTCACAATATTTAGTCTCACATATCTTTATAGACGATTTAATCATAATAGAATTAGCTGTTGAAAACGTACACTTGGAAACACTAATTACGCAACACTTTTCAAACTTGAATATCTCAGTCATTAGTAAAAAATAATTTAAACGTGTACATGTGATCATTTGACTTCATTTGACGTACTGTCGCCTTCCTATGTAGACGGTTCCACTAACAGCATCGTCGTCTTTTAAAGTAATAGGCATAAAATCAATCCATTCATAGGGGATTGTACTAACAGGATTCAGAACAAATTTCGGTTGCCTATTCTGGCTTATAGGGACGATTTCTAGAAAGACGTAAATTGTCTTTACAAAAAGAATAAACTCAACTGTATTCATAACGTTTTGGTTGGATTTAATGTCTTCAAAGATGCTCACTTTATATTGTACAAAAGGCGTTATTACAACTTTTAAAAGCGTTTGTACGCCTTTGAAATTGGCGTTATTACGCCTTTTTAAGCGTTTGTACGCCTTTTAGTTTAGCGTTATAGAACCCGTTTTAGCGTGTGTACGCCTTTTAGTTTGGCATTATTACGCCTTTTTAGCGTAATTACGCCTTTTCTAGCATAATTACGCCTTTTCTAGCATTATTACGCCTTTTAAGCGTTTGTTCGCCTTTCAGTTGGCGTTATTACGCCATTTTTAGCGTTATAACGCGTTTATTAACGTTATAATGCGTTTGTTTGCGTTATTACGTGTTTGTTATCGTAGTTACACCTTTATTTGCGTTAATACGTGTTTGTCATCGTAGTTACGCCTTTATTTGCGTTAATACGACTCCAAACTATTTTTTTTTATTTTCAGTGGTACTAATGGACTTTCGTACTTTTCTGATGTTAGTTGTCTGGACAATTTTCTGATTAGGCTGAATTTTCCAGTATGAATGCATAAAACTAGTGCCACATTGTTTAGGAAAACGGCCACCTTCAACTTTTGAAGCCATGTTTGTGTTTATGTCTAGAAATAATACATGTATACATTAACTGGATACATATGTACTTTTTCCTGATTAGGAAACTATGTTTCCCAATCAGGAAACCTCTGAAGCTGACAACTCCGATAGTTTCCCGATTGGGAAATTTGGTTTCTAATTCGGGAAACCACTGATTTTAACATTTTTGCGTAGATTATACAAATTTTGAAACTATATTGAAAGAAAACCAGGGCTTTAAAAAACATTTTGCACGGTAAAAATTTAGATATGTATTTCCTCTACAGAAAGGCAGTGTTGAAAACAGATTTTTTGTATATTAAAGTTTTCCCCCAGTCCATTTTCTGAAACCACCATAAAATTGCTGTTTTATTTCCCGATCGGTTATAAAAATGCAAATTTTGTCCATGAGTTTCCCGATCAGGAAACCAATATGGGGATTCCCCTAGTTTCCCGAACGGGAAGTTTCTTCCACTGAAACCACTCGGTCATCCACGCTCATGCAATGAGCGTTGTATTTTATACTTTATATAAGCCATCCTCGTAGTTTCACAAAATATAACGACAACAACAGAACTCTCTAAATTACCTGGTAGACATACTCAGTAAAATTATATTGTATATATTTGTATAAACCAATATACTGAAAATATGAAAACGTAAGAACATTTTTCAAGTTATGTAATATACCAGTCGTGATATTTTAATCAATATAAACTAATACTTGTAAAAATACGATATTTTAGAACTGTTCTTTTTTTCGTCGTATATTGCAATCTGGTTGACCGCCCCTTTAAGTACAGCTAATTCGAGCATACAGTGATATTTCGTCGGTCATTCTGATTTTACGCAAATCGGAGACTCTAAATGACAAGTGGAATACTTCTCTAAAAGCAGTGGTGTGGAAAATTCCTCAAAAGAAAAGATTCCGTCGGAGAGAATTGCTTATTTATCATATGAATACATTAAAGGTGCATTTTCATGTCCGACTCATAACTTTGTCAAATAAATGTAATCAAAGGATCATCATGTCAAGTCTCGGGAGAAACAACTATGTCGCCTACTTGGAAATCATAGTGAGCAATATGAATTTGTACATGTTATGTTTATCCATAATGTCAAAGCGTGCGTTCATTTCCGACTCACAACTTATTCGTGTATTAAGCACATAAACATGTATAAAATGACCATTGTATCACGATAACATGAAGCGTGTAACAATAATGTAACTTGCAGTACGGCCAAGGTCTAAGTGGTTGATTAAAGTATTTTATATTCCTTAGTGTCGGGAGTAATTTTAGGTAAGGATCGTTAACCTTGATCAAAAATATTTATAACGCTTTAAATTAAATTAAAATAAAATTTGAACAACTCACTTGTTAATTGGATCAACTACAATAGCTGACGGAATGTGGATATTTTCTCGTATGAGTATGGTGTAATTGTCTTCATGTTGCACAGAAATCATCGCAATCCATCTGAAGGTAGGATCGGTCCAGTAGAGGTTGTTTGAAATCCAGTCAAAAGCTATTTTCACATTTGGACCGGGAACCCCAGAATTTAAAATAAATGGGGTGCAACTGTCAATTCCGCTTTCTCTTTCAGGGTCAAACGAATATATCTCAATATTTCTTGTGTTGATGTTTGCAGCGTAAAGCTGCTTGCGACCCACGCTTATACTGGAAGGGTTCAGGTTTGGACATCGCAAAGACGTTGAATTCTGAGTAATTAATTTTGAATTGGATTTCTCGTCTATTGGAATGGAGAGGACATGACCTTTGGATGCTGTTACCAAGTATCTTGTGGCAGCGGCTTCTAAAATAAAACACAAATAATGAAGTATTTGATTTTTGAAAATTGTAAATTTAATTTTTCTCACTGACCGACCGCGGCTTGGCTATCTTTCCGCTTCTTCATCCCTCTTTACCTCTAACAAATATATGTTTGACTCAGTTCTAACACAAATTCATTAAATAATGAACAAAATCAAGAAAAAGTAATTATTTGGCAAAATCCTTACCCGCAAAAAAGCCATCGAATACAAGAAGTGTGAGCACGAGTCTTAAGTTAATAGTCCTGCACATTTTGGTAAATATATGCAGTCATGGTAAGAAAATATGCGTAATATACGTTCTTACTACGGAAACGATTGAGACATCCCATTACTTTTAAGGACGGTGTTCCGCTACTTGAAACATTGTGCATGCATGTGTTTGAAGCAGACAGCGTTGTTGTATTTGCTTGTACAATGTATTTATAAACTGAAATTCAACAATCGCTGTTTAAAGTGACTAGCTCACATGCTTGGGTATATATTAATATTTATTTAATCGATTAATGTTTATTTAATCGATGGAATTGACGACTGCCAAAACTTACTTTTTTTAATTTTTGCAGTTCGGGTAAAACAAGTTCATTCACTGAAAAATCAGATTTGCATTAATGTATACCCATTTAGTGATACAATTGTGATTGTAATTTGGGCACTAAACAAGTCAATCAAATAATACTATATATTATATGAAAAGGATTTTAGGTTTCTAGAATTTTCTATTGAACTATACTGAGTTCCGTTTAAAATCTAGTATCGAAAGAGTTGAAAAATTATCGAACGTAAAAACATTCCACTTCACATTTACGGTCGTCAAAATTAGTAACTACGTGGATAATTTATGTTCAAATTTATTTGTTATTCAGTAATATTCTTATTACAATAACCCTGAGTAATTTTATGAAAAAGTTCAGGTAACATCGGAATAATCACATTGTGATTAATATTAAGACAAAACATATATATCTTTATACAAAAAAAAATATTCGTCATAAAAATATATCTTAAATGTTAAAGTGGAAGCACTAGTTTTATTGGTTTGCAGCAAAAATGATTACTACAGAATTATGATTGAATCATCCGAAGCACAAGATGTTAAGGAATCTAACACGGACCTGCGTCGTGGTAAAAAGGACTGGATGGGGTGGAGGGAGCGGTTGTGTGTCGGTAAAAAATCCACTTGTAATTGGGTAAACTAGGAAAGCAATAAGGTCATATAAATACTTTTCCGGACATTTTAAATTGTGTTTGAATTTTTGCATTGCCGATTAACTCTGCAAAATGTATGTGCTAAGAATATAATGTATGTATTTATTACATATTTCCAAACTAACATGAGTGAAGTATTTGTTTTAAATACATTGAAATACGTTAATTTAATGTGTATAGGATGTCGCTTCAATGTTGGTATGTTTTTGTCATTGTCTTCCCCCCCCCCCACATTATTCATGCATGGTGGTTGAGAGTCACACAAGGTAAATCATGGTCTGTATTGTTTCCAAACTAACTACAAGTGTGATAATGTCCCGACCGATCGTAAACGCAGAGGAAAGGTTCGACCTGATCGTAGAAATTTCAGCGTGATTGTTAAGTATTTCTACCTGGAATACCGTCGCGTGTATATTTCAACGTTATCAAAGTATCTTGTTTAAGTGGAAGACTTATTTACGTTTTGAAATTCGTAGTTTTGGACACTTTGTGACAATTGTTGTCTCTTTTACGGGAAGTGATACTGACCCAAAAGGGTGTTGCGTACCTTGATCTGTACACACACGTTTAAACTGCATGCGGTTATACATTCGTATACACGTACTGCTTTATGCCAAAGTAAAAGTAGATTTATATGAAAATGAAAACACACATAATGTATATCTAGATCAGTAAAATTAGGTTTATTCAGCATCAAAAACAATGTACTTTTAAAGGGGCATATCAAAAGTATTAATTGTAATTCTTGGCATGACTTCAACAATGTTCACCGGAGTTAACCAAGATAGACCAGATGCAAAAGTATATTTAAATTTAAAATAAAAACACAAATTATTAATAATGCGTGTCGATATAAGTAAAAAAAGTAGGCTGTCTCCAAATAATAAACAATATGTATATAATACAATTAAATGGGCATAACAACGGTATTAATTGTAATTCTGTACTTGACTTTACCAATTCACGGCATTCAATTGATGTGCATAAACGTATCTATTAGAAACTACATATTATTAAAATTGGTAAGAAAATGTATACGCAAAATAACTATAAACACACAGTAAATGTACGATAGAAACATAATCCTTGAAATGATTTTTTTTATGAAAACGTATACATACATCGACAACGCGTGAATGTGAATAGAGATACTACAGAAAACAATCGAGACGTATGTTAAACAGTAATTCACTAGATACATTAACTTCGGTATCTTTAAACGAGGTTTTACAAATTAGAATTACCTTTAAGTTTGTGATACGCCGCTGTAATATAATAATACTGAGACCAATCTTGATTGTTTAAGTCCACATTAATCACACTTTTGTATAGTTATTTATACATTTTAGAACGTTGTGAAAGTTTCTCTTTCTCATGGAATTATATTCATTTTTGCTAGTAATTTGCTAGAGCTATCTTTTGCAGGTACAAACATAAAACAAAAAATAGAGGATCGACAGCATTGTTTATCTTTCTTTGGCAAATAAATACGATTATTTGAGCCGCGTTCTAAGAAAACAGGGTTTAATACATGTGCGTTAAGTGTCGTTCCAGATTAGCCTGTGCAGTCCCCACAGGCTAATCAGGGAATGACAATTTTCGCTTTCATGGTATTTGTACTTTGAAGGAAGTCCCTTCTTACCGAAAATCAAGTTAAAGCGGAAAGTGTCGTCCCTGATAAGCCTGTGCGGACTGCTCAGGCTAATCTGGGACGACACTTTATGCACATGCATTATGCCCAGTTTTCTCAGAACGCGGCTCAAATGTATATGTTTACCTCACAAACAAGCAATGTACGGCAACGTTGGGCACAACAGTGAGACAATTTTTGAAAAAGTAACGTTTTTCTCTATACACATGTATAACTATGATTCACGTTTGATTTATTATCATAACTCACATCAACATTGGGGTAAATTGAAAAATATATAATTTCTGAAATTCAATATTACAAGTCCCCGAATCATATAAAATTTCTTTTTTGTAATATATTTCCTTCCAGCTCATAGCTTTCACTCAAACCTCCAAATAGGGTCATGGGTTATCAAACAATAAGATAACAAAGACAAGTAAACTACAGGTAGTTGTTTGTTCAGAATTGCAGTTCAACTGCATACAATTAAATTGAACCAAAAAAAGATAATAAACTCCAAATTGGTTAATTACGACTACAAAATGAATAATGATATAAGTATCAGTTTCTGTTGGTTCATTATTATGTGGTGATTGTTATGTTGCCTGTTTGACGCATAAGATTAAGAATCAATAATATATTAGCATGTTGAAGGCTGATGTTCCCCATTCACGAATACTAGCCTAATCAAGTTCCGAACAGCCTGTACAATTTCGTATTGTTTATCGTTGTTTTAATTCAATTGCTGAAAACTAATAATGTAAAAAACAAATGGTATTCTAATCAAATGGGTCAAAGAGAACAAACTTTGCGAACAAAAAACAACATAATAATAATCGCGTATATGTGCGTGTATCTATGTGCACGTCGAGCTCATCATTTAATCTTTACAATAAATAATCTCCAATATTACCGCATACAAGTATGGATGTGGCCATTTTTTCCCAAAGGGTAGATAAAAAAAATTAATCTTGGAAGAGGACCAACTTTAAATGATACATGCCAAAAAACAAACCTTTTGGCCTTGCTGTTTAGAGAAAACATTTTTTAAGGGAGGGGCCAATATCTTCCATTGGGATTATTTTTTAAACTTTGTAAACTTTCAGACGATCCGAAAGATCAAGAAAAATGACTTCTATATTTTTTGTCCATAATCTACTTTCCCCTTCAGTCGTATTAAGAAATGGACAGAAACATTTTCGATGAAATATCATGAGCACATTGCTTATTATATTATTGCATCAACTTTATCTATAATGCCCTCTGGCGGGGTGCAGAAACTTGGCAAAAGAAGAGCTTGAACGGGAGAAATCGTGTATTAACAAGGCAATTCACGTGTCGTTCAAGCCCTGTTATGTGTTTTTCATATTCATAAACTGGTCCACGCGCAGTTACTTCCCGGCTCCAGCCTTCGACGACTTTCCAAGCATAAATGGGGAACTGAATAAGCACCAGTTTCCTCATGCATGCAGGGATAAAGGTTATGAATATTTCAATCCACTTTTCAAATTATACCATTTGCAATCTCTTGACAACAGCTTTATTTTATTGGCAACGTCAATGAAGTTAAGGTTATTTACTCAATACTTTCAAAAGACTATGCTGTAAATGTAAGTGTTTATGTACCTTCAACGTTCCTGCTGTAAATTCCAAAATAATTCCTCATTTCTTACTTTGCGCGGCTGCATTTCAACTTTGCATTAATCCACTGTTTAAACACATTTTAAATCGAAAACTGCCTATCCGAAGGTAAAGCCTCGTCATTTCTGATGATGACCGAGTGAGGCATATGTAAAACACAACCTTGAACTGTATGACGTCATTTTAAATAATCGAATTATTTTGTCGATCTCGAATGAACAAGACATATTGTTTTCAATGTTATTTTAATTTATTTTGGTATGTTTGATTTGTTTATGCAATAATAGCGAAAATACATATTTTCTCGGACATGATCATCTGCGGGCGCGCGAAAAATCCGTTCCTGCGCAGATGATCATGCCCTCGAAAACGTGTATTACCCCTATAGAGTTTCATGGCGATTTGGCAAAACATTTGACTTCTAGTTTGTTTACAAAGTTTCATAACATCCACATAAGGAAATCATCTTAGCCCACTGACACTAATATGTTTCAGTATACCTGAACTGTTTTCAAACTCAGCAGATACATAATAAGGAAAGCGTTCCGAGCAAGTTTCATGAGGATTGGATACATTTCTAGAATCTTCAGAAACTGTTCATTTAATTTAACAAAGCAACCAAGTTTTTGAACACATTTGTAATTTATAAAATTGGTATTGATACCAATCTTCTGACAAAGCATATTGAATATAAGAAATAAATATAATCTCTAGAGTGTTACTAATGTTCAGTTTGACAACGGACAATGTAGGACTGATGAGTAACATTTGGCAAACTGGCAACACAAAGGCTCACTGTTTGTACGCTGTGCCAAAGAGATATAATAAGGACTTTGTAAGTATATGTATATTCGTTGCATCTTCTGAAAACAAACTTATTGATTAGACAGGGATTCCCATAGGATGAAAGAAAAATGCTTATTCAAGTGCATAGTCACAATGATGGTATTGTTCTAGTTGTGTATATGAAACCGACATCACTTAGTTTTGATTGAACTACTTTCACTATCAATAGACCAGCTGTTTACAATCGAAATTGTAAACAAGAACCCACATTGTTCTCAAGCAGTGTTTCAACTGTGCAGTCATGAATTGGTATTCCTTCAGCAGTATGTAAAGGGTGACTATTAAATTATTACAATATTATTTTTACCATAACTAAAATAACAAAAAAAAATCTGTGTTTTTAACTTCAAAATGATATAGTTAAGTCTATACTGACATCAAAAATGTAGCATCATCATCATCATCATCATCATCATCATCATCATCATCATCATCATCATCATCATCATCATCATAACACTTATCAACATCATCCTCATCATCAGCAGCAGCAGCAGCAACAGCAGCAGCATCATCATCATCATTATCATCATCACCATCATCACCATTACACTAATCAACATCATTATCATCAGCAGCAGCATCAACAGCATCATCATCATCATCATCATCATCATCATCATCATCATCATCATCATCATCATCATCATCATCATCATCATCATCATCATCATAATCATCATAATCATCATCATCATCATCATCATTATCACCATCAACGCCATCACCATCATCACCACCACCTTCATCATTATCATCTTGTTCTTCATCTTTATCTTCATAAACATCATTTTAATCATAAACATCATTATCATGATTATCATGATTATCATCATTATCATCATTATTTTAATTATCATCATTATCATCATTATAATCAATACCATCAATATCATCATTAAAATCATTATCATCATCATCACCACCAAAGTCATCATCACCACCATCATCACCATCATTATCATCATATTCTTCTTCTTTATCTTTATCTTCATTATCATCATTATCATCATTATCATCGTCATTATCATCATCTTCATCTACATCATCATCACCACCATCTACATCATCATCAACATCATCATCATTATCAACATCATCATCATAATGATTATCATCATCATCATTATCATCATTATCATATTGATACTTGTATTTTGATATGACAGAAGCGGTTGCATTTTATGCATTGAGATGTATATGCATGATCCGATAAAAGTGTTAATTCTATTTCTATAAGCATTGCCGGTTATTTGTCCCATTTGTTAATTTTGTGCTTCTTCTTTCTTGAATTCGAACTATCACCAATTTTGTATTTTTTACAAATGGTGGTGAATGTTTCAGAAGTGTTTGTCACAAACTCCTCATCATTCCTCATGATCATATCCCAGAGTAAACTTAATTAATCAGGGACATCATAGTTTGACCCCAAATATAGATCAAGTTCAAGGTCAAAATGAAGTCAGAGGTTGAAGGTGTGCTACAAATTGTCCAAAGATTGCATCCTTGCATGTGATAAATCTTTGCACCAATCATACTTGATGTTAGATCGACAGACAGACAAAAAAAGAAATGATGAACAGCCAATGACAATATACCTCTATGATCTGGAAATGCAAGTAGCATGAATTATGGTAATTAGGGTCTACCGAGTAATTTGCCTAAGAGACAAATCTACGTGCCAAATAAAGTTAATATCAAGATGAAAATAAAGTCAGGTGTGTTGAGAGAAGTAAACAACGACATCCACGAAATTATCAAATATTTGAATAAAAAGCGGTTTTGAAACTGAACAAACTGGTTTCATTGGGTTGAACGAGCATGTTGAACTTCCGAATGAGCTAAATTCCCCAGTTGGTCATTGTCATAAACAAAATGAGGAAAGGTAATGAGGGTGTGCTAAGACTGTTCATAGATAACAACCATATAAGTGTTCATGCTTTGTTGGAAGCGTAATTGATGTTAGACGGTTGCGTCATTTTTGGTTAAACAAGAGATATGACACTTTGAATTAGTCACAGTAAATAGTAGGTCAGGGTCAACGGAAAATGGGGTAAGGTTGATGTGGTTGTGTTAATAGGGTTCAATGGCAACCTCCATTTAAGTATCAAAGCTTTGTATGAAACATTATTGATGTGTTATGGAACGTGTTATTTCGTATAAGCCTTGTACAGATGGACAGATGGGTCAATTGAGATGTACCTCCCTCATCAGTCGATACCAGGAGATACAGAATATTTAAAGATTGTGTCTTCTCCAAAGTATATTCATGTTAGGACTAGACACAATTTGCTGTCACGATTGTGATCAACGGAAATGACCACTTATGATGAGCGTCGAGCAGATCTTGTAAACGGAAGGACATGCTTTAATGTTGTCTCTGGAATGCATGTATCATGCAATCGCTAACAACTTTCATATTTATTTATCGCTCCGGGTTCATACAAACAGTGCGAATTGTTATATAATAAATATATTGAATAGTGTAGTCCGGCCCGCATATAGATCGCTCAAACTTCATGACATACTTAAATTATTTTGAAATTAATCATTGGTTACAATATTTTGCAATTGGAAATGGAAATATATACACGGGTAATATCGGTTCAAGGGAATAACAACTTAACAAGAGCTCCGCGGTCGGAGACATATGCCCCCCCCCCCCCCCTCTCCAGAAAAGGGCCTTGACACAACACTGACCATAAGAGTTAATCGTATCATATGAGGGTGACTAAACCACTTAAATAAGCTTTCAGTTGACACAGAATTATAAACTTCTGTTAAATCATCGTTATAGTTAATGGGTTGTGAATATTTTAGTATTATAACTAGTGATTTTACGATGATCGAATAAAATTGATTAGTAATTATTGGATACGAAAGTCAGCGATAATCGATTCTCTTTTCGAAAACTCGATGCCACTGATTTATTAGATAATCATTGAAAAGACTGCAAATGAGATACACTCAGTCGGCAGTCAGTGGTTAGCACATGTGTTTGTTGAGTACACATTTTTAAACACGTCCCGTTGTTTATATTGTTTTGCATATCGCCCTGACGTAACGTCAAAACGTCCGACTACACTTTGTAACATCAAAACGACGTCAAAACGACGTAAAAAATTAACAACTCTGCGTTAATTCAACATATGACGTTTGACAACGTCTCGATATATTATGTTATATTATCAAACTGCATTTATAACGAAAATGACAGTCACACAGTTAGTTTTTAACGAGCATCCTTTGACATGTTCATACATTCGAGTATTGATGTGTGTAGATATTCTGGCATTTTAATTGTATCTTTGCTACTGTCAATCTGTGCGCAAATGTATAAAATTGATGCTGCGGGAACAATTGCGTATGGACTCCTTGTCAAAGAGTATCTGTTTTCTCCGACTTTGTCGTAGTATAACCCAGTAAACACTTCGGTGTTCTGTGGTATTACCGCTCCCCACTGGTCCTTGGTTACCTTTGTGGAACTAGATAACGGATGTGTTACCTTCATTAAATAATATTCACATAATTCATCATCAGTGAACAATGTCACCACTTGTCCTTCTGATACAAGGTTTTTTAACGGTTCCGCTTCAACAACCGGTTGGTCGGGAATTTGGACAGTCTCTGGAATCATGGTGACTCTGCGGCTTTCTCCTGTGAAATCTTCATTTTCACAGTAAGGGTAATTTCCTGTAATAGAGTGCATACTTACTAGTTATAATCAGCCGATGTAAACAGTTATAATGCATAATAAATGTGTATATATACAATTTATATACGAGTCGTATTCTGAGAAAACTGGACATAATGCATGCGCGTAAAGTGTCGTCCCAGATTAGCCTGTGCAGTCCGCACAGGCTAATCAGGGACGACATTTTCCGCCTAAATTGGATATTTGCTAAGAAGAGACTTCATTTAAACGAAAAATATCATAAAAGCGGAAAGTGTCGTACCGGATAAGCCTGTGCGGACTGCACAGGCTAATCTGGGACGACACTTTACGCACATGCATAATGCCCAGTTTTCTCAGAACGCGACTCATATATAATGTAACTATGAGTTGTATACCGGTTAGCTCAGTTGATTAGAGTACCTGACTTTCAAGCAGCAGTTCGCGGGCAGGGGCGTAGATAACCTCCCAACATTGGGGGGGGGGGGGCGGTCCAGTTTATGTACTGGGAACATAAGGAGGTTCGTTTGAGAGAGTCGCTCGACCGCCTCCTTGTGGCACTCGCTTTCGTCGTGCTTCCGGAACTTCTAGGTACCCGCTTTCCAGTTGGAGAAGCCGTCACTGATGAAGCTTCCGTCCACCTTTGTGTTGCCGATCTTGCCCAACTTCTTGGCCGCCATGCAGAGATGGCAGAACGCAAGGTCCCGGCTCTGAAAAGGATAACATTGTAATAAATTTTGTGTTAAATATTAATAATAATAATAAGAAACATTATTAAGCAACAATTTTTTTTTACAATACGAGTATTTTTTGTATGTTGTGTCTTTTTTTCTAAATTTCGTTTGTATTTAGATCAACGTAAGGTTCATAAAAGATAAGAACGATCGCAAATTAAAATTTAATACTAATATACATACCTCATCGTAGTGGAGCCATGTGAAGGAATCAAACCAACAAGATTGGAATGAACGCTGTTCTGGCTTTTTCTTCCCGAATGTACGCTTAGGAAACGCTAAATTTCGAGGCTGATTAGGAATACTCATTTTGAACATTAAACAATTACATATATGATATTGTTTCAATGATTTCTAATCAAATAATAACTGATGTACTTAGAGAACAAAAATATTTTTAAACCAATTACTGTTTTTCACGTTGTTTTAAGTGGCAGTTACCTTTGAATTAAAGCGATTAATTAAAATTAAAAGAATCGCCTGTCCCTAATAAAAACACCGACAGTGCAATCACGGAAAAGAACAATAAAACAATTAACGCAATGACATTTACCCCGGCGCCTAGTTTATGACACCTAACAAGGGATATTGACACATCACTATTGGCAACCTCAGAGCAGACGGAGAGGGGACACATGGCTTCGGCATTGACGGCGCGTGATTACAAAAATACTGGTTTTGTGGGCGGCGATTTTTGGGGGATTCTACGTTTATTTATATAACGATGACTAGTCGAAATATTGGGGGGCGGCCGCCCCCCCCCCCCCATTATCTACGCCCCTGGCGGGTAGGCAACAAGTTTTTTCTCCGTAAGAGTGATTAGCCTTTGGTTAGTCAAAACGTCGGAGGTTGTTGTAATTACTTGATTATAATTATTATTATATGTTTAATAAGAAAGGTGAGAGGAATGTAATAGACAATGTAAAACTACTGTATAATTACCCTCTGTAAGCAGATGGGGCATAGTGTGTATATTATATAAATGTAAATGTAAGTCGTATATTATAGCTTCCCGGTTAGCTCAGTTGGTTCAAGTGTCAAACTTGCATGAAGGAGGTCGCGGGTTTAAGTCCCGTACTGGGTAACGCGTTTTCTCTTCTGTTACATACCTATACTACATTGATCACAGGAGAAGCATGTTATTGCTTTCACGTGAACGACACCGGGCTCGTCTCCGTGTACGCGTACGTGGTGGATGCTTCTGATTTCATCAACGGGATTGAATCTTATTTCAGTGTCTCTTAATCGTTTCCAAATACTTGAAAACTCATAGACTTTGAGTTAGCGAGCCGTGTTGCTATTTCGAGCTTATCTGTAAAATAAATTGAACGTAAAAGGTACGGGATAAAAAAATTATATGCGTTAATTTTGCTATGTTCTTAAAACATGAAATCATCCGAAAATGCATCCACGCTCAATACCCCAATATATCCCTTTAAACTAAACCATTTTATTGTATCATCAAGATTGTAACTTAATTATTTTATGTTACTGTTCTGTACATTTGAGAAGTATTGCTCAATTAAATTGCGACAAAGCTGTACCGCCTTCTGTTAAGACTTGATCTTCAACTCTGTACTGAACAACGATTCTCACTTTCTCATAACTTTATTATTTTATGTTACTGTACTGTTCTGTACGTTTGAGAAGTATTGTTCAATTAAATTGCGACAAAGCTGGACCGCCATCTGTTAAGATTTGATCTTCAACTCTGCGCTGAACAACACATCTTATTTTATCAGAACTTAATTATTTTATGTTACTGCAATGTACTCTATACACTGTACAATTGCGAAGTACTGTTCAATTAATTAATTTATATACTATAAATTGTGATCGCTCATCATGACCCGTATCACGGTATATGCGTAAAAAGACTACAATTGCAACGTCGAACGTCGGGATTTTGTATAAAAACGTGACATTGTTGGAACAAAGTAAAACTTGAATAAACTCAGTCATTGATGACTCTATCTAGACGAAATTTCGCAGGAAGATTTCATACAAAAAACGCATGTCTCAAGCTTTTTATTTTGCCAAAATTATCAATATTGAGCGAACAATATTGTTTCAAAATTTTTGTAAATGGCGATGAGATGGCCAGTTTTCACGCTATGAACATATATCCAATATGAATCAAATCTTAGAAGAAAACGCATTTCTAAAATGTAATTATTGTTTTTATTTATTATTCAATGATAACGCAATGGAAGTGTGAAAATCAAATTAGTAAGAAAAAGTCGCAAACAAAGCGATCTCGACAAAACTTACCTCTCTCTTTTTTCGTCACCATTGTTGGTCAATTTTGACGGGTTGGCGTGAAAATGACGTCATGAAATCATTGACGTCTGACGCATCAGACAATATATTTTTCCGCCGAAATCGAAAGTTTGCTTCGGCGGAAAAATAATAATTTCCGTATTACATCAACGTTTTATGTTACATCTCTACATCGTATTTTTAACCATTATTGTAATTAAAAACATAGGTTTTTCTTAAATGTCGGTATGTCTGTTTTTTTTGTATAATATATTGTGAAATGCACATTTTTAAGCTGATTCGTTTGATATAATTATCATGACGCTATGTTAAAAAATGAAAATGTCATTAATAAAACATGTACATCACATGCGCAACTTTCTGGGGGGACGGACTTTTTGACGTTAAGTCCCTATATTTATGTTGCAAGCGACACGCCCTTAAGTAATATAATGGCCAAGGCTAGTACTGGCTTATGTATCAGGCGCCATGGTGGAGTCGTTGCTGAGTAACCCATGGAAATTGTGCGAGGCAAATGTATCTGCACAAAATCAGGCCGATCGGTCAATCCGCTCACGTCTTATCAATTGGACATGATTTTAACATTTGATTTACCAGTGACTTTGATCATTGACCTAAATTTCAATAGAGATATCTACTTTTCAAGGTCAATGCATCTGCAAAGTATGAAGCCCATCGCTCAATCCGTTGATGACATATCGAACAGACCCATAAAACACTCAATGCCACAATGACCTTCACCTTTGAACTAGTGACACCGATTTCAATATGGGTCATCTACTTTTCAAGGCCAATGCACGTGTGAAGTATCAAGCCACTAAGACAATTCATTGACGAGTTATTGATCGGGAACGATGTTCACACTTATTGTGACAGTGACCTTGAAATTGACCTTATGACCCCAAGTTCATAAAGCAATCTAGACGGATTATCACAAACAATCACTTTGAGCACTTCATTGTCAGGTTAATTAACATTAAAGAAAAATAATATCTCTTACTTGCACATAGACATTCTTTGCTAAAATCAGTTGTACTCGAGTTAACATACTTAAAGCGACTTGGTACAGGGTTCTTGCACTATTGCACTCACTCGTTGTCAGACAATATTGCATGCTTTATACAGCAACATAGAACTTATTCTTGAACGAAATTGACCACGTCACGTATCGTCCCATGTATACATGTGTGTAGGGTTGATACTCAGACGACACATTATAACATAATAATTTAAAAAAAAATGGTGCATGTATCACTAAATTCGTTAAAAATCATTCACGGTAAAATCCGATATATTTTAAAAGTTGTTTTCTTTTGTCAACAATTAGTCATGACAGACGTACCGTTGTTACAAAAAAAAAGTTGATTACAGCTTGTGCCAATCCTACCGTTAATAATACGCAAACCTATTGATAGGATTCGACATAAATCTAATCATCTAACAACATGGTTATTTAGTAACCTGTCTACAGAGGCTCTAACTGAAATTATGTTATCAGTAATCAGAGTCATCTCATAAAGTATTAATTCCGTCGAGTACAATATAGTCGCATGTATTGCCATCGCGGCTATTTATGTCGCAAGTAACAGTACATTAACAAAATTTAGACAAATAAGTAATACAAAGTTCTAAAATTTCAAACAGATCAACCTTAAATGTAGTATATACTATAGACTCTTCACCCCATGTAAACGTTGCACAGATATAAACATTTTCTGAGATATTAAAGTATGGGTGGTCAAGTTTGAACCAAATAATTGTATCATAATGATTTTTTTACGATTGAAACACCATAAGCTAGAGCTACTTTTTATGGTAAATAATTTTTAGCAAGGATAAAAAAATATCGTGCAATTGTTTTAATCAAACACATACATGTGTGTAGGCGCCAAAAGCATATAAACAAATACGCATCTTTTTTACGCACGTTTTGGTACAATCTAAGTGCATTTGCATTAAAGGCCCTATAAAGTGGCAAATCCACTTTTGATTTGATTTGATATCATTCTACCACGTTTCATTTAAGCAAACAGGGAAAACTCTGTCAATTCTGAAAAAAGACATACGACTCTTTTACTTTACACTTAATCTTAATTCAATCTACATGTATACGGACATCCAGTTAAATCTCTTTAATACTCCCCGAGTTAGCATATAAAGCGGGACAGAATGTCAAACGGCAGGGAGGACGGAAGGACATATGGAAGGACGGACGAATGGACGCTAAGATAACTAAAGGCCTCCATACGGGGTCATAATTCAAAACAAATACACGACAATACATGGACAGGTCTTATTATAATGACATTGAATGTGCTTAAATTGTAAACCATAACGTACACATAATAATTAAGGACACTACACGCCATTTTAAAAGGAGCATGTTATTATTAACAAATAACAACCCTAATAGAAACAGTCAGGTAAAATCATTATACATATTTTCATATTGAAAAGACGCATATAACATATATCAAATTCAATTAAGTATGAAATAAAAATGTTTTTTCAAACATATCACGCATGTAATACAGCGGTTTTACCAACATGCAATAATATAATTTAAATCAACACAAGATAATTTATGGGTTGCAAATGTCAAATAACTCGACACAACACAACACCCCTCTATACAGCGCAACTCACACGAAAACTACATTTAATATAGAACCGTTGCCGGGCGGCTTATAGTTTAATGAGAGTGTCGTGTTAGCGTTTGCAATAAGATGTTAACATAAGAAGAATTGGCGGTAGATGGGATTTGGCTGGAAATATTGACGCTTATTAGCGCGCATAAGCGTTCAGTCAAGCGTGAGTAAACTGTGGAGATGATGATGCACCCGTTAACAGTGGTACATCACTTCGTATAGAACGAGACTTCACAAATGTTCAAATAGGCGAAAATATTGTGAAGAAACTTGACATATGTTCCCGTTGTATTTGGAGCACATTTGACTTTTCCTGCAAGAGACGGGCAGGCCGGTGGGCCATCATAATGACCGCAGACAGATGCCAGGTTGGTATCCAACTCCGCTTTGCTGTGGGCCACCAGTACGGTTATATTCGCATTCCTTCCTGATATATAAACCAGAATATCGATAATATGACAACTGCGGGAAAAAGAAACTAACCGACACCGTGTAATAAGTACTAGGTACAATATGTGTAATGTGTTTGTGTTTTTTTAAATGTATATGTTATTGCAAATTCAACTCCAAGGACCCGTTTTCATTATAATTTTAATAATTAATATGTGTTATACAAAGCATAAACATTTACAATACTAACACCAATAAAAACAACAAACTTATTGCATATGCCGGAAGATCCGACCGGAACAGGATGTCAACGCGCACCAAATTTGACATATGTTCCAGCTGTACGATCAGGAAGTTTCCAGCAGCACGATCCGTTGAAAAAACAAAAGGATGTATGGTTGCAAAATGTCCGTCGATTGCGAGAGATCCAGGGTTAGTTCCATTATATACTGTCGACTGCCACGCTGCAATTCCTGACACGGGTTTCAAGTCTGACACCAAAAAAAAACTTATACACATACATGGTTAGTTAAGTGAATGTTATAGATCGTGAATCGCCGTATTCAATTATAAAATAAAAGGTTCTCAACTTTGGTGTGTTTTTTACCGTCATTGATACATACACTTTTTATCGCCCTTTGCATACAAAATTACCATTTATGCTTTGCTGTCCTTGAAAAATCTGTCGATTCGTCTGTTATTTACTCTTCTTGAATAATGGCCAGATTCAAACACAGGTGGTTAGCGTGTGGCTATGATATTAATTAGTGAAAACATCATTTTGAATGATAAATAATCATATTATAACGAAAAATTAACTTTTCTGAAAAAAAATATTTCACTATCAAATATATATATAACAAGGTATGCAACTCAAAATCAGCCCAAAACGGGGTGCATCGCTTTGAACAGCCATATCTTCATCAATTTTGCAGCGATTTTCACGATCTCGGTCTTATTCAACGCAGAAATGAATTTCCTTTCTGGAAATGTATATGTCTTGCAATATTTTTACAAATGCTGGGTCAACTTTTAAGAAATAACACGATACACAACACGCATGACCCAGTTGACAATGATCATTTATTCTTTATGAATGAAATCTCCAGTTGTAAAGACACACCTCCGCATTGGACCAATGAAATCACTCGTATGTTTAAATGTCAGTTAGTTGAAATGTATGTAAACAAAGGTTTCAAACGGCGCTGGACAGTTAGTCTTGATGCAGAATGTAACGACAAGAACGGTAATAATGTTTTTTCATACGTTTTATTGAATTATGGTATCGAACTACATGAACTTTATAGGGAAGTTGCCCTTTACTCCGTGAAGATTTCAGTCTTAAAGACAGCATGATCACTGTCAACTGGGTCATGCGTGTTGTGTATCGTGTTATTTCTTAAAAGTTGACCCAGCATTTGTAAAAATATTGCAAGACATATACATTTCCAGAAAGGAAATTCATTTCTGCGTTGAATAAGACCGAAATCGTGAAAATCGCTGCAAAATTGATGAAGATATTGCTGTTCAAAGCGATGCACCCCGTTTTGGGCTGATTTTGAGTTGCATACCTTGTTATATATATATTTGATAGTGAAATATTTTTTTTCAGAAAAGTTAATTTTTCGTTATAATATGATTATTTATCATTCAAAATGATGTTTTCACTAATTAATAGCATAGCCACACGCTAACCACCTGTGGATTCAAATATAGCTTAATTCTTACCCATGTGTGAGTTTAGCCAATGTCCGCATACAGGTATCGGTACAGCAATAGAATATTCAACTAATTAAGCCAATTCCCCATATTTAGCTGATTTTAAAATGAATTTTATTTAAACGCTTACAATATCCAACCGTTATAATATTAACCAATTCCAAATTACAAGATTTATGTCAATGACGGAAATGTCAAATCCATGTATCTTATATGTATATTTTAACACATTTAACCTCCTAACTCCATTCAGAAACGCTAACTCTAACCCTTAATCCTAAATCCTTATCATAACCCGAACCCTAACCCTTTCCCATAACCATAACCCTTACCCTAACCAATATCTCGTTATTATGGACGTCAGTATAGTCAGACTAGTAAGAATATACATGTCAGTTATTCAGTTTATAATATTGATGACGGTTTAAACTGTTAATGTTTATAACGTTCTAGGCCGTTATCCACAACTCAGTGTGAGAGTACCCAAATAACGACCACGCTAGTATATTCCGGTTCCGTCTAAATACGAAAAGCGCATGTGACGTATGGTCACATTTAACATGTAGCATATAATGATTAACCCATTTATGCCCAGTGGACTCTCCCATCCTTCTAAGTTGGATCAATGTATTTCCAAATTTAGGGATGTCTAGTATATTTATTTCTATATTTAGAATATTTCTTACAGAAATTTCTTTAAGCAAACAACGCAGACCCAGATGAGACGCCGCATTATGCGGCGTCTCATCTGGGTCTACGCTGTTTGCAATGTCCTTTTTTCAGGACGCTAGGCATGAATGGGTTAAATTCTCTTTTTCAAACAAAAGTGATCTCCTGCACTTTGGACTAACATGACGATGAAGTGTCCGATTAACATAGAATCAGATTTAAACCGGAAATAACTCTTGTTTGTTTTGAGTTTAAATGATCTACGAACTGTGATCCATAATGAATGAAATTTATAGTTTAGAAATTTTTGGTCTTTCAACAATTTTTATTTCATCATTAGTCATATATAAAGACTGTTTCTAAATATTCGAGCTATGTATGTTAAAATTACAAACACGGCGTGCATTAATTCATAGAAAGTGAATTCACTTGTTCGGGATTGTTTTGTATGTATGAATGACATTCGAAATTTTAAAACGAATCAAAACATCAACAAGGATTATTAGCGCACTCTCACTCATTGAGACCAAACCTGGTCGGTGTTGAAGGTGCTTGGGCTTGGGCACTCTCAAACCATGAATGTTTCAGAAAAAAAATGGGGGGGGGAATTTTTGGGCTTTGAAAAGGGGTAAGATCTTTAAAAGTCTTTAAATATCGCCTTTTGTATGATTATTGTTTATGTATATTTGACGAAGATGTTATACAAGCGAGTCATTTGTTTGTGTACTCTTCACGAGTTCATTTGTTAACAGTAACGGAAACCACGCGTTTTGACATTAATATATGACTGTGTTAAATTTAAAAGCGCCTCATGGGGTAATATCACAGTTATGTGTTGCCTTGCTCTCCGTGAGAAAAAAATGAGGCGTTAGAGCAGAAATACTCTTTGGTGAGTTTTGTCATTTAAAAACGGGGTAAGATCGTAAACAAAACGCTTTAGTTGTGTGCCTGTGCTGCAATAAGTTGTTATCTGACTATACCAGGGTAATTACGGTATACCAGGGTAGCTTCTGTATTGGTTCTCTGAAAGCGAGTAATAGTGAATTGTCAGGGAAAACTTTTGTTGGGATACTTTGACACTTTCCTGTTGCCTTATACTTTGTAAACCATTTAATGTAATATTTGATCATGTTGTGTTGGTTTGTACATTATTGACCGCATATCAATCATTTTGTTGTATTTAGGCATTGGAAGTTTATTAACTTTTACGTTCTAAAGTAGATGAATACTGTAATGCGTTAACCCAATTCTATAAATAAGCTAATGCCTAAATTGGTTGAATATTTCGTTCCTGTAGATACAACCTGTTTTTGAGCTGAAAGAGGTACATAGCTTAAATAGATTGAACGTTTTAACAAATATATGTAACCGATTATTGTTAATAAGCTTTAATTTGCATTGGCTAACTTCACACATATACCTCTTACCTTTAACATTGTCAAAGTACAGCCGCGAACCCTGTCTAGGTCTTGTCCTAGCAATGCTCTCATCTGGAGTGACTGATGAAAGGTCGCAGGTCTGAAACTCTTCATAATAATTAAATGCCAAACACAAAGGATCTTTTGCGCAAACCGCAGCACAGGACACCCTTCCTGTTTTCGTAATACGCCGGTATGTATAAGTTATTTCGCAATTGTCATGTACGGAGTATTTTATGTTTTGCATATTGCAAACGTATGAACCATACATGCATATGGTAATTAATGCGATTGAAAACACCGTAGCCAACATTTTAAGTGGTGCTTTTTTCAAAGTACAGATAAAATGTTATTTCTGCCCCTGATTTGTCGAGTGCAATCGCGTCGAGTGCTGACACTTTAATATGTACCTCAAAGTATTGCGATAATTTCTGTTCGCTCGATGATTGGAGGACTAGTAGCAATCAATTATTTATTCCTAGTTTACATTAACCAATCAAAATGCTCCTCATAGAACATCAAAACTTAATCGTGACAGGAACGTCAATGTCATAAATTGAACTCTTTTATAAACAAGTATACAAAAAAAACGTGCTGACATAATAATGCTATTATACCAGACCCACAATGGTTTAAGCGCAATCGTATACCTCTTTCATTAGCCATTAGACATCTTTAATGAAGATGCATGTTAACTATCCTAAAATGTTATGTTATTTCAATCGCATGGCGCAGCGTCATTGTCGCAAAATGTGCTGAAGTACATTATTATATTGGTTAGACCCATTACAAAGTTTCTAAACTTGAACACTCTTGAATACTAAGTACACACATAATTGCTGCTTTTGCATTGATGAAGAACATTTTCTTCGCGAAATAAATCTGTGAGAATTGAAGTTATTTACGTACAGTTTAAGGTTTCAACTAAGGATAATGCTAACAATAGACCAGTTGTTTGAAACAATTAAACTCTTCTTGAAAATTTCTGCAGGATGATGAGATTTGGGGGTAATGTAATCCCTAACAAAGGCGTGGAATACAAAAATGTACTTCGTCTTTTTCTACAATTATTCAAGTTCTCACCTGCAAGACTATAATGCCACTAATGTAACCAACTAATGCGGTACAAGATTAATGAAAATAACTTGTATCTTTGTATTGTGTTTCAACCAGATACTATACTTTAGCATCGAATACTTCATCGTAATGTGTCACTAAATGCCTTTATACTTCTACTATATGTTGTCATCAAGTCCATCTTCCTACCAGAAATTGTTTATCCATGTATCAAGAAACACAGGCTAGCACAGAGTCCATTTAATTAAATTAAGAGATAAACTCCCTTAATAAGATGCAATATAAAAGAGCAGCTAGTTTATAAAGACTTATGGTGTGCGTGTTGTTAAATAAATACAGCTGTACAAGTAGGTAATATTAACAAGTAAAATGACTATTATCAATCTAAAAAATGCCCTCATTTAATAAACAATCAAGATTTAGTGATGTTGTAGAAATGTTGACCTTCACGTGTGACTGACACGTTTTCCTGTAATAACAAACACGACCGCACACGCTGATATGGAAGCTTTCTGTTTTACTGGACCGAATTACGTAGACCACAATCACAGATGTTCCAGCATAATTATATGCCATTTACAATTTTAGACAACATACTCCTTTCCTTGACAACGGCAAGATTTTAATCCGCAAATTCGCGGGCTGGATATAACCTTCTTAACTGTCTATTTAACGTGGTTGTAGTGTTAGCACGAAAAGGTATAATTGACAACAACGGATTATTAAGTCCTTTTTTTCTGACCTAATACCGACTTTATTAAACAAATGTAAACACGCTTTTTATGACAACTAGAGTATTTTAATTGTCAATGACTGTGTATACACCGCTTACCCGGTAGTCAGGGTATTTGATTTTCAATGACACTTCCGGTTTTAACCATGCCACTCTCGAGCAATACTTGTCGGTAAATCCCATGTTAATTTCCGGTTACTGATAAACTTTCCCATAAAAAATGATCAATTTTTAAAAATCTTTAATTCATGTCGAAAGCTCCATTAATCGTGTTTTCCGTATTTGGCATGATTAAGCTATCCTACTGAATGAATGAATCATTTTCCGTTATCCTATTTACACTAGGAAGACCTTTAAACAAGTAACATGGGTGTAAAAACATTAAAATACAAACATTCTGCAACTGTTTAGCATCCAACGATCGTATCATCATGTCATCTTGTTCCATATACGGATGATCTCGAATCATGATCGGATTCATTCTGTTTACGTGAATTTGCATAATAAGCGAGTTTTATTTATTATCACAGTACTGTAATAATCATATCGAGCAGTTCTTTTAGAGTAAGATACACGCGATTACATACAAACCATTTCAATCACATATACAAAGCAATATAGTAAACGCTGTTTCAACTAATACACTTATGAAAGATAATCATATAAATTGAATCGAAAGAATGTCCTTTGAAATGTTTACAAGTTATAAATAAATGCAAGTGACATTCTTTATAAACTCCAGTATACAACAGGAAACTACGTCATGCTTCCGACGATGCCCAAAGCCAATTTAGCGTTCGCACGTTAAAAATTGGATAACGTCGCAAGAAATTCAAATGGAATATATTGTACCAAAAAATAATAAAACGGGAATTGTGTATCTCGTTAAATCGATTTTACCAGACATCATCTACTGGGAAAAACACGGCTATTGCTATAAGGAACACTGATAGTTTATGGGTTAACTTTATCTTACGAAGTATTCGTTATTTTGAGCATTTATGGATCTTTAAGAATATAGTTAGCTTACTAATAAACAATCACCGATAGAAAAGGGGCAAATTTTACATGTTTCCAACCCTACAAGGCCCTGTTTAGTCAAATGTACATTGTTTCACGGAATCAATCGATCTTTTGTAAAAATGTGATTGATTGGATATTGCTTTTTAAATATAGAATAAGAAAACAAAATATGCGAAAACTCGCTTTTTAAACACACTAAATCCTCCAAAGTTAACGACTAAAAATAAAACGTTTTGGACAGCGTGTATATCTGTTTAATTCAAGTTAGTATAAATGTGTTCATAATTTGACTAATTGACATCATTTTGGTTGGTTTTTGGGTCGCCGACCCCTTAAATGAAAGCACTGAAAAAACGCAAGCCAGTTTGGTCTATCACAGGACTGTTGTAAATACTTGTTGACGCATTTCTACTTCATGGATCGATCTAAAAATGTCCATATATTTGTTGATTTTGATGACAAGAACTTAATTGATGAGATAACAAAAATAATACCGCTTATAGGTTGCATAATACTAAAAATTTGAGATCTGCCATGCCCAAAAATCAATCGATTTGATTTAATGACCGACGTGCTTTTAGTTAATGACATTCGATTTTTGAAGTTTTTTTCTCGACCTGTATGCATGGAAAAACTTGATGTGAACCAACAATTATTGCTATGTTTTAAAATTGGAGACTACAGAGGAACACTTGCGCGATGGATTGTACAATCAACTAAAGAAGAAGTCGAAAAAAAAACATTGAAAAGAAAAACTGAGCTTTGACTCATGTCAACATATTTCTTACATATCATTTGACATATGTTTTTTATTTCTTAAGTGCGTTCAGGTTAGATTCTTCTTAAGAATATATTTTGTTATGGCGGACCTTACGTGAACAATGTTTACAATCATTAGTTTCTAATGTTAAATGTTAGACATTTAATTGCATCGTGATTGGACTTTGTCTGTTTTGACCTAAAGGTTATGTTTGCCCTTGAAAGCATAAATCCCAAGAGTGTGTTTCTTCATTTAAAATGTGCCCATGACACCTGGGCCCTGTATTCAAGTATTATTAGATGCATGTCAAAACTAAAACTATTATTAAGACTGCAATGTTCTTATGGTATAATATAGTTCAATGTCAAGCAATCTTCATATGAAACAAGTTATACCTGACAAAAGCAACATACTGTTTATATTTAAAAGCTGAACGTATATACCCGAGTATAAGTATAATCGTTATCCTTAGGTCTAAGAAAGGGTTATTGAATAGGAACCCTGTTTCTTGAAAACATGCATTAAATGTTTACTAAAAGCAGAGATATTGGCATTATGGATTCATTTTACAAAAAATATTTTAAAACTATCAATACGAATATTTTTGGTGGCTTAGTTGATGATGTCTTCACCATTTAGTATGGTGGTTGCCGGGCTCGATCCGAATTCAAGAAAAAGTTATCAAGATCCCCCAAAGACCCCTTTGTTGAGTGGACATTGTGTCTGCCTAGCGACTGGTAGGTAATGAGTGAAATTAATGAGTGGGTTTGTTCTTTTTAATCTCCCTAAATACACAAAGTACTGGTTCTACTCAAGAAACAATCTCAATAGCGTCTCAATAAGCCATCGACTCCCGGATTAACCGAGCTCAAATAAATCGGTTTGAACCGAATGAAGTTTGATTTTGTTTTTTATTTGCAGGACTTCAAAGTGTACAAAATGTGTATCGTTACTAGTTGTACAAGAACCACAATTTTGAAAAAACAAACATTTTTTTTCTTATAAATTTAGCTGACACAATAATTGGAAAACAACTGTGGAACAAGAATGGTAATAAGGTATTTATACGATGTTTAACTAGTGACAAAGTTTCGTCCTTACGCGAACCTGATCCAATGATAGATACCCATAGCTAGATATAAACCTTTCAACCAAGTTGCATTAAAACCGAGTAATGAATGTAGCCTTAAGAGTGGTAACATATAATATATATTTTAAATATATATAACTTAATATAAAATAATATATGAAAAATGTATACCAGCGATCTATGACAATAATGGTCCCCTTGATAACAAAATCTTTGTCAAATTGTTTACTCGGAAACAAGAGTTCTTCGAAATAGCCGGGTTTTTTTTTAAGAAAACAATCATTCGAGGGAATTATGTTCAACAACAAACGAGCAGTGTCTTAAAGAAGAAGACAAATCGGTTTAAAATACAATTGCTACTTTAAATATATATTGTTGTTTAGCGAAATATTTATTAAAAGTAATATTATGTAGAACTACATGCTATCGGACGGACGGCAGAATGTCAAGCCGATCGTGATATTTTTCTACCAATTTTTTGTACGGCGTAATAGTTGACTTCATTTATTTAATGTATTTGGTATTGTCTATGCGACGAAATTGTGCATTTTTACCGTAGCTGGAGTTCCGTCAACTACCACGTGGACAACACCCGCCATCTCTATGCGACGACGCACCTATTTGGTATAACACCGTTCCAATTATTGTGTTAGGGAGTAATTGTACTGTTTGAAAACAAATTATTTTTTTAGAGATCTCTGACCCTTTTATTCCGGATTTGGAGAGTCTTATATGAAGTTTCTTGATAGGGTAAATAATGGCACATTACAGGTAATTACGCTCAAATAGTTGTTCATGCAGTTATTGTGTATGTGCAAGATGTTTCAGTATCTTCTAAAGATTCATAAGCAGTGTCCGTATATGATGTGCGCGCACATTGTTCGGTTTTTCGTTTTATCTGATAAAATGATTGTTCAAAGTTATCGATCTTGATCGCGTGTCATTTTTATTGATTTCGATTCCACCAATCCGTAGAATATCCGCACCGCTATGTATACTTATTTGCTTGAAATAACTGAGTGATATGGTGTAGCAGCCCGTTGTCGATTATATAAAACGCCCTGGATTTTGGTTAACAAGTCAGCGTAAATAAGCCCTGAAATGTTATTTTTGTGTTTTTAGTACACGTGTGTTAATTTTCGGTTTAAGTACTATTACTAAACGTACGAAACGTAGTTTTATTAGACACGGCGCATCGATGTCCTTTTATTTACATTCGTTTTACAAGTATGCATTGTTTGTACTAGCATGAGTTATATTGAAACAATCATTGAGCTGAAGTTGCATTTAATTTCAATATGTACTACTCTGGTCTTCATTTTGATTAGCAAGTAGAGGTTTTTGCGAAAACTTAATTAACATGCGTGTAAAGCAAAAAAGAATGCTATTGATAAACAGTTTTCTTTTAAACGAACGTTTCCGAATATTCTAACATGACAATTGGCTACTTTAATTGCACCATTTTTATAAACACTTTGTTTATGACAACATCATATATACGGGCCGGGCAATGTCCACGCCTTTCCTCAATATAAATTCATGGGTTTGATTAACACATTACAAGTTTATTTTAAAACATTATTTTCATTCATATATCCCCATTCTCTGTAAACTATATAAGTGAATGCACATATTTTTAAGTCGGCATAATACATTGTATAAATAATGTATATGAAATATTGTTCAACCTTGCATATACGCCGATCTTGGACTTCTTAACGATTGAAATTGCTTTGATGGTGAAACTTTGTCGAATTTGCTAACACAACATATATGTATGTATGTATTTCTTTTGAACTTGCAGTCAAGGATAACCCATGAAAGTGCAGGACATTATTTTTAATGGGGTACTTTGGTTTTTGCCAAAGAGACAACACGCAGAAGAGACAGTATTGAGATACAAGGAATCCGGGTGCCATGCCCTAGCTCTTTGCGAATAGATCCCTTGGTTCTATAACGTGCTCAGTGTATAGCACCGATATACGCGAGAATTACCTGGGTTTCATACCAGTACATTTCTATTTGGGTGGGAAACACGTGAAGCATTTGTGAAATGTACAGTGCCCCGGCCAGAAATTGAACCGGGGACCTCTGGAATGGTAGACCAATGTGTTACCACTCGACTACCGCATTACCATTTATTTAATAAAAATGACCAATAAACGATAAAAACCATTAAGGCGATACTAAGTAACTATGAGCATACACGTTTGGTTTCAGTGCTTTGGAATGTCATAATAAATCGCCAAGCATTGATGATAATATATGCTTCACTATGTAAGGAATGGCACTTGATTGGTGACACAATTGATATTTTTTTAAATACCGCATCACTGCGCACCCTTGGCCATTAACCGGTGTTTTTGCCTTCAACAGATATTGAAACATGGCAGTATGAAATATTATCTAATTTTATTTCGGTTACTTATTTATTAACAACAATGAATATTGTCGCGTTCCAAAGCGGGAGCCCAGTTGTGCTATGTATTCGACACACGCTCAATATTCTCTGATATAGAGCCACCCAATCCAGAGATGGGTATTCGAACCACGCTCGATTTTCGCTGACCTTTTAATACCCATATCTCATCCTGCTATTCGGCATGGGCTTGTTTTTAGCAATAGTCTGAATACCGTATTCCAAGCTCGGTATTCGACCTCGGTTCAAAACCCGCTTTAGTTTTACTACCTAATTTCTAGCATAGTATTCGCCCATGGCTCGAACATTGTCATGGTTATGATAACTTATACCAACTTGAATATTAATCCATACCTCGATATTCGCTCAAGTTCGAATACCAAATAACCAGCTTGGTTATCGACCTTGGGTCGGCATTCGAAAAAGTTATTTAAAACAAAACGATGCAAAGCTGTTTTTTTTGTTATATAAAGCCAATATTTGCTATAGTTCGACAACCAAATACATGCTGGTTTATCCTCACTTGCTAGATATGCGCAATTGCTATAATATGTAAAACCCATCTAGGTATTCGAACATTGGTAATTATTTGATCATGTTCGAATACGAATTAACCAGCCGGATATGTTTGACCTACGCTGAGGTTCGAATATCCGACTGAGTGCTCATCATTGACTCGATATTGGATAAAGTTCGTATACCCAGCTGTGTACTCGACCTATGCGCAATATTCACAATAGCTTGAACTCGCATTTACCAGTCGACTCTTCGCTCTGGTTCGATATTCTCTACAGCCAAAATGCCAATTACCCAGGCAGAATTTCAACGTTGGATCGGTATTGCATACCCAATACAAATTTCCCAGCCCACTGAATACACAATACCTTAGTTTCTTATAAACCTTATTTACGCAAGTATTACTTTGTTTTGTGCTTTTAATTGTATTGATACATATTTTGTTCGTAAATTCATTTCAGTTTTTCATAGGTTAAGAGAGTACGCGGTAAGTTTTACATCAATTAACCATGCGTATAAATTTTCTCTATAATATTTGTTTGGATCACTGATTATTTTCTCCGTACTCGCTAATTGCAAGTGATGGATATCTGAAGGTTTTCCATCTCATAAATAATACCATGATATCAAAACAATGCTCGACTTAAAATACACATTAAATGCTGTGCTGTTGAAGCAAATACACGAACAGGTAAGTTTACTTGTAATGCTATGAATGCGATCTATTGAGAAAAAATTTTGGTTTTAGTTTATTTATCTGTGCATATATATCAATTAAATGCTGTAGACCGATTTATTTATTCTGTAGTAAGTATGACGACGTTAGCCAATTTGTTGTTTGCGGTGTTTGCTACGTAAGTTATAAAAGTTCTCATTTCATAGATGTCTGTGTACGATTTTCCGTTTAGGGCACTCGTGATTTCGCTTTGTCGACCTCTGGATTAAAAGAGCATAAGAGCGAAAACACATGAGAACGATGCGAGCAGGCGAAATTACGATCCGAAATGGCAATCATTACGATCTCTAATCGTAGCTCCGTGTATGTGCATAGTGTCTAATCGTAGCCCCGTGTATGTGCATAGTGTCTAATCGTAGCCCCGTGTATGTGCATAGTGTTTTAGAGTTATCTTCTTTGCTTTTATAAAAGATCAAACACGCGATAACGATGCGATATCACGTTATAACTATTGTTAGCTCGATGTGTATTTTGGCGATCTCACATTGTATTCTCTGAAAAAAAATCTAGAATATTGTTTCTACTTAAAGAAAACTATAACCTGCTAAATAAACATGATTTTAATAGCATTGTTGATACATTATCATAGTTTTTATCTGTCTAGTTTTGTCATTTCAACGCATTCTTTGCGGTCGATTTCTTCCGAAGACGCCTTTGTTATATTTATTACACTTTGTCACGTAGACGTAACTAACAAATCAAGTTGTTTTTCCGGAGTACAATCGCTAGCAAACGACAAAACCAACATACCAAGCTAGTGTTTTTGTAAATAACCGGAGCGCGTTAACAGTATTTGCTTCTCACGACTTTTATAAATGTCAATATTGCTAAAAACTTTATTATATTCCAATTATTTTAAGGTCACAAATAAATCCACCAAAATATATATTAATAACATCATTCCAAATAATAATAACTTTATATTAAATAAACTCTGAGAAGAAATTGTTTGGTACCCATTATTTACTTAACTAGACGGAAATACATATCTGACATCAACCAAAATACATCATATGTGTTACACCGTTTCACGAAACAAAGCTACAATTCATTAAGGTATGAACGGATCGTGTTCTTTCGATCAACTTTCGGGGACCGCTATTTTGTATGCAGGTTACAATTCGGGTAGCGTTCTCAAGGCGACATATTTTATTACGGATGCCATTTTTACGTTACTGGAACGATTCGAGCTCTTGGAGTGCACTTACTATGATGGGTTTGATCTCCATTCGAGGAACGTACTTAATGTGAAGTTGTTTATCCTAACTCGGGCAAGGGTCTCAATATGTCAGAACGTACTTAATGTGAAGTTGTTTATCCTAACTCGGGCAAGGGCCTCTATATGTCAGTACGTACTTAATGTGAAGTTGTTTATCCTAACTCGGGCAAGGGTCTCAATATGGCAGAACGTACTTAATGTGAAGTTGTTTATCCTAACTCGGGCATGGGTCTCAATTGGTCAGAACGTTCTTAATGTGAAGTTGTTTATCCTAACTCGGGCAATGGTCTCAATATGTCAGATCTGATCACAACTAGAGACGAGTGTGTAGTAAAGTGTATGTTTTAATCCCCATTCGATGAACTTTCTAAAGGTGTCGGCTTTGATCGTAATTCGGGGGCTACATCTTCACAAGAGGAGCGTTCTCAATTAGTCGTGTTTAATACCCACTCATGGAATGTTCTCGAACTATCGAGTGTGAATAATAGTTTTCTCCTTAGACCATTGATTGTGCTTTTATGTTAGTGTGAATGCATTTCCGTCATTGAATGTTTATGGTAAGATACAGTCAATTAATATATAACGTATGCGGCTGTCAAATATAATGTATTGTATGGCATATCAGAATGTAACAGGTAATAAACACATTTGGATGCATGGTACGTTTAGATATGGATGCATGATAACTTGTTATTTTTAGTTGACGGACAGTGGTCCATTTGGCTCGTGGGAAGCGTGTCAGCCCCCATGCGGCATAGGAGTCCACTTCCGGTATTGGCGGTAAGATAATCTACCTCTTACCGCAAAACGAGTGTCTCCGTATGGGGGACGCTAAGGACGCGGCCCGCGTCATATCTCAACCCGTCTCGGTGCACATGCGCAGCAAAACAACGTCAAGTATCGCATAATTAATATGACGCCTAATCCATCGGGTGAGTAATTTCTATTATTGTGCGTCGCGTGGGATGCTTTTTGGAGAATATGTTTTCAGAAAATACTCTCATACTATCACAAACTAGAAAAATACGTGTTGTATAGTAGTTGACAATAACTTTAAGCATTTTAGACTCGCACTTTTAATTACATATAAAACATGTATATATTTATTGTTAATCTGCACCTAAATTTCTTATTTCTTCGGTGTTTCTAACAGACCCGCCCCACTCCCCAAATTAAAAGTCGGTTCCTCCCCAAACCGCCACCAACATCTTAAGCATCATCAACAGCAACATAAACAGCGATAACAACGGCGCTGGCGATAACCAGCGTCCTACACATACCGTGAAAAATAGGCACTCGTATAACGAACAATTCACAACTAATAACTATTGATTTAGAATTGTTCCCATCCCCGTCTCTTAGTTGGTCGATGTAATGCTCAGCACCCGTCTCTTCGTTGGTCGATGTAATGCTCAGCAACGCGTTT
This sequence comes from Dreissena polymorpha, assembly GCF_020536995.1. Taxonomy (NCBI): domain Eukaryota; kingdom Metazoa; phylum Mollusca; class Bivalvia; order Myida; family Dreissenidae; genus Dreissena; species Dreissena polymorpha. Next base: position 37,876,938 of record NC_068365.1, read on the forward strand.
TGAACGCAACATATTCCTTTAGAAGCGCAACTCCTTGCCGCACGCTTCCTCACAAGGACACACTTTGAAGTGAATAAGTCTTGTATAAAAGCGCTGATCTTGAAAAGAGATTTTCAAAACGATAAAAACGTTATCCATTTTATTCAAATATTTAAGGAAAGAAGAATTTTTAGATTATTTACTAAAATATCACGTAAGATTATTAAGTTCATGCCTTCACATTGATTTGAATCCGCTTCATTGATTCTCTGATTATGCGAATGTTTATATTTTCAGATATTAATGTTACTATTGTATGAACATATTTTTATTAACTTTATTGATAATGTGATAATCTGCTACAGTTATCTTAGTTGCTATACCCTAAAAGCTGGACAGTGCGTTAACCTGACATACTACTCTTCATGCTACCGAACCGAGGCCTGCATAGGCGTCTATAACGCCTGATCTCGCAATTACGGCTTAGTCTACTGTGGATTCTGTCCTTGTTAATGATCGCACAAGTATTTTCTATTCCACTGTGGATTCTGTCATAGAAAGTGATCACAAAAGTATTCCAGTCCACTTTGGATTCTGCCCTAGTAACTGGTCACACAAGTACTGTCCAGTCAACTGTGGATTCTGTCCTTGTAAGTGGTAACAAAAGTACTGTCTCGTCGACGGTCGATTTTGTCCTTGTAAGTGGTCACACAAGTACTGTCGATTCCACGTAGGACTGTTAATATATCGGCTGCTAGTGGGAAATAATGATCCTTATCAAAGCAAATTATACTAATTGAAGAAAAGTTTTCTCCCTTAGATCATTTCTTGAAGTATTAGAAATCGAGGACACTCGCCTTCAGTTTTGTAAGTGCTTTCATCAGCATATAAAATCTGTCAAAGTTGCGCAGTCGGTTAAGATTTAAAGTCACTTTTCGCGCGAGCTCAAATCCCAACGAGGTTACTCAGGTTGTTGTTTTTTAAACACATACAACGAGGTTGTTGCTGTTTTTTAAAAACATATTGTTAAATTCAATTGGCATTGCAAGTTTGTTATTATGTATTACACGTAAAACCAAATAATTAATAATTAACACCTTTTTCAAGCAAATTAACATCTAAAATCTCAGTATTTGAACAGTTTTCCTTAATAATGAACGTATTTCCTGTGACTATCGAAGTGAATGTCTGTCTGTTCGTCTGTCTGTCTGTCTGTCTGTCTGTCTGTCTGTCTGTCTGTCTGTCTGTCTGTCTGTCCGCTCGATCGCACGCCACTCACTCCATCAGTCCGTAGGAATGTATGCATGTACGTATTTTAATAGATGTGTCTGTATAGATTTTATATGTATACAGTTGTTCATTTATCCGTTGCACGATACACTTTTTGAAAAGAATGTCAGAGCCGAAAGTCGGCTCTCATCGCTATAATCGTTGCCGATGTCGTTGTTGTGTTCGCCGGGCATGGATCTGGAATAATGGGCGATAAACGAGAAGCCTTTTACGAGTTGTTCACCTTATATTTTTGCTTGAATGTATCTAAAATCGAACCGATTCGCCTGTCAAAATGCAAACGCGTTTGTTTATATGTTTACTATGTCGCGGTTGCGCAGTTGGTAAGTTCACTGATTTATAAGATAGATGTCAGTGCGACAGTGTTACAAGTTTAAATCCTAGTGAGGCCATCATGTTTTATAGAAACAGTTTTAAATGCAACATAAATATTAATCGTATACGCATGTATGAACATTTACTCGTATAATTAAAGCATACCAATCATATTATTGAAACATCGTTATGTGAAGTGACGAGCTTTTATCACATTGCTTTAATAGTCATGCTAGATTATGAGAACATCCGTTTTTTCGGTATAACATTTGTTGAGTGTCTATTCAACGATGTTTTTTATTTAGTCCACGAGGACCGATTCGACAGAGCGATAAGTGCTTCTCAGTTTTAGTGATGATTCTTCTCTAAACAGGTGTGTTCTTTTTTACTGCAGACTCACTGGTCACAACGAACGACCAATATCTCATAATAATGCTGATTAGGTTATATGCAACATGTAGACAATAGATAATATATCAACTTTTATTTAATTCATTTTGTTTTCAAATAATGAACAGACACGTTATTTAGGTATTTACTAACATCGAACAATAATTTAGGTATTTGCTTTAACACCCATGTGCTTACGCATAAAATAGTTTAAAGAAAATAAGTGAGCCTCGCTCTGTAAAAATGGGGTTTAATGCATTCCGTCAAGTGTCGTCCCAGATTAGCCTGTTCGCACTGCACTTTCCACCTAAACTGGACTTTTTCTAAGAAGAGACCTAGTTCAAACGAGACCTATCATAAAAGCGGAAAGTGTCTTCCCTAGTTAGCCTGTGCGGACTGCAGTGGCTAAACTGGAAAGACACTTTACGCACATGCATTAAACCCTTTCTCGCAGAGCGCCACTCAAATGTTCGATACGATGCTATGGTAATTGTGTAAATATTGTAATGAAGAGCTAAGCCGATAAGTTAAATATCAAGGGCGAAGGAACAATGTGGAATACATTTTTCAACTTGTAAACAAAATATTATTATTTTGCACTGCCCGGTATTGTATGTTTACCCATTTATGCCTAGTGGACTCTCCCAACCTTCTAAATTGGATCAATTAATTTCAAAAATTAGGGAAATAAAGTATATTTAATTCTATATTTAGAATATTTCTTACAGAAATTCCTTTAAGCAAACAGAGCAGACCCAGATGAGACGCCGCATCATGCGTCGTCTCATCTGGTTCTACGCTGTTTGCCGCGGCCTTTTTTCTCGACGCTTGGCATTAATGGGTTAAATTTTTTTACACGACTCCCTTTATTGCTTGTACAAGAGCAGTGATGTCGGTGATATTGTTTTTAAGGCCTTCGATGAACAGTACGATGACTCGTAATAGTCCGGACTTATCGGTCGTTGACGCCGGCGTGGTCATTGCTGATGTCGATGTCGTTGCCGATGTCGTTGTTGTGTTCACCAGGCATGAACCTGGAATGAAATCAAATGAATTAAGCGGGCATTCCATGTGAAAGCGAATGTGATTCCATACGTCCGCGAATTTGCGTAAGAAGAATTTATTCATCTTGTTGGTTCTGTATAGAAACGATGAATCCTCCACAACATTTGTTTATTATATCGTATAATTGTTTTAATTATAGTGATGTACAATAGGTATATTATCGTGACCACTCGTACTGAAATATGCAGGGGACAGTCTATGCAACTCAACCAATGAATCAAATATTCCTCGAACAATATCCTATTATAAAATAAGAATGTTCGTTCAGTTTACGTCCTCTATTATTTTATCTAAATAAACAATATGTTTGCATGTTCATCGTCTTCCAATGACTCATTCAAAATAAAATCATGTGGAATTTGTGACGGATGATCTATTGGATTATCTATATACCGGAAACCACCGAACCATTTGATTTTAATAACAATTAATACGACGTCTTGCAAAGCGCGTAAAATTTCCAAGTAGGACTTCATTAGAGTAACGCATTCTTGTGTCGTTTTTATGATGATCATAGAAATTGTCCGTTTGTCATAGAATATGATCACATGATTTCTCTTCTATTGCATGTTGTCCGTCTCATACTTAAGCTGTATACAAGCTCAGTCATATGAGTCGTGTTCTGAGAAAACTGGGCATAATGCATGTGCGTAAAGTGTCGTCACAGATTAGCCTATGCAGTCCGCACAGGCTAATCAGGGACGACACTTTCCGCCTAAATTGGATTTTTTCTAAGAAAAGACTTCACTTAAAAGAAAAATGTCATAAAAGCGGAAAGTGTCGTCCCTGATTAGCCTGTGCGGACTGCATTATGCCCTGTTTTCTCAGAACACGACTCATATTGTTATGTTTCAGTACGCATGATGATTGGATATCAATGGCTCAATGGCTACATGACGAATGGAATGCAGGCGCAGCTTTAAGCTCAGAAAACAATATGCATATATATATTTATTTATTTATTTATATTTATATTTACTTATTTGTTTATTTATTTATTTAATTTATATTCACTTATTTATTTATATTATTTATTTATTTATTGATATATGTATTTATTTATTTATTGATATTTTATTTATTTATTTATTTATAATGATATTAATTTTTTTTATTTTTTTTTATTTATTTATTGATACAAATATTTATTTATTAATATATTTATGTAATTGTTTAGTTTGTTAATTATTTGTTATAATACCCTTAAGCTAATCTTCAATTGCTATAATCCCCAAAGCAAACATCACCAATTAAACGCTTGTTCTCACTTCATCGCAACTGTGCGATTTATCGATCTTCCTGTTGCACATGATTTACAATAATCAACACAATTTTCTCACCAAATCACGTTTGAAACTTACTTGGTAAACCAGTAACGGTAACTGTCCACTTGTCACTGAGTATTACTTTGCCGCCGTCATCTCTTGCGCTGAAACAACAAAAGGAAACCCACGAAGTTGTTTACATACTCACTCTAGCGGCATTATAACGAGCAATAAGGTACAGTTATGTAGCACCTCCTAAAACAATATGTTATATAATGACGAGGTGCAAAGTTGTTTAAAATCCGATTTTCGATATGACTACAGACATCAACGCTCACCGCTTGTTCTTTGTAGTACAATTTTATTTCTTATGGTGTCATCGATACTTATGAAGAATTGTACTTGATGATGGAAGCATGAATACATATAATCTGTTTCAGAATGAAATACTTACCTCACCGTCAGGTTGTAACGTGAATGGCAATTTCTGCTCAAGAAAGCAGTTTCATTGCAGACTAACGCAGTTTCCATCACGGTTGATCCTGGTTTTAATTCAAAACGCCCGTCAGGATTCTGACTATCCAATCTGCCCCTTAAAACGTTTAAATCAAAACTTTAGACTTGCAAGGTAAAACGGAATACATTGTCGATTACATGAACACAGGCAAAATATATTCAGACATTTACACCGCAATAGTATACTGCACACTGAACACTTAACGAATAACGCCCCAAAAGTTAAATGTTAACTATATCGATCAAACAACGAGAGAAAAATTAATTATGTTATAAACAAGGAATGAGAATTGCGGAAAGACAGCTTACATCTCCAACTTGCCGGATATTTATCTAGTTCTAGATATGAGCATCACTGTAATTAATAGGATTCAATATGGTATCGATTTAATTTGAACTCTAGTAATGCGTGCGGTGCTTTTACCAATTTGACACAGCATTTTGTTTTAAATTAAGTCTAAAATCCATTCAGTCAGCGCCAAAATACGACAACTAAACTACGAAACTGAATAATTGCTTGAAAGCCAGAGTTTCTACCCATGCCAAACTCACGAAATAATGATCAGCACAAAATATATTAGTTGGCTAATTAGCCCATGTCTCACAACAATTGATGCATATTCAGAAAGCATGAATACAAAACACATGATTGAAAACTTCTAAGAATTTGGTTGCAAAAAGCCGTTAAACCTGACTAAATCATATTACACTTTGTTAGCTTAACTTATTCTTCCGCCACATTATACATGCTAAAAAGGTGTTTTGTATGTTCGTTTAATTATTTGTCAGCTAAATACCAACGATTCATTGAAATGAAATCGTCACATTTAATACATAAGCTAGTAACTTTTGGACAATCTTAACTCACTTCAAACCAAATTTATTTCGGATTGAGTATATAATTATATTACTATTGTATATTATTTTTTAAAGAATTTTTAAGCAGATACAAAAGTAAAACTAAACCCTCGAGCTGTGTGTGATTCCATGAAAATGTGTAGTAGTATTAGTTGTTCAAAAGCAAACAACCATAAACGGTTGTCATAATAAACGCATATAAATATCTGCCGTTAATAATACTGACAACCAATATCCTCCTGTAATCCACTTGATGCAACGAACATGACGGCCTAAAAAAATAACAAAAAACATATTTTTTATTTATATCTTATTATATTCATTTTGCAACTACTAAAACTATGTTTTGTCAAATTTCACAGATACACACATATCCACAAAGTTTTGTTTAACGTTGATCTTGATAAACAGCTGGCTGTGCACCTTGGATATAAGACGCGCCTAGTTTTGTTTAGCGTTGATCTTGATAAACAGCTGGCTGTGCACCTTGGATATAAGACGCGCCTACAACTAGTAAACACATTATGCAGCTTTGCTACTTGCAATTGGTGAGTTTACGTGTAAGTGATGTAAGCAAACTATACACTGGACACATAGACAAGTGAATGTTTATTAGTTTTACCTGTACTCCATGCCAGTCGAAGGATCGAACACTCCTAGATAAGCAAGAGGCATCGAGCACGGATCTCTAGTTAAATCCATTGACGTGAATTTATTAGAAGGTGCATCTGACATCCAGTAAGCTGTTTGTTCGCCATCAACTTGAATGCACAAAACTAAAGTAAACGTGAATGCGAATTCCATTTTCGATTCATCTGCAGAAATAAATATTCCTTATTTACTCCGTGCAAAGGTTAAGTTTATAAAGCAAAATATGCAGCTAACAAATTAACACAATTACCTCTACATAAAATAGTGACACTGACATTTTTTTTTCCCAATTATACGTCCATTTGATTCACGACTCCTACCTATGATTCAAGAAAAGCAGTTTTCAGTTACTGGCATGACTGTGTGCACTAAGTGCTGAAAAAACACATTTCCCTGAGAAGCTGTGCGTAGGTTAGCTGAATTTCTTTTTAGAAAACGGCGAAAAATCCGAAACGAACAAACGCATTTTTTTCTATCAGTACATAAACTTATTTGGATACATTAATACCATAGAAAAAATTAACTTGATTTTAAGTTTGTTAAGCCAAAAATGGTTTAATACATGTTGCTTTACGTTACATGAACATGTGTTTTGTAACAAGAAATCTTATAAATGAAACAACTTCTGAGCAAATTTCAATGCGTCGAATCTGAAATATTTTAGAAGACCAAGAAAATCAGACAGTGTACCAAAAAAATACAATGAACGATTTTCTGAAGGCCTTTGCTTATTGAACATTCTTTGGTTAAGGCCCTCCCTGTGCAATCATGTTTATTTCTCATTCTAAAGAATATCTTTAATGATGCTAAATCTGAATCTTTTAAACAACTATTGATATCTCTCTTTCAAAACATAATTTGGCAATGTATCACCGTGCAGCAAGTATGAATTAACACCTGCTGACAATCATGGCACGTTCAAAAAGATGGAAAATGGCTTTTTTGAAATTACATTTTGATTTGCCCGCTTTGACCATTATCCCCGGAAATATTTTGAAGACGTTTGCGGCAACTGCCAAGCGTGCAACATAAGGAGACATTTACACATACACATCCTTTTCACACAACAAAATATAATATGTATCTAAATAAAACACAAATTCATGTTAACTTTAAATTCTGCATGAACATGTACAAAAGATAAATTTTGTAGCGATCGGGAGGTCACGGGTTCGATCCCCACTGTGGGAGCGTTCATTAGAGTCCATAGATACCATATACTGATTCTAGTTCGAGAAAACGGACTCGCGAGCGTTCCAAATAAGCCTTTGGCTTTCAATGAAATTGAACTTAAATAAATTGGTTTAAACTAAACGATAAAGTGACATTACGCGCATACACGGAAATCTTTGAAGACTTCAGCTTTCATTCATTGGCGGCAATAGGGTTACCAGCGACATGTTAACTAACAGACGTTTATACGGGCCAGATTAACACACAATTAAACACAATTAGACTTCATGTTTTATTGATTTCATAATGTGCGTTTGTTTGCAAAACAATGTAAATTTTGTAGAGATTCAGCATCGAATTTTAAAGGCCTTTGCAAACAGTTTGGATCCAGATGAGACGCCACAGAACGTGGCGTCTCATCAGGATCCAAACTGTTTGCTATTCTGATAGTATTCTTTGAAAAAAATCGAAGAAAATGCTAATTTTAGATATTCAGCAGACGACATTTTAGCAGACGACAAATTTCCCAGCATGCAAAGGGTTAATGGAAAACAATGTAAATTTTGTAGAGATTCAGCATCTTAGTGTAGGTAAACCACGTGGATGAAATATTCGTCCGAAGTAAGTTTTATAACTTACTCTGATTATAAGGCGAAAAGGTAAATCTCATTATTTTGTGTTCCATAAACTCTTCCAACAAAACAGATTGTAACCGATAAAAGGAATGACAGATCCGCGATCAAACATTCTTCCTTGTATACAAGCTATTTCGTCAATATATTTGCATATAACGCACAACCCCACTGTCGGAAACATTGCTTAAATGCAAAATTGCTAAGCACCGATTTTTGCACCATTTGTTGGCGCTTTGTTATCTCAGCAGATCTTCAACTGGGTTTTGATACCCGCTGATAAAATTGTAACCTATCCGGATAAACAAATGACAGCTTCAATTTCTGAGCACTGAATTTAGATGGCCCTCTTCGTTTATAGCGTAAAAATCAAGGAAAAGCTCATTTAAAATCATATGGCGAATGTGGTTGATTGTGTGATTTTTTTTTTAAACTAGAACACGATTTTCGCTACCGTTAAATGAAGGTTCTTCATCACTTAGATTTGTGAAAACTGAGAAAGTGTATACCTGCCGCAATGCATATCAATATCAGCATCCACTGGGTCAACGCTTGCATCTGTAAATCAAAGCGTGTTATATGTAAAAAAAAGTTGCGCAACGGCTGTGATTGCAAGACGTCAGCATGTATTACATATATTAAATATATGGTTTTATTAAGAAGAAAAACAGGTTGAAAGTCCAAAGCGAGTTAGATCTAGTGGATTTGAGAACATACTGAACTATATCATACATGACCGTACAGGAAGTGCTGAATTTTTAGATAGTTTTTCATAATTAAAACAAGACGCGTATATTGCAAAACAAATAAATCAAGGCAAACGAAATATAATGACATAGCTCTGAACTGATCGAAAAGTCCAGAAAAATCATAACCATGAATGTCCGCTGTAATGATGGCGATGGATGGTTAATTTTAATGATGAGAGTTGTGTAATGATGATAATCATGCAGCTACCGCTAATGTTTCTGATGATGAAGTTGATGGTGATGATAAAATAACAACCACGTACACGCTATATTCGGATTATTTAATAATCCCACGTTTTTCTCAAAACAGTTTATAAAATAGTGTTTAACCGGTTTAAATAGGATAAGCTTAAGCTAACTTTCTTCAGCTGGCCCTAAATGCTATGAATTGTATATACGTTACATATGACATTAGATGCAACTTACCAAAAAATCCCATATACAAGAAAAACGAAACAGTGCCAGGAGATGCCATTTTTTTTTATTATACCTCACTTTTATTCACAATGCTAAACTTCCATAGACCATCGTGACATAGAAATACTGTCAGACCCAGCGGGAAAAAATTTACTGTTAAAAAATACTGTATCCCGCTGCCTTAGCAACCACGTGCGGAATGATCGAAAAGTATACTGTCCCATTTGCGCATGCGCAGTACGCAGTTGTGCCTTTCCACTGTAAACAGACGACAAAATGGCAAGTAAACGTTTTTCAACGATAAGCGAGGAGGATTTGAAGGCATCGGATCGTGACAAGGACTCTAAAAACACTAAACGTGTAGTTAAACATGGCATGAACTTGTACAACGAATTTCTTCGTTCCAATTACATGGATCTTGGTGATCTCGTGGCAAATCCAGCGGAACTTAACAACCAGTTATTGAATTACGCTTTTTCTATGCATCTGTACGTCAGAAAAACGGCGAGGAACTAATTGTGAAAGGATCGTTTATATAAACAGTCAAAAACATTTTTTTACCTCTACGTGTCGCGGAAGAGTAAGTTTATGAATGATTAAAATAGTCCACTACGTGCTACGTCAGGCAAGTGGTATTTTTGCGCAGCACTGTTCATTCCAAATCTGGACTGATTTCTGGTAGTAAAGCAGGAGGGGCATCTGATATGGCTGGGAATGTTCGGAGGTTCGCAATAGACTGATCCCGGAATTCGCGTGAGTTTAGAAAACCCCACGTATCTCCCCTGGTACAAACAACGCCGGACCATTATATTAACCAATGACAGCTTTATTTAAATAATAGCGGTTGATACGGTGTGTGTTTTGAAAGGATTGTAAACACACACACAGCCGATTTCTTTTCTAGTCAACGGGCGAAAAACAGAAAAACTCAATACCATTTTACTAAGTGATCAATAGAACCATTATTTCATTAAATAAATAAAAAAATGTTAAAGGGGCCGTCCGATGTTTTGGTAAATTGACAAAATTAAAAAAAAAGTTGATTCAGATTCGCAAATTTTCGTTTTAGTTATAATATTTTTTAGGAAATAGTAATACTGACCATTTATCATGCTCTAAAATATCTGTTATATACTTCTTTTGATGATTTGAAAACCTGAAACTTATAAAGTGTCGTGCGACGCGAAACGATTGAATAATCCAAGGGTCAGTGGTTTGAGCCCTGTTGAGGGTTACTTTTTTTTCTTTTTTTAAATTGTATTCTTGTTTTTTTACTAGGGATTTTTAGTTCAAATGTTTAAATTTATCAATATAAAGCATTTCATGACAGGTTTCAATACATGCCACATCTGTTGGACGGCCCCTTTAAAAGGAAAATGTTGTATTGTTATATGCATTTACATTATATTTCATTATGTTTCATAATGATGCGTAATACGCTGTTAATTGAGAAAAATCGTGACAATCGGATATTAATTATCCATATTCGCATATGACGCATTTTATGCAGTGAATATGCGACAAAAAAGCTACAAAAACACCGATTTCAACATTTTTATAAATTAAGTTACTAAAAAACGTAATTTTTAGTACTAATATTGGTGACTGTGTGGGGGGTAGAGGAGTATCACGTTAATGTCAAAACATGAAAATTATTAAAGATGAAATGGAAAGAAATTAAATGAAGCATTTAATTTATTGCGAAAAATATTATAAAGAAAATTAATGTGGTTTGCTTGAACACGCAGTTTTCTTTCCAAATATTTAAATCACACTTTCATAGCCGCGTCATGCGAACATGGGTCTTATAGTCTTTCGGTCAGCGAAGTTCAAGTTTTAATGAGGTTTGCTTGAGAATTTAATAAATTGCTGGTTAATACCAAAACATTTATTATTATAAGTATGTTGTGGTTCATTCCTTGTAAGACTCAAACCAAGCTACAGGTAAACTGTGAGATACGATAGTAAACAGCACACTTTACACTCAACCTGCATTCGAACAAAGAAAGGGTCAACTAGGTGCTACGTTTCCTATGTTTAATTCAATTAGAGGTCAAATCTTTACGTAACTCCATTCATAAAGCCCCGTCTCCTGGATGTGTAAAGTTTCATAGTTTGGTTATAAATAGAAGTTTACAAAGGCTTCCTAGAAGTTTTTGCGAATAATACGTCTCGCAGAAGTGTATATTTTTGCATAATGAAAATACGACGCCTTAGTCGCATAGAGTTCACCAATAACTACAGGTATAATATAGACAACGACAAAAATGCTTTATTATCGCTAAAAACGAATATAAAAAACAAGTAAATATAATAAGAGAGTTCTTTTAAAAAGTTATTCGGCGAACATGCTGACTTTGAAATAAAGTTTGGAATTTATGTGTCTAAATAATTAAATAAAAAAACAATTGCTAAACAACAGTTTGTTTTTTCACTTTTTAGTCACATATTCACCGCATGAAATGTGTGTTATTAGAGTTAAACGACACATTAGTATCAGTAGATTGCAAATTATATAACGGGAATTCATATCATATTTGTTCTAACATGGTTTATTATGAGTTTAATTCTCAACCATCAAAATATAGTAAATATGTAGTAACACGCAGTTTTCTTTCGAAACATTCAAATGACACGCGTCATGCGAAAATTGGTCTTATGTCGTTTTGGCCAGCATATATTCGGTATTAAAAATATCATTTAATATAATGGTGATTGCAAATGTTATTATATATTTAATGGTTCTCATTATACCATTTGCATAATATTTTAATGCTTTCAGAACGTCTTAAAAAGAGACAAGTTGTTTTTATTTTGTTTAAATGATCTCTATTACATTAATATGATGATGAACAGTGCACACACTTATCGACCGGTGCGTTAAGACAAACTCTTTATGTATGTGAATGGGTTGTGTTCATTTCAAATTTGCGATTTAAAAAGCTATAAGATAATTTTGCAAAAATGAGTTGCTCCAAAGATTATGCAATGGCGAACAACTTCAATGTCTACAGCGCTTTAATTAAAACTAGTTTTGTGGTATTTTTCCGTTCAGTTTCGAGCAAAATTAAGTGTTGAACAGACGTAAATAACATTTTCAAAAATGAAACATTGTATTCACACGTTACTGGATTTACATAATTATAATGAAAACATCAAACATTTCGTATGAATGATTATAATTTATCTCGTAACATCTGATATGAAAACCAATCGATGAAGCGCAAAATGTTTGAAGTTTCACTTTATGTTACTTCTTAACGCCTGTTAGGCGTTGTGTATATCTTTAAATTATGAAAGCATCTTATAAATGTCATCTTTATTATATAATTACCAAATATTAATCACGTTTATTTTAAAATTACAACATCGAGGCCAAGGCTAAATTGGAAACAGAATAAAACAAGTTTTATAAAAAATTATTTCAATTCATGCAACAGGTTTCATCAAACATATGGGCGGTGCTCTGTGAAAAGGGAGTTTAATGCATGTGCAAAAAGTGTCGTCCCATATTAGCCCGTCCAGTCCACACAGGCTAATCAGGTACGAAACTTTCCGCTTTTATTATATTTTTCGTTTAAAGAAAGTCTCCTGTTAGCAACAAATAAGTTTAGGCGGAAAGTGTCTTTCCTGATTTGCCTGTGCGGACAGCACAGGCTAATATGGGGCGACAGTTTACGCACATGCATTAAACCCCCTTTTCACAGAGCACGGCCCATATATATATATAAATGTAGGAGAAAATAATCGACTTATATTTGATGTCATTGAACACATTCATTAAATAAACAAACCAGGATTATCAGTGCTCCAGATAACATGCGTAAAGAGAAAAACGAATTAAATTATTTAAATAACAATTTTGATTTAAAATCTTTGCGTTAAGTTACGCATTGAAAAATTAAAACATGAAATCGAAATTTTCGAACGTGCGTAAATCTTCCAGTAGCAAATTATGTATGGTAAACATTTCATCCCGGTTCTGGCTCGTCTTGGCGCTCAATTAAAACTAAAACTTTAAATCAACGTCACTCAAGCGTTTGCTTAGAAGAAGAGCCACACCTAAGAACAGTCCAAAGGCCAAACGGTCTCGATTCTGTTCTCCCAGATTTGCAGGCGAGTCATTACTGTTTATTGTACCTTTTTTATTACACTTATCGTAATTTTTATACACAAGTAATATACTGTATACCTATTCAAAATGCCATTAAAATTAAATGTTAAATATAGATTTTGATATGACTTTAACGGCAACCAAAAGGCCATTATGACCTATATAAACCCGAAGTGTGAGTGACCGTTTTACATAAAAATTTTAAATGGCCGACTGAAGCGGTGTATTGAAGCGTGGAAGGCAAAAAAGCCATTTCAGTGTCAAAAGTCCTCGCTGCATGCATTTTTTCAATTAGATTCAAATACCCAAAGCATGGTTTCGTCAATAATTGGTGAACTTATAAGCTCTTGCGTAAATGACTGCGAATCTAAAGCACTCAAAATTATTTGGTAATATATTGTTAAGAATTAATTTTATAAATAGGGGGTAAAATAAGAATTAATTTTTTAAAATAGGGAAGAAATAAGAATTTGACCAAATTTCTATCTGGAGCTCTGAGGATTATTGTGTTTTTTTTTAGGATTTTGAAAAATGAGTTAAATCAACACTTTGTCTCAAAAAAATAATTTTTGAATGGACTTAATTCGTTGCATAAAAGAAAATAAACTGCATTATACAACATTCAACTTCAAGAGAAGTATAAAAAATAAGCAAATGGAATAAATCTCGAAACCAATTTGAAGAACATATATTTAACACCGTATATATCAAGTATTGATACATCGATGCGTATCTTTCAAAACAAATTGATTATGACATTTATTTCAACAAATACTTTTTACAAAACAACAGTGTTTGGTTTCACTGAACATAAATCTTCTTCAGATGTACTCAATTGTATTAAAATAAAACTAATAACACTAATATTTAAAATATCAGCGTTTCATCAATTATCTGAATAGCAGAGTCTACATTCAAACCGATATAGTCACATTATAAAAATAAGTATGAACACCAATGTAAAACATAGGACTTTTCTGAGAAAACAATATTAATTGGAATAGGAACTGCTCAATTGCGGTCGGTTTAGTCAACCAGCATCCATCATACAGTTTTAATTGTAAATTCCTACTGCTTTTATATAGTACAACAAGTGCTTCGAGTACGTACCGCAGTGCAAGGTTTATCCGCAAATTAATATGAGTATTATGCCACTTTAAAATCACACACAGTCTTTGTTTAAAGTTTAACACATCATGCACGACAATTCTGATTTTACATTAACTCAATCGATGCATATAGATAAACGCATTTTCCTCTACAAGACTCGCTGGATATAAATTTAACAGCGAGCAACAAACCATTCCCAAATATAATAACCACGCAATTGAAATATTTACCATTAATAATCGAAATTGAACTTTTGTCTTAATTTGAGCACATGTTACTGGTTCAACAACATCATAAATTCAATCAATTATTGAATTTACAAAATGCTTAATAATAATATTCAAATCCACATATTTCGATTTCAAATATTGATGAATTTTGTCTTACATTAGACATAAACATTTAGTTTTGTACTCACCATTTTTGTTCACTCTTAATGGTCTCGCTTCTGTTGTGTTTGAACGTCCTTCCGCTACTGAGGCTGAATGCTATGAGGACCAATGACGTTGTTTTATAGTTGAGCGAGTAGTAAGTCGTGTACCATCGGTGAATGCATGAATGCATACAATATGTTGCTTGCTGACGTGGCTGGCTGATGTTGCTGTGCTACAACCCGTTTCCGCAATAATTTTATTACAGTATGAAAATGGCTGTAACACGGGTTTCTGGCGATGTGCGTTTGATAGTGTCAATGACGTATTTGACGATGGTGAATATAATAGTAGCGAACATAAGTGTTAATGCGGTGTGACCCTCGGAGCGCACATTAGTGTTTATGCGGTGTCACCCACGGGGCGCTCTTAAGTGGAACCATGCTAGTTACCAAAAACGTATTTCCATATGTGCAATACATGTTTTAAAAGGCTCTGTAAGGTTATTACATGTTCTCATTAAAATGTGAAACTAACTTATTTATCGCGACGATATAACTATTTTGGTGAGCCTACATATTGTTAATCATAGCTGTATATGGCTTTAAGATGAATACAATTTGACAAAACTGAAAGACTTGGTATAACATTTTTGCCAACCGCGACATACAATTACGGTTTAAGTATTCACAACTTTAATTATGTTGCACACATGAAATAGTGTGTGTTATTCATTTAATATGAATTGAAATAAAATTATTTTCAATATATTAATAAAACGATAGATCACTATTCGTATGGGACCTAGGGGTGTGACCAGTTTTGACCCCAGGGGTATTATTTGATAAATCCTTTAGAGTGTTTACTCTGGCAAATGTTGATGACGCACGACGGACGACGCACGATTTATATAAAGCGAATACAAAAGCTCATCATGAGCACGTTGTGCCTAGATGAGCTAAAAGTACAAAGTTGGATTTAGCGATATTCAGTGTAACTTAACCGAAAAATACTTGCAATGAGACGATTAGATCGCTTTTACACGACATCGATCGTTTTATAAGAGCTAGGATAAGTTTCGAAATAATTTCATTTGAAGCATTTGTGTAAAGCGTTTAGCGTAATCTCATTCTGTCCCATACATATTTACTTGTTTGCGTGAACGTTAGAGATAAATTTAAAAAGAAAAATGACAGTATTTTACTCCTAAATTACATAAAAGTAAGTGTGCAAAATGTTAAGGATTAAACATTTATGTCAAAATTCAGACACTGACGTTGTATTTAATATATCAATCAGAATTAAATAGTTTAATAAAACAATGCTTTACGTTTTGCTTAGTTAAAATTTTGTGTGAGCTAAAAATTTCATTTCCATATTTTTATTGTTATGCCATGGTGCAATTTAAGCAATTCTTTTCTGTCTACAAGACATTTGCTTGACCCGGATAATAGGACTAGGATACACTCAAAATGCTTTTAAATACCAATTTGTATAATTTATCAAATCACACTTTGTTTTGCACACTTTCTCTCCGGTTGTATCACATTGTCAAACCAATCCCAAGCTTGAAAATCCATGAATTTCATAATTGGAAGAGGTGTCATATGCCGCTCAGCTGATAATTAACAAGTCAAGTCAAGTCATTAACATTTATTGCTATATATGGTTTTCAAATGTATCGACAGATGTTGTTTTTCAAACTGAACGATGGCATTTAAATGTGAATATTGTGAACATATCATTTATCAGAGAAATACATCGTTGTAACATATGTTTTATTGTACCATACGGCACGGCCGACTCATTTGTTATATTGCCTTTAACCCTTTGCATGCTGGGAAATTTGACGTCTGCTAAAATGTCGTCTGCAGAATTTCTAAAATTAGCATTTTCTTCTATTTTTTTCAAAGAATACTATCATAATAGCAAACAGTTTGGATCCTGATGAGACGCCACGTTCTGTGGCGTCTCATCTGGATCCAAACTGTTTGCAAAGGCCTTTAAAATTCGATTCCCGCACGGAAAGGGTTAACAAATAAATCACATTTGAATCATTTAAAAAAATATTTTAACACAAACTATTTTTTATATATGCAAACTTCAGTCTACTGCTCTCTGAAATTAATATCTAGCAACAATAATTTTATTAAGAATATAAACATGCTTAGCATAAACTCGATTGTCTTTTAACTTGATACATCCCTTTGATGACGTCTTTAAGTTAGTTCAGTAGTATGGTATTGTATGTAAAACATATCAGTATAAAAGAATATCATATATACGAAATGTAATTAAAATACAGAGAAATGTATAATTAATCATGTATACGAAATGTGTGTCTTGTTTATGTCATCATAAGTTTCATTAATTGATAAATTCACGAATATTGTATTTAGTTTATAGATTAATCGGATACAGGTTTAGAATATAATGCACATAAGTCCATATTTTCTTGGCAAACGTATTGCATATTGTTACAGAAGATGTTGCAGTCGAACTTTGTTTTGAGTCAGAAGCAGCCAATGCAAAAACTATAACACTTACAAGGCGAAGAAAAAACTGCATCGTGATAAAACATGTCGATGTTTATTAATTATTTCACGTTTAATTTAGATCCATTTAATGCCGATGTAGTTTTGATTCACACAGAAACATTAAAGGGTATTTACCCCGCAAGTATAAAGTAAATAGCTCTATTGCTCCTTGTATTTTTTAATTTTGTCATTTTGGCATGTGATATATTGGCATATATACCTATTAATTTGACATTATTTGAAATATAAAGAGTCATGCTCTGCTTAAGAAGCTTGTTTATTAACCCTTTGCATGCTGGGAAATTTGTCGTCTGCTAAAATGTCGTATGCTAAATTTCTAAAATTAGCATTTTCTTCAATTTGTTTCAAAGAATACAATCAGTTTGGATCCTGGTGAGACGCCACGTTTTGTGGCGTCTCATATGGATCCAAACTGTTTGCAAAGTCCTTTAAAATTCGGTTCCAGCACTGAAAGAGTTAAACAAAGAGCAATAACTTTGTAACTTATACTAACTACGGCCCTTGTACACCACACTTGGTTTCACTCGTATCTGTCATAACATAAAGTGTCAACTCAACCACTTGGTTTCACTAGTATCTGTCATAACATAGAGTGTAAACTCGACCAATTGGTTTCACTAGTATCTGTCATAGCATACAGTGTCAACTCATTTATACGTAAACTGGTAATCTATCTAAGACAATTTAACACTGAAAAAAATATGTTTAAACTAAACAAGTCATGTCTACGAATTTTTCTTGTTTTGTCCTCATACAAACACCAATGTTTGTCTGTAGCATACTTGTTTAAACATGTATAGAATTGTATTTCCCAAACAGCACGTGGCAATGACAGGCGTTCGTTCGAATCAACTTAATACTATGCATCGATCTATGAATATGTTCAAGTGTAATTAAACAACCCAAACAGAAAAATCTTTAAAACTATATCGGCGTTTGTAATATGTTTAATGCTTAAAATCATTTTTAAACAAATAATCATAATAGCAACAAAATAAGTTGCATGTAATGTTGTACAATTAATGATATAATATTTAAATGTGTAATTGCCCGCTAAGCATAATCATTATCATGGAAAAAGAGTTTAAAATCACTCAGGCGTGACTTATTCTGACTGATTTTGTGTGCCACGGTTCCAACACAGTAATAGCACGTTGTTTTGATGAAATATATACAGTTTATACATAAAACGCACTTGCTCGCCACGTGAGATTCTTCATGTCAAGTTGTTGGTTATACTTCATGTTTTGGTGTTATGTTCTTATTTTCTTGGCGTTTTACAATAAACACTTTTTTTTATTTAAGCCTCGCTCTGGGAAAACCGGGCTTAATTCATAAGTGTAAAGTTTCGTACCGGATGAGGCTGTGCAGTCTGCATAGGCCAATCAGGAACTACATTTTCCTTTTTATTGTATGTTTTGTGTAAACGAAGTCTCTTCTTAACGTAAGTCCAGTTAAGATGTAAAGTGTCCCTCCTGATAAGCATATGCAGTAAACACTGTTTTCTCAGAACAATGCCCATTTGCATTCTCCGGATATTAGTTGTCTATAAATGACGTTCCCGTACAAGTATTGTAATTTGATGTGCTTCATTTTGTGTTGATTAGTCAAGCTGTTGCATTCATTTAAAATCGATTTTAAACAACGTTTTGAAACTCTTTGATATCGTTGAAATGTTTTATATGAAATATCGTTTTGCGTTAGAGCTTTAAATTGGTGACTAAGTAACACATGTTACCGTTCGTTCAGGGAAACATTTTCTCATTTATTTTATTACGAATGCATTCAGCTTCCCATATTAGACTGTGAATTATGATTAATATCGAGCATATTTGTTTTGTTAAAAGTTCCTTTATAACCAATTCGACCAGTTTTGTTTTGAATCACCTACGTATTAATATGTTATGTGTAACCGTATTAAAGCATTGTCTTTTTGTATGCTTTACAGCGTTAAATACCTGCAGTAATATAGTGTGCAAAGTGGCGTATCATAACGTAATGACACGCATCACATCGTATCGAATACTGAAAACGCAGAAGCAGACCACGATCGATAACGAGTGGCCAATTGTTGCGTTTGTGGTTGATCGCATTGTATAGTGTAGTGTAGTATAGTGTTGTTCATTGATGTGTGGTTTAGTGTCGTGTATTGTAGAAGTGTGTAGTGTAGTGTGGCTTCCGAGGAAAAACGTAACGTATCGTTGTGTGTTGTAGCGTAGTGTAGTGTGGTGTGATTTTGTGAAGTGTGGTGTGGTGAAGTGCGTTGTTATATGATGTAGTGTGGAGTGGTGAAATGTTGTGTATGTTATTGAGTGGAGTGGTGTGATGTAATATAGTGTTGTACAGTGTGGTGTAGTGTGGTGTAGGGTGGTGTAATGTGGTACAGTGTGGTGTTGTGTAGTGTGGTGGAGGGTGGTGTAGTGTAGTGTGGTGTAGTGTGGTGTAGTGTGGTGTAGTGTAGTGTGGTGTAGTGTAGTGTGGTGTAATGTGGTACAGTGTGGTGTTGTGTAGTGTAGTGTGGTGTAGTGTAGTGTAGTGTAGTGTAGTGTGGTGTAGTGTAGTGTAGTGTGGTGTAGTGTAGTGTGGTGGAGGGTGGTGTAGTGTAGTGTTGTGTAGTGTGGTGTAGTGTGGTGTAGTGTGGTGTAGTGTGGTGTAATGTGGTGTAATGTGGTACAGTGTGGTGTTTTGTAGTGTGGTGGAGGGTAGTGTAGTGTGGTGTAGTGTAGTGTGGTTTAGTGTGGTGTAGTGTGGTGTAGTGTGGTGTAGTGTAGTTTAGTGTGGTGTAGTGTGGTGAAGTGTGGTGTAGTGTGGTGTAGTCTGGTGTAGTGTTGTATAGTGTGGTGTAATGTGGTGTAATGTGGTACAGTGTGGTGTGGTACAGTGTGGTGTTGTGTAGTGTGGTGTAGTGTGGTGTAGTGTGGTGTAGTGTGGTGTATTGTGGTGTTGTGTAGTGTGGTAAAGTGTGGTGTAGTGTGGTGTTGTGTAGTGTGGTGTAGTGTGGTGCAGTGTGGTACAGTGTTGTGTAGTGTGGTGTAGTGTGGTGTAGTGTGGTGTAGTGTGGTGTAATGTGGTGAAGTGCGGTGTAGTTTGGTGTTTTGTGGTGTAATGCGGTACAGTGTTGTGTTGTGTAGTGTGGTGTAGTGTGGTGTAGTGTGGTGTAGTGTGGTTTAATGTGGTACAGTATGGTGTTGTGTAGTGTGGTGGAGGGTGGTGTAGTGTAGTGTGGTGTAGTATGGTGTTGTGTGGTGTAGTGTGGTGTAGTGTGGTGTAGTGTGGTGTAATGTGGTGTTGTGTAGTGTGGAGGAGGGTGGTGTAGTGTAGCGTGTGGTAGTGTAGTACAGTGTGGTGTAGTGTGGTGTTGTGTGTAGTGCGTCCCGGGTACTCTATTGGTTTGCAATTAGCGTGTTTTGTCCAATTTATGCGTACCAATACGCTTAGTTTGAGCTTGAGAATTAAATTAGTTTACATGATGATTATTGCATCTTTTTGAATGCATGTCAAGTGTGGACATATAAAAAAGCGTTTAATGTAGATGTTGGTCAGAACAATTACCTCCGACCCCAAGATTAATTGATAATTAAATGAATATTTCGACAGAAGCCCGCTTGATGCGTAGTGTCGGGCCTGATAAGAATGTATAACCTGCGCTTGCTGAGCCGAAACGATACTATAACACAATTTTGAAGGACTGATAATATCATGATGTTCAAACAGATATTCAGTCATTAAGCACGCATGTCATTTGGAATAGAGTAAATATGTTGATTTTCCCTGTTGGTTGTGGGGCAACAATTGTTTTATGATATCTTCAGGCTCTCAAAATCTTATTCTGCTTTATTGGCCAGTTGAACCGATCAGTGCATTTCCCAATGTTTGTAATGACGTTTTCATGTATTGTAGATATTGTCATTATCATCAATTTCACAACCCTTACGTATGTAATTTGTCTTCGTGCTAAGATGCAATGATCGGACCAACAGCAATGGACCTATCAAACCGACTCTTTACTAATTCCTCATGTGCCTCTGTTGATTTTGCCCATCTTTGGTTATCTCAACATTAATTGGTTCTTCTCCTGCTGCTAATGTGAAATAATCGGAATGATCAGTATCGGTTTGCTTTTTCAAAATTGTTTTTCCCATGTACAGTTTGATGTAACATTAAAATATCCTCCTTTAAAACAGTCAGAACAAGTAAACATTGTATTGCGCACCCAATCAGTGGTACCAGATTCTGCCCCAAGTGCAGCATGTAGCTTCATGGGACCTTTCGCAGGCTCCTTTGGTAAACCATTTCTTTATTGGTCTCATCATCCCATCCTGTCATCAATTTGTAATTAATCGCAATGCCATGCTTTGAAGCATGGCACACCAGACAAAGCAATACTGTGTGTCTCGGATCAGAACTATTTCTTGTTTCACGACATTATCTGCATTGAGCTTTGTGGTTCCAAATTTGTTATAGCCTCAGCCTTTTTCATGACCACATTCAAAGTAGCGCCCTGATGTGGTTAAATCTAACGGCTGTTAAATCTGCTCACTAAATCGAATATCGATATGTTAAGATGATAAGGTGAAGGTGAATCCGTAAAAAAGTGTGAATGGCTTACATTTGAAACGATGAGCTTTACTATTTTGTATATTATTTCAATGTCCATTGTAGATTATGCTATTTTGTTATTGTGTTAATGACCTTAGTTGAGATCTTGCTCAATGTCTATAAAACAGTCACTTAACTACAGTGTATGAGCCGGTTTTTTTCGTTTATATTCCAATAAACATGCTGGATTTCTTCGAGAGTTGTGCGGTTACAGTTTTTACTGAAATTACATTTTTATCAGGGTTGATACGCGTACTGATCTGTCACCCGGTGTGTATGACCTTCAAACTCTTTTGTCGATTGCTCCATCCACTTAAGGACTTCCATTCTCTCCTTAACTCTGTATCTGTTTTATCATTCCGTTTTTCTCTTTATTTAACGATAACATTGTTTGCTGGGATATTGTCCAGTTTTTCTTTTAATTCCGTAATTACTATAGGTTTTTGGGAACCTAAAATCATTATTTGTATGATAACCGGATTGCTTATAAAAATTAGTTGTTTGTTATCAGATGCCTCTAAAATTCAGTTATAAATACAAAACAACTTGCAATATTTCCTGTTTTGGGGATATAAAAGATATTGAATAAAAGTGTATATGTATCGAATGGACGATTTCAAAATAATGATTCAAGTTTTCATTCAAATGTTTGCAATGCATTATGATGATTCTTAAATAGTTTCATATGGCCTTTTTTCCATAGTCATGTGCTATCCAAGACACATTATCCACTTTGATAGCAAGCGTATTTGTATATATCCTAACATTAATAATAAAGTTAATGTACTTTGAGTATCAGGGACGCTATTTGTCTAGATTTTGTGAGAATGAGTGTATCTGTTACATGTAAGAAGATGTGGCAGTATCTCATTAACTGCTGAGCATGTGTGGCAGTATCTCAGTAAAAAATCCGTGACCATTATGAATGCAATTAATTGTCAATTAAAATGAAGTTAACTGTTGAGCAGATATGACAGTATTTCATAAAATTATATTGGAAATAAATGAATGAAATTATCTATTTTCATGTCCTGCCTGCTGACGCAACGCTTTACACTAATTTGTTTTCCTAGCTGTTGGTGTAAAAACTTCCTATGTTCAGATACATGCTATCTGGCCCAACCAGTTTTAGCCGGATCTGCGTTGTGCAAACTTCTTTTAACAACATTGTAAATATATATATATATATATATATATATATATATATATTGTACACTGAAATAGCCACGAGTGTCTGTCAATCTGTTCTTAAGCCGCTTATTTTCAGAAAAAGTTCTCTAAAATAATGTATTTCCACGTCAAACATTCACATTCGAATGCATTATTTCTTATGATACGCAGTTGTGCATGTGTTTTTGTGTATCGTTCTTTGTTAGTTAATAAAAACGTTATGCTTCAAGCTAATTTTTAGTATTCACTAATATTCCAATACCTAGAGTCGTATTGACTGTTGAGATCAAAATGTCAACAGCCTTTTTCAGTAATCATTACATAGCAAAATGAAGTTTAAAGTTATACCGTTTTTAGTATTCTTGTCATAGTCTCATCTCTCACATTAACACAAAAATTTGACTGTGGAATGAATAACCACAATACCAGACGACTAACTGATCATTGAACAACTTTTTGACATTAGACCAGGCGACTGACTAGGCTATGCTTCAACCCGCTTTTAACAATATTGTACGTTTAGTAATACCTTTATTTGCTGGAGCTCAGGTTTCTTGGCAGGTTTTAATGGATATGACTTCTGACAAGCGGCACATGTACTCACCTAAAATATCAGATTGTATTGTTAATGGTTATATAATGCCTCTGTGTGTCTATATCTATGTACATATTCAGTGATCAGATAATAGGTAAACACAAGTGAAAAGGTAATAAAAAATGTCCACATCGGGTGGAAATATAAAACAAATCAAAATGCTTATCATAATAACACGGCCGTTTATAACGGGCGCCACCTCTATGCTACTTCCAAGGTGGCGCTATGGACCGGATGTTTTGAAATTTCACGGATAGTGTTATAGGGTTAGTAGGTTTTATATGTTTTTTCAACATATTTTGCATTATTTAAATAATCGGCGAATGTAGTGCGATTGACAGAAGATTAATGCATCAACAAATGTAAAGAAACTAACAATCGCAGCACACTTGGAAACGTAAAGGAGATTTATAAGTTGTGCGATGGTAGAGTTGGTAAAAGCAAATCGATGTATTTTGCCTGTGTTACAAGCACAACTCCAGCCAATTAAATCGCTAATTATATAAAACTATGGCTTTGAACATGTATACATTTATGCATGCACAAAACATCGGCTTTTAGCCGATCTTATAAAAAAAAAATTCATTTTTAAAAGAGATGGAGCCAATGCCAAGGAGGTGGCGCTAAGAATAGGAGGTGGCCCAATGCATATTTATAGCTACTTTAAAGTGACATCTTGTATGTATGGTTTCTACGTATTATGTTTACCGGACTTATATTTATATTTGTAAATTGACTAATTTAACACATTTGAGTACCGTACGTTTTGAATTAGAACAAGTAGTTTTCTAATAATGCCTTGATGGATTGAAACGTTCGTCTTCGTGAGATAACAGGACTTATATTTATATTTGTATATTGACTAATTTAACACTTTTAAGTAGCGTACTTTTTAATTAGAACAAGTAGTTTTCTAATAATGCCTTGATGGATTGCAACGTTCGTCTTTGTGAGATAAAAACATTTAACATGTATAATAAAACACATGAAAGGAAAAAGACCGAGCTATCTACTTTTTTTATGTTGATAGTGGGTAAAACAACATATATGAGGCTTATTAAGATACGTTGACCTTGGACTTATAATAGTAAATTTAGAATTTGGATTAATGGACACAATCATTGTTTCAAGCAGAAGTATCATTTCATATTTATTTCGTAAATAAGCATTTAGATTATATAATTTTTTCATAAAATAATTTATTGTAGATTAACAATTTTGAGAATGTTAAGAATTAAATTATTGGTTTTATTGAGTAGCATATACTTTTGGTATATATCGTACAACCTGTTTTATCCAGGTTGCTGACTTCTTATTTGAGTTGATAAATTATGTATTTTAAAATGTTCATCTTAATTTTTACAATAATATGTATATGTTCTGTTAAGAGTTGGGTCTACGTATGTATGTTGAAAAAAAAAGAAATATACAAAATAACATTATCTATATAATGTACATCACGTGATTATGTCCTTGCCATACGACTGTTAATTCATGCATCGTGCATTGGCGCCACTCCCATCATTAGCGCAATCTCCTAAGCATTGCCTCACCTTTCCAAATGGGTCGTGAATGTTTGTTTCTGTACATTTGTGGATGCATTAATCTTGTAACTTCGCTGAATCGCACTACATTGCCCGAGTTTTGAAAAAATGCGAAATATGCTGAAAAAAGTACCTATCCATGACATTTCAAAACATCAGGGCCTGAGCGCCACCTCGGAAGATGCATTGACTCATTTATTAATGCCTCTAAAAAGAGGTTGCCTCCGTGATTAACGGCCTTGAATAAGGATAATTTGATATTGACAAAAGAGACCTTTAAATTTAACATAAATCTACCTTACTTAAAAGATTTGTTGGTCACTGTTGGTTGCTAAATAGAATACATCTCAACATCAGAAAGTATAAATTATAACGAAGTAAAAAGTAAAAAAAAAATAATTACTTTTTAAAGTCTACAATTTCCATCTCTGCACACAATATACTTATGTATTTCTTTACGTCCTCTGTCAGCCCAAGTCACCAATACCTCATGTTCATGGACTCTTTGGTCTTGTTTATTCCACTCTGGCCACAAAAGGCACTCCCAATAAACTCCTCCAGCACGTTTTTAACATCCTCCTTCAGAACAACCTTTGAACGGTTCACATTTCCGGGTACAAATCTGACCAGGTCATAACCTTAACCCAAATGTATTAGATAAAACTGTATCTTTCTTTAATAACCTATTTCATTCGAAAGTATTTTCAGCAGAAAAAAAATTCAGCCAAGACAATTGGAGCTTCTCTTTCAACACAATGATTGTTTATGTCTAAGACAGGACCAAGACACCATTTTTTCACTAACTTGGGTCCAAAAATAGTTGATCTTTTTTAAATATCTTTTTATCATAAATATGCAGGTCAGACTCATTGTGTGCTGATTATTTTCTATCTTATTGATCAAATGTATCTTAATAGCAATGGCATCAATCACAATCAGACCTTGATTTGGTTAAAAGCAGTTTTTTGTATATGTTTGGGTAGAAAATGTTCCACTATAATGTTAGTAAAATCTTGCAATAAAGCAGTATAATCAAGCTTACTAGGCGCTACATTCTAACAACTGTTCATCATTTTCTACACATTTATTTTAAGATTGCAGCAAGTACACATACAATATGAATTTAAGCAATAATGTTTTGCAATCAAACACAAGAAAACGTCAACAGGAAACATGCAATGAATCCATCCAACACATGTCTAAAGTTACAAGTTAATTAAGTATCTTGTAAACTTTACAATAACATGTAGTTTTGTGTTGAAAAAACAGAAAAAAAACGTCTTCTTGTGTATATAGACAACAAAGCATGTCTATATTGAAATAACAGAAAAAGGCATAGGGAAGCAATAGTAAATCTTTAATGTTATCTTGGATATAATGTTCCAGAGTTCGATCCTGATGGAACAAATACCAAGTAAAAGCAATATGACTTAACTATATACATATTTATATCCGAAACATTGCATAAAACTTATTTGTAATTTATATAGTTTATACACCTCTTTCATTTTCCTTAACATAAATACTAGGAATAAATGTTAAGATGAATACTGGCTATCAATGAAAGTACTAGTAAGTGAAAAAGCTAAACGGTGAGAACATTATGATTGAATGTACTACATACATAATGCATTTATCATAGATATATAATACACATAGCATCTGGCACAAGTTGTCATATCCTACCATATTTTATTAAAAGAGTTCAGGAATTTGTTTGTAAGTGAGCCTTTGGCCTTTGGCGAGCGTACTAACGATTTTTCCTGGACGAGTTTAATATGTTATGATATGAAAACGAGTGTCAGATCTTTAAATGAGCAAATGAAATAAATATTTACGCAAAAATAATGATAAATCCCGAATGTTGTTTACATTTCGTGACGTCATTTGACGTTGCAACGTCATTTCAGTAAAATAACAAAATGCGATTGGTCAATAAACGAAAACTAAGTCAATGAAAACGCTTAAAAAGTATATTACACATGTGTAAGATAAAAATATATGTAATGGTTATATTACATGGGAAACAGAGTATGACATGTGATAAATTCACATCTTTGAACAAGTAAATATATGTTAAAAGCCACCAACATAAATTACTCAGATCAATCCGGACATGAACGGAAAAATGTACGCAATGCTGTGATTTATTAAGAATATTAAATCATTTGACAAAAAAACATTATGTTCCCCAAAATATGTGAGGTTCATCATGAAAATAATGTTTTCTTCCAAAGCTACCCATCATCATTGCTTACAAATTGATTTTCATGCTTGGAAATTGAACAACAAAGTATTGTGCTGCAGCAACAGTGATTATACGTGTAGGCATTCTATAAAGCTAGACGAAAGTCTACTATCACTGATTAGCATATAATATATCATACAAAACTTCAGCTGAAGACAAGTAAAACTACTTAGTATTGGACTTTCACTTTTTTTCATCATGAAATGCACCAATATCTATATTTGATCATGTTCTGATAACAAGATATCAGATCAGAAAGAACTTCTGAACAAGAGCTGTCACCATACAATGACATATGCCCCCTATACACGCTTTGATAGAAGTTATGAGCATTTTTCGAAACCTTAACGCAGATTTATAAACCTAAACGCGGACAATAAGTTCAAGGTGAATGTCACAGGGGTAAAAATTGTGTGCATATAGAAAGGCCTTGGCCATATACACATGCATACTAAATATGAAGGTTACATCTGAAGCGACACAGAAGTTATGAGCATTTTTCGAAACCTAAACGCAAAGTGTGACGGACGGACAGTGCGATCACTATATGCCCTACTTTGGGGGCATACAAATGGAAACAACACCGAGAAAATATAAATGTGAAAATATATGGTAATAATTTGAAGTGTTTCATTTTCCATAATGACAATTAAGAACTTTTGACATCAAGAGGCAAACAAATAAACCATTGTTGTTTTCATATTATGGATGAAAACCATTGACAATAGCACATAACTATAATGCAATCTGTACACAATTGCGCAAGTTATTTGCAGTATTAATGCCAAAATGTATTAGTTTATAAAGAAAATTCACTATGGATGACCGTTACATTTTGTACATACATTTATTAGCACTAGTTAGCAATCACCAAACCAAATAAGGCTGAAAACATAGTCAACTATTGCCTTTTTGTGCGTCATATTAACTATTATACAGTTAAAATAAAAAATTGTACAGGTGCACGTATTTCACAGATATTGACAAGAAAAACACAAATAAACTGAGTAGTAAACAATACACAACGAAACCAAAAAATGTCAACTATTTACAGCTAGAAGTAGCGCATAACTTTTGAAGATAAAAAAAAATTAGATCTGGATCAATGCATGTGCTTAATCACGATTGGAATAAATCATATTTTAATTAAAACGAATTTCATAATTAAAACCCAAGGTTTTGTAAAGCAACAACCTATGAACATAAATATGGAAAAGGAACAAGAGGCACTATGTCTCTCCCCTGACAACAGAAGTAACGTATTATTAATTAATAAAATACCAAGTTTTTGACACAACTTGACTTAGATTATAACTGGTGACAAAAATTCTAACAAGGAGATATTTTTGAGACAAATGTTCTGAACAAATTTGATGATTATAGGGCAAAATAATTGCCTCCAAAATGTTTACAAGGTACATGTTGTTGACAACAGACAAACCAACAAAATGTACAAAAATGTAACCACAAAAGATACCTGAAAGCAGATTGTGCTTTATTGAGCTATAAACAAAACTGCTGTATGGCAATGGAAGTAAAGCACAAACAAATACTTTTTTACAGTTCCGAAAAAGCAAATTACAATTTAATGTAAATACTATTTTTATGGCAAAGGTGTATACATGATTGTTCTACAAACAAACAAACTAGAAGTTAAGTAAGAAGAAATATTTACATACCAATAAGATTATCGTTATGAACATAATTAATATTATTTATTCATACACTAGCTTCAAGAAAAGTACATGATTCATGCATAATTGAATAGGGAATATGAAAAGCATACATTGTTATTATTCGCATTCCATAAGCATATTAAAACTAGGAGGTTGTAAACGTTGTAAATTTCCGGAGCTTCTTTCTAATTAAATAAATTTTGAAATAATTTTGGTATTAAAAAGTTCATAACATTCAAACAAACAACCACATCGACCTATTAACACAAACTATTCACATTAAACAACAGAAATGATTTTTGGTTTCAATGCCAACACAACAGGAAACAGTGCAATTTAAACTAAATTTGTATTAAACATGAATTGTATCAGTAACCGAAAAGGTGTCTTACAAAAATATCAAAAATACAAACATTAATGATGTGTTGAAACAAAATCTTAGGTTAGCAAGATGTAGAGAGCTTATAATCTAATTACGCTGACAACCTCAAACCTCATGGTCGCCACCTGCATGAGGATGGGACCGGTGGCTGTGGCCATCTCTATATCAGGCATAACATGTCCATCTTCTTCAAGTGCCTGCAGCAGAAGTTCTGCTGACATTTTCAACATGTCTCCTGTGTCAATTTACAGTTCCGCCAGGCCATTATTGACGCCAAAGGCCTCTACGGAGATGACCGTTGTTTGTAGAGGAGCATCCATTTTCTAAACAAAAATACATACACATTTACAATAATGAGTTTGTGGATGATAGTTTTACTACATTTTTCATTAAACAATTTGAATTATTGAAAACATAATAATTGTAAAATTGAATATCTGAACAATTCATTAATTAAACAAAATTAAATGCAAATCTTCAGATCAACTAACATTAAATTAAGTCTAAACATAAACTTGTTTAATAGCAATGTGGTATTTTTACACTTTAACAGCTTTTTCCCAAACATTTAAAGTTTAAACAATCATTTTTTCACTGTGTATATGACCCAAATGAAGGCTCACAGCAAATAACCACTTAAGTAATACTTATTTTCATTTGCCATGCAGTGGCAATAGGCATAATATCATGCAAATTTACCCTCAGCTGCACCAGCAGGAGGAGAAAATCAAGTTAATTACCATTGAACTACTGAATTGTTATGTAAAGATCAGAGCTACAGAGCATTAACTTTCTGAAGCACAATGAAATTAAATCAAAATGTATATTGTTTATTTATAAGATCGACCAAACAAAAGCATAAGCATAATATAGTTAACCATTCAGATCAAAGTCATACACTTTAGGAAGATGCTGAAAAAGGCTGGAGTGGGCAATTTTACATAGC
The DNA here is from genome assembly GCF_020536995.1 of Dreissena polymorpha. Classification (NCBI taxonomy): domain Eukaryota; kingdom Metazoa; phylum Mollusca; class Bivalvia; order Myida; family Dreissenidae; genus Dreissena; species Dreissena polymorpha. Next base: position 37,907,551 of record NC_068365.1, read on the forward strand.
TTTATTGTATGAGTATATCTCGAGCCACATATAATAGAAACTTGAAATTGTATCAATTTAATGAAATTATTTTAGTATATTACCGTTAAAAAAGTTAAAAAAAAGGAAATGCACACAATAATATCAAAAGAATTGAACCATGAATAGCTGTCCAAGACCCTCATGCATCAGTGATTGCAAAACTTATTCAGTGGTTTAGTAATCAAATGCTGCACTTGACATGCGTTAAGGATTCTAATTTATGCTTCATATGCAACTGAATTTTAAATTCAAATGTGTTCTCAAACTGTATATGCAGAAACGTTTCCAAATTCAAATAAATTAATGCAAAAATAAAACACTATTCTAATATGCTCACCTCAATTTTTGTCGTTGATGTAGTACTGAGAGAGATCACATTGTTGTAGTTGTTTATGACAACATCTGCTATGGTGACATGGTCACCTGGCCGAATAGGGGCCTCAGCCGCACTCCGCCACAGTGCTACTTTAGATGTTGTAGAGTTGTCCTGGACGCTGATGGTCCGAAGCGCAACGGTCTCTTACCCCTTTACAGTTACTTCTCTGGGTTTGTCTTCCTGCTCATATCAATTATGTTGTGATCATTGCATACTGCACAAATAAAAAGATTTTAAAGATATTGTAAAAGAGGTTTTTTGTTTATGAACATCTTCTGCTCTTGGTAAGCAACCATTTAAAATTATATTTTGAACACAATTTTAAAAAAGCCGGGAACAAATAGTAGCAATACAGGTAAACAAATTGTCAGGTCAAAAAACACTATATACATGTATAATTTGTCAATTCGAATAACGTTATGGTTAATTCGAATTCACGCTTACGGTGAAACGTTTGACATCACATTCGATAAAACCCGAATCGCCCAACATCAAGCATATCATTTTTGCTATCAGTTCATCTCTTGTGTGGCACTATGGAAAACCCTTTTTCCTTCAAGCACTTTTTAAATGGCAGCCAAAATACACATATAATAAACAAGCTTCGTGGGCCAAGCTTAGAAGATTTTGATTGTGCCTGTACAGTGTGTGCTAAACAGTGGCTTGCCAAATCAAGACGGAAAAAGAGATTAATGGCTGCTTATAAGCCAATGGCAAATAAAACAGAAAAACTGTTAAATAAAACAAAAGGGATTGCTTTATTGTGTACAAGACAGCTTGTTATAGCGAGTTAACCCTGCATGTACAATTTATTATTAATTCTGATCCTTTGAACATAAATACTCTTTAAAATTATTGGATTTGGATATTTACTCATCAATTAAAAATTTCATGAGTGAATACCCCTCGGCTGAACAAATTATCTGGAGCTCTGTACTAGGCCCTTAAGGCCTCAAGCAACTTGACAAAATATTTAACTGAAGGGATTTTTCTGCTATGTAAAAAAGGTCGTAAAACGGAAACAATCCCAAAACAAACTGAACGTGTAAAAAAAAAATTTTTTAAATAATATTTTGTTTAATCTAACAAAGTATACAAATATAATTTATTTGCATTTTTTCTCAAACTGGCAAGGAAAAGGCAAGATGTGTCAATATTTGTTGATAAAAGAAATCCCTATTTGATCCATTTTGTCGATGAAAAATTCCCAAATTTGCCATGTTATAGATTTTAAAAATGCCAGTTTGATCAGACCCCTTATCCAAAATTTGCTAAAAAAAACCCTGAACTGGGCAAAGCTGGATTACTCTGCCATTGGGCCACACAACCAGGTTGAAGGAGATGTCAAACCAGCGGTTGGAGCCGTTACCATGGAGCATGGTCTGAGCATATGTGTCAAAGGTGTTCTGGTCTCCCTGCAATACACAAAACACAGTGCGCGGTGACATCAGAGTACAGGATCGAAAATGATGAATGTTCCTTAGGAAAAAACTATGTTGATATGTTACTATGTAAACTATGTATCATAAATGTAACTTTCATTTTATTTGTCTTTGATTAATCAGAGTTTATTGTTTTTTTAAGTACAATATAAATAAAAACTGAATATATTTGCTACATGTAGTTAGGATTATTTTATTATATAAAAACCTATATATATGTTTAAGCCAAATGCTTATGAAATGTGTGTCCCAATTGACAACTCACTCATATAATTAAGTTTCAAATGAACAGAACTTTTGACATATGGAAATTTGTCTGATTAAAGGACATTTACCTGCACAAAGTTTTGTGGCTTGCCATCAAAACTGATGAAGAATGCAGCCTGAAGAAGAAATAACCATGTTAAATATAAGTAAATCACAAAAATAAATAACTATGAGCCTCGCTCTATGAAAAGGGTGTTTAATGCATGTGCGTAAAGTGTCATCCCAGAATAGCTTGTGCAGTCTGCACAGGCTTATCAAGGACACCACTTTTCGCTTTTATTGTATTTTTCGTTTAAAGGAAAATCCTTCTTCAAGAAAATCCAGTTTAGGTGGAAAGTGTCGTCCCTGATAAGCATGTGCGAACTGCACAGGCTAATCTGGGACGACACTTAATGCACATGCATTAAACCCCTTTTCACAGACCATGGCTCATATTTTTTCTTAACAATATAAAATAGACAAATCAGTCACATAATGTTGGCACAAAATATAAACATCAATCCTTGAATAGAATATAAGAACAGACAAAATTGTAAGCCAGACCATATCGTCATATTTGATTTGTGTTACCAACCTTAATTAGATATTTAATTACTCTGGCACTGTCTCCCTAGCTTTAAGCATGAGCGACGGTAATTCACAAGAGCATCGCATAACGGGTGCCACGCTCGGCTGCGAAAGCTTGTAAGAATTTTTTTCTTTTTTAGAGGTCACAGTGACCTTGACCTTTGACCTAGTGACCCAACAACAGATGTGTTTGTCAGAAACACAATGCCCCCTACTGCGCCACTTTGAAATAAAATTTATATTTATCATTTGGCAGGTATAGACATCATCTCTCTTTAAAGCATTTTTACTTCCCTTGGATTTTGTCCAATCCAACCGGGGGGGGGGTCTGTAGACAGTCAAAAATGATCAAGTAAAAAATATATACGTGGGAAGGTCAGATAACTATGTTCATTTAAAGCTTATTACTTCCCTTGACTTTGTATTTTCGACCCTAGACCTTGAAGGATGATGTTCACCTTGAAATTTTACCACTCAAAATGTGCAGCTCCACGTGATACACATGCATGCCAAATATCAAGGTGCTATCTTCAATATTTAAAAAGTTATGGCTTATGTTAAGTTTTTAGCACGACGCCTACGGCGGACGGCGGACAACGAGCTGGCTATGACATTAGCTCGGGTTTTCTCCAAAAACAGCCTCGCTAAAAATGAACAAGCAAATTTGTTTAATTGATATCCCCACCAAATACATCATTTTGTTTATCAAAATAATTGTTTTTATAGATAGGTGCACAATCCCTTGATGTATGGTAGAATCTTTACGAAATAAGGCATATTTCGTAACAATGTGTTACATTTTAAAGTGTGAGACCTAGACTCTAGAGACCAGAGTCTTACTTGTAGCACGAAGCCAGGTAAAGAAGAACATTGTTGAATGCTATTTCACAATACCTTGATGAATAGTGAAATATTGGCTAAAATATGAATAATTAGTCAAATTTGTGATCTCTGAACTCAATGCGTAACCTTGACCTTGACTCATGGGTGTTGCATGTGACTTGGCCCCAGATGATTGAAAGCAACTGTGGTGAGTTTCATGGCTGTGGCACATATGTTAATTGGAAATACATCTCAAAACAGAAACAATCCCATATAAAATCCACATTTTTCAAGTAAAACAAGGTCATAACTCCATTATTTACAAATGGTTTACGTTGCAATTTGAATGTGATTATTTTCTTATTCAAATTTATAATCATACCAAGTTTCAATAAAATCTGCCAAGAAGTTCCAAGATGTGGCTCCATACACACAAGTGTGCTTTTTTTAAAGCAATAACTCAATTATATGCAAATGTATTTCCAGGGCATTTGTGGGGGACCACAATTCACTTATGTGTTTTTCAGCAATATCTAGCTATCTGCAAGAATGAAGTAAATCACAAATAAAACATCTGTTTTTGCGTTAGATCCCCTCTAACCTTCTCAATGGCATCCAGTAAGGCCTTTTTCTTGCCCTTGTAGAAGTACTCTATGCGTGCCTGGGCCCAGGGGATGCGGTCCCCACGGGTGAGGGCGAGTATCAGCTCTTTCCCGTCCACAGGGGGGCTGGTGTCGTCCAGGATTTTTTGGAACTATCTGCATAGACACAATATATCAGACACTAACACAGACAAGATATATCAGTCTACTAACTGATGGATTTTATTTACCTCCCGTTAACTTATTTCGAAATTGTGCTGCAAAGCCTTATTGGATATGACCCTTTAACAAACAACACCGGCGTTTGTTGAACACAATGCCTTTCTTCTACCCTTTGAAACCAGACATTTAAAGAAAAAGTCAAAGGCCCATAACTTCGTCAAAAATCAATTGACCGGACAAAACTCGCACTTCATTTGAAAGTCATGTCGGTAGACTCACATACCAAAACAGAGCTAAATATCTTAGTGTTTTGTAAAAAAACCTCCAGAAAACGGAAAATCGTGTCAGAAAACTCACAGAACAAAAATCTGCTTAAAAAACACTCTGGAAAATATTATAGCAAAATTGTCTAAGTCCAAGACCATAACTTCGCCAGAAATCAAAGGAACAGAACTAAACTCACACTTCAAGTCATGTCAGTAAACTCACATACCAAAAATCAGCTTAATATCTAAAAGTCTTTCGTAAAAAAACCTTTGGAAGAGTTATTAGAGAAATGTTTTGTCCAAGGCCCATGACGTCGCTAAAAATCTATGAAACTCACACTTAATATGTAAGTCATGTAGGTAGATCAGCCCAATATCTAAAAATGCTTTGCGTAAAAAACCTCCGGAAAACAGAATGCCGGACAGACTGATGGACGAACAGTGAGACTGCTATATGCCACCCCTCACGGGGCATATTAGCCCATCATTCCATAAATTATAATTAAATAAGTATGATAGAACAAAGGTGGACAACTTCGGTAAAAATTGTTAGCTACAACCCTGGATTTGCATAGCTCAGACTCATAACCTTATAAAAGTCCCAATTAAATCAAGTGTTGAACAATAAAGTGCGCCAACTGCAGAATACAACCACAGACTGCTAACATTATTTTCGTCTCGTTCAGGGAAAACTGGGCTTAATTTATTTGCCTAAAGCAACATAAAAAATTAGCCCTTAAGTCTGCACAGGCTAATGAGGGAAAACACTTTTTCCTGCCTAAACAAGATTTTTGATGAGAATTGACTTACTTTAACAACAATAGCAACGAACGCGGAAAATGCCATCACTGATTAGCCTGTGCAGACTGAACAGTGTAATATGGGACAATATTTCACTAATATGCATTAAGACCAGTTTCCCAGCACAAAGGTCATTAAGGAAACTGTCACTACACTACATTCCATGTCACTCACTTCTCGAGCTCGCATGGTTTCAGGTGCTGCACCTTGAAGTGAATGTAGACCTTGAAGAAGCGGCCCTTGTGGTAAACAGCCACATGATTGCTGTCCGGTAGGTGCACAAGGCGGTCGGTCTCTATGCCTGGTACCCGAGTCGTGTTGAACTGGCGCTTGTACTGACTGAACAAAGAGGAACTGTCTTGTTGAGAAGGATTTGTGAAACACAACAATAGCAGGTTAGTTGCACAACCTTGACATTAGGCCCTGTAGCACTTTTAAAATAATTATTCTGTACAAGGTTGAAAAAAAAAACCTGCAGGTGTTGGGCAGAAGCCTTGATATGCAAAGGGCAATAACTCCTTTAAAAAGAAGACATAATAAATAGGCAGCTTTTTAAAAACTGGAATTTCACTGGCTTACAGGGCTTTTATTGGACCTGGAACTGTGATGATGAAGGTCAGACATTTGATCTGACTCAATTATGACTCCTGAGAATCTACTTGAAAGAGTTTTTAAGAAAAAAACAAGTCATATATTATGATCCTTCCAAGTACTAAGCTTAACTGTCAGCTGTGCAGTTTTAATCTTACAGGGTTAATTTCCTCTCTATCTAGCTCTCTCCTGTACTGCATCATGGCATATGTGACATTGGCTGCACGTGTAGCGGCGTTGGTGGTTGGGTGCATCAACACTGCGTCCTACAATACATAGGAAACAGGTGAATTAGTTTAGGTTTAACCTATTTGTTAAAGATTGATTGCACTGAAAGCTGAACGCATATTGAAACACTATTGAGTCAATATCCTGGGTAGAACCAGTAATTGTTGTATTTTGGAGAGATCTTAAGAACGCTCCCATAGTATGATTGAATCCATAACCACCCAATCTCTAAGGGGACACCATATCCACACGCCTTTCCCCGACAAGAGGAGCGGGCTTCAATGTCAATTTTGAACACAAGGGCTTTGTCACACAAATCACTAAAACAGCTGAACTGTTTTGTCTGATAAAGGAACAATATCTGAGGCACGTGTGGTTCATAGAGCATCACATGTGTATCAAACATGCACACTTAGAGGTTATGACATTTTTTAGGTTTCATTTAATTAGCTTGAAAAAGCAGCCCACTGCACAAACTTCATACATTTAATGCGGAATGACCAACAGTTCAACAGAGTGACACAAATATACCCCCTCTATAGCTTTGTAAGGCTGTGTTAAAACATGTGAGCCATGCTCTGTGAAAAGGGTTTAATGCGTGTGCGTAGTGTCGTTCCAGATTAGACAGTGCAGTCAGCACAGGTTTATCAGGGACAACACTTTCCACTTTTATGATATTTTCTGTTTAAAGAAAGTCTCTTCTTAGCAAAAATCCAGTTTAAGCAGAAAGTGTCGTCCCTGATTAGCCTTTGCAGACTGCACAGGCTAATCTGGGACAACACTTTATGCACATGCATTAAACCCTCTTTTCTTACAGCACGTCCCATTTCTATTAGAATTTTAGACAAGAGGGCCTGAAAGGCCCAAAGTCACACACCTGAGATAACAAGATATTATTGGGACAAATTTTTGAACTCGTCCAAGAATTTATCACGATTAATCTTCTGACAAGTTTCATGAAGATCGGACAGTAAATGTGGCCTCTAGAGTGTTAACAAGATTTTACTATAGCCATATAAGGCAAACATAATTATTTTCAGCTCATCCAAGATATCATTGAGACCAATCTTCTGACCAAATTTCATGAAGATTGGACAATGAATGTGGCCTTGAGAGTGTTAACAAGGTTTTACTATAGCCATATATAGCCATATAAGGTAAAATGCCCCGCCCCTGGTGGCCATGTTTTAAAAGCAACCAAACCATTTTCGAACTCATCTAAGATATCATTAGGACAAATCTTCTGACCAAGTTTCATGATGATCGGAAAATAAATGTGACCTCTAGAGTGTTAACAAGGTTTTACTATAGCCATATAAGGAAAAATGCCCTCCCCCGTGGTGGCCATGTTTTTCAACCAACCGACATAATTTTTAAACTTGTCCAAGATATTATTGGGATGAATCTTCTGACCAAGTTTTATGAAGATCGGACTATAAATGTGGCTTCTAGAGTGTTAACAAGATTTTACTATAGCCATATCAGGAAAAATGCCCGCCCCTTGGCAGCCATGTTTTTCAAGCAAAGGTTACCATTTTTGAACTCAACCAAGGTATTATTCGGACAAATCTTCTCAGCAAGTTTCATGAAGATTGGAAAATAAATTTGGCCTCTAGAGTGTTAACAAGCTTTTACTATAGCCATATCAGGAAAAATGCCACGCCCCATGGCGGCCATATTTTTCAACCAACCGACATCATTTTCTAACTTGTTCAAGATATTATTGGGATGAATCTTCTGACAAAGTTTCATGAAGATCAGGCAATAAATGTGGCCTCTAGAGCGTTAACAAGATTTTACTATAGATAAGATATAATTGAGACCAATCTTCTGACCCAATTTCATGAAGATTGGACAATAAATGTGGCCTCTAGAGAGTTAACAAGGCAAATGTTGACGCCACACAACAGACAAAAGGGGATCACAAAAGCTCACAATGAGCACATTGCGCTCAGGTGAGCTAAAAAACATGCAGCTAACGGTTAACCAGACATGAAACTAAGCTAGATAGATTACATACCACACCATAATAATTGCTGTTGACCATGATTGGGGAGCGCCCTCTCAGGTAGACAAACTCCTCCCACCAATCACTCACCTGCAAACAGACAGACATAAAGAACAACATGTTACTGCCTACCAAGCTTGTTTTAGCAAAGTGGCCAAGCCTGATATATTACACAACGATAGGGCAGTTACCCTTTTTCTTCTAATCATACCTCTATGTCAACACTTTAAACCTTTACCACTTAGATACGTATTTTCATGCATTTGTAAGCCCTTAAAAAGTAATATTTAATTGAAGACTTTTCTTACTAGATTCGAGTGTTTAAGGCTCTTCTCCAAACCTAAGGTACTGATGAGCAGCAAACAGCATAAAACCTGTACAGTCTACAGACTGCGAGTTACTCGCAGGCTGTTCTGGTTTTATGCTGTTTGCACATAGCAATTTTTACTTTGCTTCTAAGTATAAAAGGGTTAAAAGAAATAATGTAATATCATCGCTTCAATGCTGCATTTTAAGAGGGAATGATTATCATGTTTGACGTGTTAATAATGATGTTTTGCTGTTCTTCTTGCTTTTTGTGTGTACAATATATTACATCTTGGTATCAAGTTGTTTGTTTTGTTAAATTTGATTCTAGTTAACAAAAACAATGACTTAACAGTTTATTCTGAGCAATATATCCTATCTCAAAACATTAAATGGTATAACAACTTCTTTTAGATGTAAAATTACACAAAACAGTATTATATCAGAGAGAATTAAATGTAGTGGTATTACAAATTATTATTAAGGTCCACTTTGCTATGTGGACCAACACTTACATGTATCATTTGCTTTAATTTTGCCAATGGCTCAACAATGGTATCCGGACAATCGTTCCTACGGACAATTGCTCCTATGATGTTTTGACAGGGCGGACAGTCGCTCCTATGATGTTTTGACAGGGAGGACAGTCGCTCCTATATCATTTTGCCAATCCAGACAATGGCTCCTACATTATTTTGTGAACCCAGACAGTCGCTCCTACATTATTTTGACACTACGGCAAAACGTAGTATACGCCGATCAAAGGCTAACACCTACAATTAACCGACAATTAAAATTACCGACTTGTTAAAAGTAAGCCGATTCAACATGAGCCGATCAATGTGATTAATTTTCTTATAAAAAAACTATGTTACAGTTTGTCGATTCTTTAAATGTAATTTAGCAAACTGTGAAAACAATATGTATATATTGTAATGTCCCACAACTTCAAATTCACCTCCAACATGGAACTTCTAACGAACAAACGCGGTCAGTCTGTGCTTTGCTTAGACGGTTACTCGTATTCAAAGAAGCACACATCAAAGTCTAAAATACGATGGGTATGCAGTAAAAGTTGTTCCGATTCCTTAAAGGGATCTTTTCACGCTTTGGTAAATTGACAAAATTGAAAAAAGTTGTTTCAGATTCGTAAGTTTTCGTTTTAGTTATGATATTTGTGAGGAAACAGTAATACTGAACATTAACCATGCTCTAATAAAGCCATTATATGCATCTTTTGACGATTTTAAAACCTAAAAATTATAAAGCGTTGCAACGCGAAACGATTGAATAATTTGGAGAGTTCTGTTTTTGTCGTTAAATTTTGTGAAACTACGAATATTGCTTATATAAGGTATAAAATACGTCAAACATGTGTACTCGGCGGAATAGCTCAGTAGGCTAGAGCGTTTTTACTTCAGGACTCTGGCAGGACTCCAGGGGTCACTGGTTCGAAACCTGCTCCGGGCTTTGTTCTTTTCCTTTTTTTAATTTTTTTCTTGATTTTTTACTGGAGCTTTTACGATCCAATGTTTACATTTATCAATATAAAGCATTTAATGAATAAGTTAAAAAAATGCCAAAATCTGTGAAAAGGCCCCTTTAAGGGTTTGCTCATAACAGATCTAAGTGTAAGTCGACATATAAAAATAATTTTAATGTTATTATGCCCATTCATGATCACGAAACATTCGTTGTGTAAATAATATACTACAAAATTCACGATTAAAGTGAGACTGCAAGATTTTGTCAATATTTATGAATTTATATAAAATGTGTAAAAAAAACTTAAAAAATACATATAGTTCAATATTAATTAAAACAAAAGTTAGGAAGAACATGCGAAATAATGCGTAATAAGCCACATATTTAATTCTGAAATCGAAAATGTCTGTACACTAGATTAATAATAATATAAATGCGGCATGCCGATTAAAAAATCGTTCAGTGTCATATATCAATTGGTCAAATGTGATAACAATGGCCTAACCAATTATTTACTTACCTTAATTAACTTAAATGTGACGCCAGGCTGTAATCTTTATGCACGGTTCGCACATCATAGGTGTCAAAGTGGTCAATATCGATTGATACTACCATTGTTGATACAGCAGTTATTGTTTAAATGATATTTATTGAAAGATTGTACTTGAAAAGGATGTTTGCATATTATTATGACTTTTTGATTGTTGCTACATAATTTGCCAGAAACACATGTTTTAAATCAAATTTTATTGTTACATGTATTTAAATACTATTTCTTTGCTATTTTATAATTATATCTTCTGATTTCAGGTAACACAAGTGAACGGTACACATGTGTTTCTTTTTGTTTGTATGTTTTGTTTGCGTATTTTGTGTGTACATATGTTTATAAATGTAAATATGTGATATAAATCGAGCTGTGTGTATAAATGTACAATGTGTTTCCTTTCGTTTGTATGCGCTTTCGTTTGCGTATTTTGTGTGCATATATGTTTATAAATATCATATAAATATCATATCATAAATACAAATGAAATGAAATAAAGAACAACATTTCATCTGTGCGGTTTATATGTTTATTCCATTCGCAAAATGGCACTTATTCCAATAAATGTAATGTACCAACGAATGTTCCATGTTGATTCAGCTAACTGTTAACAAGTTGGCAAATTTAATTGTCGTTTAATTATAGGTGTTAGCGTTTGATTGGCCTATACTACGTTTTGCCGTGGAGTCAAAATTATGTAGGAGCGACTGCCCGGGTTGAAAAACTAATGAAGGAATGATTGTCCAGGTTGGCAAAATAATAGGAGCGACTGTCCGCCCTGTCAAAACATTGTAGGAGCGACTGTCTGCCCTGTCAAATTTAGTGTATGAGCGATTGTCCATAGGAGCGATTGTCCAGGATTCCATAACAATAGACAAATATGCTTCATTTTTTTCATATTTTACTTCAGATAACCCTGTGAAACAGCCAACATGATCAGAGTTAACATGGTCTTAAATAAATTTGGCCACAGACAAGTTTGCGCCAAGGGGATTCCTGAGTACATGTACATCAAATAGAGGATCAATTAGTCCATCAAACAGTAAGTCAATACAATCAGAATGTTAATCAATAAAGTGATCTACATTTGAAACGAGTCCATGGGTGCTGAATGTTGGGTCAGTTTTCCTAATGTGTTTCAATGGCCCGGAACCACATCTCACAAATGTGACCTTTCTTTCACTTGACCTAGTGACATTTTTTTCAATGGTTCCACTTTACTTTTAATATAGCCACGCAAGAAAAACTGCCTACCCTCATACATGTATCTGCATGTTTTTCCAATTGACCAAAACTTTTCTTTTGCTTGACCTAGCTTTTTCTTTTATTCGATAGTGACCTAGTTTTTAACCACAAATTACAAAGTTTCAAACTCAGCTGAGCTATCATTGTGACAAATGTTTTGATAAAATATCATGAAGAATATGCTAAACATGTGGCTTATAAAGATAAACAAGATGTATTCTTTAATTTGACCTAATTACCTAGCTTTGACCCCACATGACCCAAATTTTGAATTCAGGTGAGATATAAATGGGACAAATGTTCTGACTTAGGTTTATGAAGATTAGGCTATAAATGTGTCCTCTAGGTTGTTCATATTAAAGGTAAATTTTGACTTCTAATTTAAAATAATTTTGTAATAAAACTATATTTTATTTCATAAGTGGCTGTTGTATATAATTTGTTACATTTATACACATGTTTTACTCTTGTAGTGCCGGTGACCATCTGGTGACACGCTCCCTTGCATAGTTGGCACCCGGCTACATGCTGTCGTATCATGCTGCATGAGATGGAGACGTCCGGCCAATCGGATGGAAGCGGATGCCTGCTGGGTGCGCTCTCAGATGACCATGCTCTCTTCCTACCAAGTCCACGGACGTGAACAGACTAGTTTCCTGAGGTAAGTATTGCCAGGAGGATAGATACCCTGATGTAAGTATTAACCTGTGGATGTGAGCCTATGACTGTGTCATCCTGGAGGATTAGCCTGTGCGCGAGATAAGTATTCCCAGGAGGATCAGTGGCGTGTAGCCAACGATAGCAGACGAGTGTTTCTCTGGAAGAGTGTACTGCCGAGGACGACGTCTGCCATCCTGACAAGGTCTCCGGTCAACGACCCGGTGAGTAGTACTAGTTAAAGATCAACGGACCCGATTAAAAAATCCTGAAATACACCAATATTATGGGAGAGTATAACGTTTAAATGCATTTCCATATCATAATTCGATTAAAACCATCGTATTCAGCGAGTATACAGCCGATAACTATGCCGATTTTTCGCACTTCGTGATCGAGTCGACATTTTTGTTTCAACCGGAAGTGACGTATGAGTTAACCACTTGCTACGAGTTCATAACAAAGGAAACGGTATCAGCTTTTGTCTTGTTAAAGTTCGTCATATAACGTGTTTTTATTTTTCATAGTACACATCCACAGGACATCGCATCTTGACTGTTTAAGTATTTAATTATAATTTAATCAGGCAAATATAATTGACACATTGAAAAGATATAATTATTCCCTGAAACTGATCGACGTACGAATGCCAGTCCAAATTTACTAACCGTTCAAGTTTAACACTTCAACAACGTACTAGTTGAAATAAATAATGTTGATTTGAAATGAATAATTCTTACGTAAATGGTCGTGTCATTTAATACTAAATGACCGAGAATAGATGTTTTATTTATTTTGCTAGTATCAAGACATGGCCATTTTGTTGAAACCCGATGTGTTCCCTGCACACGATTTTTTATTTATGGTAAATTGATCTCATTTATGTCGACATTCACTTCAAAGTTTGAATGATCTCATTTCTGTTGTTTTTTAATAAATATTTTTTAATAATTAGTCTTGATTTTATATAAATATGACGCAATTGAATTTTTTTAAACTCTCCACGAGCGAGGTGACTTAATATTATTAATGAGAAATAGCATGTCAAATTTTTACTCTCGATGTTTTTGAAATGGAGAAAACATTCCAACACAACAATATATATGTAGCATACAAGTTTATTGCAACATCTAAAAATATAAATTACCACAGACACAACAAAAGAACAACTTGTAACCTGACGACAAGTTTTAGAAAACTGGACGGAATAAGTAAATGAGCTTTACTAGCACAATGTTGCAATACAACTTGTCATGGAGTCAAATTAAGTACCTTTAACAAAATGACTTTTAAAACATCTTTTACAGACCAATACTATCACACAAAAAACACTACATGGTCCCAACATTAAAAATAAAGGTGTTGACATTAACATTTTTATACTAACAGTATAGCACACAATGGGAAAACTATTATTACAGCATATTTGTCAAAATAATACATTCACATTTTTCAAAAAAATAATTGTAGTTGCTATGTTAATTTGAAACAATACGTGATCAGTGCTTCAGCTAGGTTCTAATTTGTCAAAAGGGCACATTCGTAGACATTGTCATATAAAACTTGGGGCATATCATGTTTTCACGTCGAGTCTGCACAGTCTTATCAGGGACACAGGCTAATATGGGATGAGATATTTTGCGCACGCTTTGTCCCATCTTTCCAGCGCGAGGATTTTTTTAATTAATTAAAAACATATATGGCACAGGCTAATCTGGGATGACACCTTACGCACGTACACTAAACCCAGCTGGAGCAATACATGACAAATGGCATGCCAAGTTGTTTCCAATTACTGTATTTAATTAAACCTAGAGCGGTGCAACTGCACTGCTTCATTCTTTAAAATTTTATTCGCAGATGATGCTAATGGTGGTGGAGAGAACAGAATGGAAGAAGATGCCTGCTTAGCAATCCGGGTGCTCTTGAATTGTTGTTTTAATTGCAGCAATTCAACCATGAGCTCTGTGACATAATCTGAAAAAAGCATCAACAATTTATTTTTTACTACTTGGTTAAACTATGCACATTGAACAAATAAATAAAAATACACATATTATGCATAAAAAACAACAACAACAGTCAACTTAGTCAGTTTCACTGTTAGGTTTTTGTATATTATATATTAGAATGCCAATTTTCTATTTTGCTTAGAAGGACCATTACCACAATTGCAGGCCTCTTTGACAGGTTTCACGACATGGTGTCCCGCCTTGTACTTTGGATACGAAATCCTGTAGCGCTTTTCGCCGTTCTTCGTCTCTGCATGTTTCCTGTGCGCATTAGAAACGGAATGCAGGGCTGCCAGATGCAATCTGGATTACAAAAAATAGCCTTTAATCACAAATTATATCAACAATTACTATTTCATATAACAACAAGGCTTGTCACCATAGGATGACATATGCCCCCTTTTTCCAAATTTGTCTAAACCTAAACGCAAAGTGTTTTTCCACATTTTTCGAAACCTAAACGCAAAGTGTGACGGAATTTCAGACAGACAGACAGACAGACGGACAGTGCGATCACTATATGCCCACCTTTACGGGCATAAAAAGGAACTAAAATCATTTTCACAACTAATGCATATTTATAATGGACATAGGCTCATGGGCACTTGATTGTTTATGAACTGCAAATGACAATGTTTATTAGTCAACTAGGATATTAATTTTACTCGAATTAAAGATCATATTTTTGGTTGTTAGAATTTCCGCAACCAATGCCGAATGTAAAAAAAAACCAAACCGCATCATAATCAAATGTTGTTCTCATTAAACTTGCACAAATATTTATCAATCGTGTAGGAAATAAACTAATTTTTGCCTTAAAGTTGTAGTTTTATAAATTATTACCACTGGACTATGAACGACAAAAACAACATGCCTGCGCTAGCTCTTCTGTAGATATTATATTAATCGATCACAATTCATACCTCTGTTTCATTGCTGCGTATGAAAAGCAGACAAATTTTGGCGCAAATTGGCAGACCACCTTGTGTTGAGCCTCCAGCATCGAGGTCTGTTCAGCTGGTGACAGCATGCGAATGTCAGAGAGAAGACGCTTGCTTCCGATGACCAACAGTAATTCCTTGTGCGCCTTCGAGCCTAAAGACAAGTAATAGTCCAACTTTCATGGCAACACATGTCATTGAACAAAATTTCATAATCATTTCATTTACATTAATGTTAAATATATAATCCGATAAATGTAAATGAAACGAGGGTTGTTTGTAAAACATGCATGCCCCCCATATGGGCTGTCCGTTGTAGTGGCAGCCATTGTGTGAATACGTTTTTTGTCACTGTGACCTTGACCTTTGACCTAGTGACCTGAAAATCAATAGGGGTCATCTGCGAGTTACGATCAATGTACCTATAAAGTGTCATGATCCTAGGCAAAAGCGTTCTTGAGTTATCATCCGAAAATCATTTAACTATTTCGGGTCACCGTGACCTTGACCTTTGACCTTGTGACCTCAAAATCAATAGGGGTTATCTGCGAGTCATGATCAATCTACCTATGAAGTTTCATGATCCTAGGCATATGCGTCCTTGAGTTATCATCCGAAAACCATTTTACTATTTCGGGTCACCATAACCTTGACCTTTGACCTAGTGACCTCAAAATCAATAGGGGTCATCTGCGAGTCGTTTTGAAGAAATGTATTTAAATGATGCCAGTATTTATGCAAGTATCTGTTTTAATTATAATTTGTCAAACTAAATAAATACAATATATAAAAAAAATATCCCAATTAAAATAACACAGTGTTTAAATTAAAAGAAAGCATAAAGACAAGAGACAAGAATAAAAGTGTAGATTGTTGTTCTAAATTAAAATGTTATTTATATTTTTTGCTGTTGTTCAAAATTAAGGTTTACTAACGACTCGCCCCCTTAACGACTCGCCCCATAACGACTCGCCCCACTTTTTATAACGACTCGCCCCACTTTTATAACGACTCGCCCCACTTTTATAAAGACTCGCCCCACATAGATAACGACTCGCCCCATCATTACTTATATGGTAGGATTTTTATTTTTATTTTATTGTGTTTTAAGTCGGTAAAAACTGGTGGGGTATTAAAAAAATATCTTAAGATTTGGCAAATTAGAAGTTTGATGAAATTTGTTAAAATGTTTTACTTTAACTTTCACCTTTTTCAGGAACTTTCAACAGAAACTGGAATACTGTATCGCATCCTGCATGATATGTTCAAGATTTCTACACCTGGAATTTTATCAACTCTTGCAATCTATATTATGCGTTACCACAGTAACATAAATATGTTTTTGCGTATATAATATATAACGACTCGTCCCATCATTTTTATTGTTACATTTTTAGCATCTATGTTAAATGTAAACAGTACAGATGAATAGAAAGAGAAATATATAAGAAAAACTTTTTTTGTGTTGATGGTTTATTAGATACTTATGTACTTATATACAACAACAACAACTTATAAAAATGGAAAGTCACGCAGTGTGTATAATAATATCAATACATTGATATAATAAAAAAAGTTAACAAAAAGACAGTAATACATCAGTACCGGGTAATCAATATAATTATATCTTAATATTATCAACATTGAATTTATGAAAATGATTTTATTCAAACGTTTTATTCATAACAAATTTAAACACTATTTACACAAACAACAACAGCAACAACAACTATTTACACAGGTCCGTACATGGCTGAACACAAGTCCAGCAGCTGCGCTGCAAATACAGAGTGCAAAGCGCAGGCATGGTGTTAGTCGAATTATCAATTTAAAATAATGGTATACTATAATCATGTATACATCTTTAAGTACTAAACTCCGCAGTGGCACGTATTTCTCAACTAAAGTTATAACCATTTAAGTAATTAAACAAATCGTGGAATTAATTGATTTATCACAAATGGTTTCTTGTTTATTTGAAACCATTGCAAATTTTCCGCGATAATTGTTCACACTACAAATTAAAAGAACCGCCATTTAATTAGCGTTTAATGTTTATTTGAAACCATTAAAAACTTTCCGCGCTAATTGTTCACACCAAAATTTAAAAGAAACGCCATTTGATTAGCATTTTAAACAAAAGTTTGTGTGAAAAACACAAAAAGGACTAATACGCATTTTTATAATATGAAAAAAGATTTTTTAAACGTGTGTTGTGTATTCAGATATTTAGATAGATACACATTTGTATTTAGATATGTCGAAATATGTGTGAAATATGTCGATTTCAAACTGATGCCTGTCAAAACACTTACAATAAATAATTAGATCTTGCCGTACTGCCAAAGTCAGTTTGGTTACTAGCTGCCAACTATTCTAACTACATACAATGATTTTTAATTCAAAAGTATTTTTTACATTGTCAGTGTTTGAGCTTTTTGAAATAACATAGAACTTGTGGTATTAAAAATAAGATGCATATCTGATCATTGACCTTATTAATTAAGTTCTTACCGTTTTGCGATTTCTCTTGGCAAAAGCACCATAGTTGTCACGTTTCCGTTTGAGGGCTCCTAACTCGTCTGGCCTTAGGGCTTTCGGCTGTAATGCCTTGAAGTTGTCCGTGTCATAGGCTAGGTATATTAGCCCAAAAAAACACTTAACCTCAAACTAATTCCTTCACAATTGGTATCTACAGTTTTCTATTCTAAAATGAAAGGAGAAGCTTAGAAAAAAAGTCCTAAGCTGTATTTTGATGGGAAATGTGTTTTTTGGGGGAAACATGCCCTTTTCTTAATTTTCACACATTTTTGGAATTCATCTACTACGAAAGAATAATCATACATTTTCCATTTATTTCAATGTTAATTTATCATTTTATGGTGGAATATGATATATATATGTAACATTTTTCAAATTATCTATCTTGAATAAGTGATATTTTTTTCAGAAATAACATTTTTTAGTCATTTTGTAAGTAATTTGATGAAATAACATGTGATAAAGCATGAACCCTTATCGTTTCAACGCTAGCAATTATACTAATCAATCATAGTTCATTCTAAGACTTTGCATGAAAGAGAACTCTAAATGTATGACAGTTGATTTAGCTTAATGTTAACATGAAAATATTTCATTCAACATATTATGACAAATTGACTAAAAAATCGAAATTTGCGTTAATTCGATGAAGTTTTTTTATAATCAAGATATTTCTGCATTTTCAATATGCTTATTGAATAATTAAAACATAACAACTAGCATTAACAACTTAACAATAATTCTTTGTTAATTGCAATATTCAAGCTACATTACAGTTTTGGTATAATATTATATTATATATAATATAATATGATATATATTAAAACATTTAACACCGAAAGTGTGTTAGAAATATACAATCTCATCTCATTATTGATTTGAATTTAAAAAAAGGATGATACGTAACAATTAACACTACTAGCTGAGCAACCATGCTTTGCTTATGTCAAGTTACAAAACATTTGATGGTTTATGTTAAACACTTTACCAATTGCATTTACATTGAAAAATATCTGATTTGTTTTTAATTCTAGATATCCAGCTCTTCAATAATTGACTGAACGTTACTACAACTTGTTCCTTTGCATTCACCACAACAACCCGTGCATTTTAAACCATGTTTCCGACAGCTACATCTTTTGGTATCACAACCGGTTTTACAGTTACATCGTATGACATTTAATAACCGCTCAGGCGCTGCTATCATATTACACTTTACAGGTGTCAACACGTCATTCTCTTTTCTCTAGCCCCACTCGTATGGATTTAGTTCACTACCGACCCAGGTTTGGACTTGTAAATATGTTCTAAAGCTATGAAACCTTGCTGCCGCCTTAGTTGGAGGAAGAGTTTCAACTTGTACCACATTGTTACTTGTGTTAACCTTTTGCACAAATTTTCTAAATCGAAGAGCGTCCAAATCCTCAATCTGATTTCCGTTGTAAACACATTTGAATGCGTTTTCTCCTGCTTCCTCAATTGTAGAATGTGAAGAAGTGTTCATAAAAACTTTTGTTTGGTTTTTGAAGTTCGAATTATTCAAAGCTTTTTTCAGAACAACACCCTTTCCAATACCATATATCCTCGATGTGGTGTCACAACCTGTTAATGCATGTATAAATGGTAAAATGTAACAAATATCAGACCCCAGCATTTTTTGTGTTTCAGTAATATCCCATATCTTCTTTCTTTTAACACTAGTCTTTGTGTCCGACTTTAGGTATATTCTTTTTCTGTTCAAATGAGCATGATGACAAAGCAACACAAGCAGGTCAGTGTCCTCTCCAACAACGACTACAGTATCATCAGTTGAAATATCTACAGCAGTTTTAGCGATCAGAAGGTCGGCATCATTGCTGGCATTAAGTACATGACAACCTTTATCAGTTAGATGTGTACCTAATAATTCAATGAAGCATTGTTTGTTGTTTGGATTAAGGAGAAACTTTTCTTTTTTGGTTTTGAACGGTGTACTTTCATTAAATAAAATTCTAATGCCCGTAGCTCCCTTTGATCGACGCTGATCTGTAACATCTTTTATTAAAGGTCCATCAATGTATCCGTCAAAAACGATATGTGCTTTTCCATATTTTTGTTCCACCAAATGTGTATATTGAGTACATATTTCGCCAAAAGATGCACCATACGCCCAAGGTATACGATGTAGAAGTGAGCCACCATCAAGTACAAATTCAACATCTTCTGGAATTTTATCTACTCCACAAGCTCCCAAATCCCAAATTCCATTTGCAAGTAATGGCTTCTGTGCTTCCCGAAGGAGACCAGACGAATCAAATATTGAGGATGGATTGGCGCATAACTCATAGCTAAAAAGTGTTTCTGTGTCTTCGATAGTATAATCTGCTGCAGTGATCAGTCTTTGGAACAGGAGCTGTGGATCAACAGAAATTTCATCACCGCCAACCCTCAAATTGTTCTTAGAACCAAGAGTCACGACCTGATTAGTGCGCTTAAAGCAATATGTCAATACATTTTGTTCTTCCATTTCTTTAATTATATTCTGTCCTATACTTTTAGCATCATCCACATTAACATTATTCTCAGCAAGGGCACCAGTTTCAATGTTTCTTAAGCATTGTTCATCAATGAAGGGATTATGCTCTTGTAGAAAATCATTGAAGGTGGCCCTGTCCTTATTGTCATGCTGAATTCTAGATTTAGAGCACTCTTTGTGTTGGGGACTTGTTTCATAGGTTTGACCGGAAAAGTCCTGCATTGCACTGTTCATTTCAGAACAGGCAGGCATAGAGAGCAGCCATTGTGCTCGTTGTACCTCAGACATTCCTCTGCCACGTGTCATCCCCCCTACTGACTTAACACTTCTCATTAGAACTTGTTCTATTACTAGGTCTGTTGAAAGACCCGCCCAATAACGCTCGCTTCTTCGTATAACATGATTGCCTTTACAAAAGTGATGGTAAATGTCTGGGTTTGTTTCTTCCAAATTTAATATTTGTTGTAGATATATGTAACCAGATTTGAGATAGAGGTTGTGTCCAGCGGAGGCAAAGTATGGAAGCATCCGAAGCAAAGCATTCAGGTGTCCTTTCCAATTTCCTAAGCGCTCAGCTGCTATGAATTGTTGAAGGATGTGAACCATTTCCATGTATTGTAGCCATACTTTTGCAGTTCTGGATTTGGCTACCTCTATTTTGGTTTTGTCATATTGATCCATCATATTGGCTAGCATCAGGTTTTCATGCAGTGTCTCTGGTTTGGTTTCTTTCGTGAGAATTTTATCTATTAAGTCTTCAACAAAAATGTTATCGTTTGCATCAATATTAGGTTGTGTATCAGCAAATGATTGCTCAACTAGCAATGTTTCTAAGGAATCATTTACAAGTATATGTCCTCTGATCGCTCTGCTAATCGCTTTACCATTTAACATGTGACCTACTGCATTTGGAGCATACACAGTTGAGAGAAGTTCTGTCAGTCCAGTATTTTCCATTAATTTACCGATACAGCCTAGGAAACTCATTTCTGTGTGAAATCCACCAAGTCTTACAATGACATCCTTTACTTCACTTCCTTCAGGTTCGTTGATGACAATATGTAATGCCTTCCAGTATAGTGGTTGGTCAAAGGTTATCACTGGTGTTGTGTTCATCTTTCTTGACTGGCATGCTATGAAGTACAGGGTTGAGAAGATACAAGACATGTCATTAGGATTTAGGTCTAACATTGGCATGAATACTACGCTTGATGTTCCAGGAAAGTTTCCTGTTTGTACTAACTGCATCGTTCCTGACCAACCTGGAAGTTCAGGTTTTAAAGATCGAGCAAGTTTAATCAAAAAGTTCAATTCTTCAAGCTGATCTTCAACATCGTCAATACTTAACAACTTTTGAAAAAAACATCGATTCGATTTTGTTTGTTGATTGTTTGTAAAATTTAATATCAATTTTTCCAACAGCAATAATATCTTCACCTGTCGTATGTATGCGTGGAATGGTATGCCTTTGTTCCTTACCAGGTGTAATTGCAGCAATGATTCCCATGCCATGGAAAGTGTTTAGTCCATCAATAGTACCAGTGTTGTGGTCTACATTATCGCCAATAAATTGAACAAACTGTTCGTTTGAACTTTCTATTTGTATTCCTTGTGCAACAGCTGCACTTTGTTCAAAACGTTGGACTTCATGGTAGGAAGAGCAAAATCCTAGGCTGTTGAGGGTTTCTATCAGAAACTTGGAACCGAAGTAATGGTGCATTTGAACACCCAACCCAATTTGTAGTGGTGCGATGACTTTTCTTGGTATTGCTGCCTGAATTATAGCTTGACCTATAGATGATTTTTTTCTCAATGAGCTGCTGCAAAAAGCACAGAAGACCTTCTGGTAAATATTCATAATTTGAATCAATAGACATTATATCTGCTGAAGATGGATACTGTTCTTTTGTTATCTCTGTCATGTTTTTTATTTCATTCAAAATAAGTTTACCTGCAGTTTTAATAATAGCTCTCTTTTCACATTCCTTATCATTTGCATTACTTCTTTTGTAAAATAAATGCAATATAGAATGGGCAGTAGTTTTAAATGTAACAACATTTTGTTTTCCATTAAGTTCAGTTATAACAACATTATTATCAAAATTTTCTAGAATTGTCTTCTTCATATATACGTTACTATAAGAACAATTTGTTCTTTTTCTCACAAAGGTCATTCACTGTCATTTGATCAGATTCGTGCTCTTCAAAATAATTCATTAATTGAAGAAATGCTTGATCAAAAGAAGTATTAATTGGCCGACCCTTTTTAGGCGTGACATTCTCATTCATATACAATTTTGGTACCTAATAACCTGATCTGAAATTAGCAGAACAAGCTTGGTGGTAACGTGCTTCTACAGCAGGAAGGTCATTTGTGGACTCAAGTCGCCCAAGAACAGTAGCACCCCATTCATCACACCTAGATTTACATTACTCCCTAATAGTCAACTCAAATTCTAGAGTCATAACAGGATGGACGTCAATGCCTCTTTTTCCATTTCTAAATTTAGCATCAGAACCACAAAATAAGCATTTTGTTCCAAAGTCAAACGAATTTCCATTTGTTGATTGCCTGGTTTTGGGACTTGACATTCAGTTTGCTGTTGATTTCCCTCTACTACTGGTTTGGTTTGGGTGGCAATATGTCTTACGGCAGTCGATATGCACATATTGTCCCGGTACAAACACAATAATCTGGTCTGAAAAAAAGTTAAACTTTTGGTAATTGTGTGTTACAAGTATTTAATTGCATGTATATAAATATATAAAGTGTTTCATTATAACAGTGGACTATTTAATTTGATAAATACATTAACCTTGATAGCAATGTGTTATTATATTAAATATTATTATATATTTAATGGACATTGATGGAAACCATTATATAACTTTAAATCTGTTTTATACAATGATGTCGGAATATGACAGAACGAGTGTAATTGCTGTTGCAAAATATATGCACGAAGCGTTTACTACTCGACAGAAGTTTCTGAGTGATTATTTATATAAAAGTGTTTCACGACGTTATAAGTACTCTTATTATGAAAGATATAACTTAAATTTATTGCATGTCAAATTATTATACGATATGTTATTTACATTGTATGCCCATGTCTTTGAGTTTAATGTTGTTCTGCGTGTTGATAATATATTATTAATAACATATCTCGGTTTTCATCACATTGGATGAGTGTTGAATAATTCTATTTTGGGCCGGAGGCCTTGCATAACAATAAACCATGTGTTCTGTTAGGTTATGTTATTATTCGTCATGATTTTAAATGAATACTAATTTATTAGTTAGAATACCTTTATAGTTTTTTGCAGCTAATGAAAGTCCTTGACATCCCTTTTCTCCAAGTTTTGAAACTTGAATGTCATCATGCTCTCCACAGATGACACACACCTTTTTAGTTGTGTCTATACTGGTTACTTCCAGGCTGTAAATATTGAAAATATGTTTAAAGCTACATGCATTTTACACAAATAGTATATTACTATATATTATCAAGTACTTTTTTTCTCCTCAAAAAAGTTTATAAATGCAGCCAGCATGGCTGCATGTAAATGAATGAATGAGTAAATGATTTGTAAATGCTCTCACATATTACTAGTTCATCTTCTAAAACCATATATATTGTTAATTTATTAAAGTACAACACAAAATTTGGTTACCTCATTTTTTGTTATATACAGTTGTTTCCTCATATGCAGGGAAATCACAGTTGTCTCATGACATCACACACAGGTAAATAATTGACGATAACAGAAGACATGCTTCTGAAAAAGAAGGGACAAGCATATTTGTATTAGTGTTGTTTGATTCTTTATCCAGACATTATTGTATTATAAGTTAAAGTATTAATGTTACAGTTACATTATTACATCTGTATATAATAATTAAAAAAACAACAGAAACTAGACCTTATCCAGTTTATCATGTATATTGTATTTTTATTCATATAAAGTTTCTTACGTGTAGAGCTATGTCTAAATGGTTTAAAGATTTATAAATATAAAGTTAAAATACCTTTATTTTATCTATATTAAGCTGAAAAACCAGCAAGCTCATAATAGCAGACGTGATTTTGATAAACAAACATCTCCCCCTGAAAAAGAATTAAAAACAAAACATAAGTTCTTTATTTAAATTTTCAGTTTTTTAATTTTGATGGCACTTTCACGCTTCCGTAGTTTAAAAAATGAATCGTGTGATATATTGTTGTTTGTCTATTTTATTATTTAAATATCAATCATATGTGCATATATTATTGATGTTTTCATAATTAACGATGTAGAAATCTAAACAAATATCATATAAAGCCGAAAATTGAAAAAAATATATAATGCAAAGCGAAAACGAGTTTCCGTCGTCTGCAACGATTTTCATTTTCATTTTTAAGAAACGAGTACAAATATTAAAATTGAATTTAGATAAGACTAGCGTTATTTGTATTATATATTTTTGATTCTGAAACACATTACTTACCTAGAAAATGCTGCTTATAGCTGGAAATAGCCAAGAAAGTGATCTAAATAATGAACGCTGCTCAGAGCACATTGTTTACATCTACACCGGTTCCGGTAAAATACGATTGTATGGTGTAGTAACGGTACCATCGCTAATTCTTAGAATTGACTTCACTTTAAACAGTGATATCTCGGAGACTGCACGGAGATTTTTTAGGACTTTTTTTTGGAGTTTGATATGTTATTGATAAATCGTTTGTTGATAAAAACTATTGTGAAGGAATTTGTTTGACCCCAAATTCCTAATATACCTAGCCTATCAGGGAACAAAGTTGGCACTGCATCAGGATGCAGCGACAGTCTCATCCCAAAGCCCGCACTCGCCATCACACTCGGGGGGGGGGTGGACAAAGCACTTATCCTCAAAATGTTTTATGCAGAGTTTTGCATATTTGCTTGGCGTAAAGTCCACCACCTTTCCGTCGATAATCCTTCGTGAATTCACGGCTAGAATCCATTTCCGCTTAATACTTTCGTCCCTTGAGAAGCCGAAGAATCCTTTCTTCTCCGTTTGCTTTTCAGAACGAGCATTGCAGCCAAACGCTGCACATTGAACCATCTTATAAATCAGTAAATCCTCAATGTCATGTAAAAGTTCGACTCGTAATCAACACAAAAGAGATTATAAATTAAGTATATGCAAGTGAATTTTCAACACAGTCTTGTAATACTTGAAGTTTTGAGGGAAATTTGCATGCTTCAGTGCATACTGTACATAACATGGGAATATTCGTCATGCGAGTGGTGCACACATACGTCATCGGGGTAAAATAGCGGCGGAAATAGCCGAACGCGTTACGGAAATTCCCGATCATCAAAATCATCGTTTTTTTTAGCTCTAACTTTTTTTTTTAATTTTATTTTTTTACTTTGTTGTTATAATATGGTATTACTTTATAAAATATGAACAGTTAGTCAGATTTCTTCTGTTGACCTTTAAGTGTCATCGCTAGTAGTTGCTGCTGTTGTAGTAATTGTAGGCGAAACCCACGAAGAGCTAACCAACGTAAACACCACACTCTATATTGTTAGTTCAAAAATGGCTTAATAGCTTATGTTTGTTTGTTTAACAACGACTCAAAATAAATCTTATCTACCTATCTAATTGAATTGAGACATTTAATGAAACAACCTGTTTCCTGGGTAGGACCAGTACTTGATGTCTTAAGGATTATCTAAAGAACAATCACACTTAAGTGATCAATACCAACCGGACACCATATCCAATATGGCGAAGCCACTGAACCAGCTTTGAATTACAGAGGCTAAAAACGCACCCAATTGTAAAATATAAGATATTAAAGCTTGGCTGATATAAAACACTTTTATCATCAAGCAAAAAATATAATTTAGTGGTTTGGATCCATTATTTAAAGTTTTTTTTTCTTTAAGATCCATGTGGTTTAATTCAGTTTACACATCCTTAGATTATTCAATTGGCATTTTAATATTTTAACAATACGGTCCTGGTAAAAAGAAAAATTCATATTGAATTAAAATCCTTTAAACGCACAATTAGACTCAATTATTACCGGTAGTTGCAATAATCCAACTCCCAGCTATTGACCTCTGAGCTGTACGTATGTACTTGTAAAAGCTCAGAGCATCCAAGAAGAACTATTATTACCGGGGTCATGATCAGAGTTTTATTACATTATTAATCAAAATAATGCATAATGTTGTTGTTGTTTTATTCCGCCATCTAGGTTACAGTACACTAAATAACCGTTTCATGAAGTCCTCTGTACTCTCTAAAAAAATATCATAGTTAACAGGAAGGCATGTTTTACACTTTTATCTAGTATTCGGGTGTTATCTTTCGGAGATAATGGTAAGGCATGAATAGGTGTTCACTACTGAATCCCTGAAATATGATAAACTTTAAGACTATAGTAAACCCTCGCACTGAAAAAGGTTACACTCCACTAAGAAACGGCCGAAAAAATAAGTTGCAAAAACAGTCGATTTTGATTTGTGTCAAGTTCTTCCTTGCATTGTACATGACATATCTTTTTTATTGCATAAATCGATTCCGCTTAGAATGGCATTTAAGAAAAGGTATGGTTATCGGGGTCTCTATGTGCAAAATGTTGCACTTATTTTGGCCTAAAGTTGTCGCTATCACATTTAATTATATAGGGAAACTATTTAGTGTATTCTGACCACTAGGTGAACGGAAGTTGAACTTAGTCAGAACGGCGTTTAGTCGGTCCATATCTATTTCGATTTATATTAATTCAGTGCGTGTTCCTGTGTATTAACATATTTAATAGTATAGTGTCAAATCGCATTTTTTCGGAGTATTTGTGAGCACAAAATGGAATAATTTTACGGAACATTCAAGGATGATAACTAATAAATATGAAGACTTGACCATGACAAAAGTTCTACAATTTTTTATAAACATGTATTATTAAAGTGTGACCAATATTGGCATTACCGTGGGTTAGCAGAGCGAACCTTTTCGCACAACTGCTGGAAATCGCTAACGATCTCAGCAGGAGACGAATGGCCGATGTCGTTCGCTCCCGCAACGATAACCACGACCTAACAATTAAAATCAAACTTATAACTTTCTTTTAGAATTATTCAATACGTAATATATATCAACACAAAAAACGATATATGTAGAAAACGCGTATAGCTTTTATATTATCAATTTATACAACTTGCTTGAGCAATGCTTTTTGTATTTCAACAGTAATTTCTTTTTTTTATTTATGCAAGCGGTTAAAAAACAATGAATCGTTTGTTTGCAAACTTCATTTTTTTTTAAATATAACATATGTACTCAATATATCCAATCAACGGCATTTCTTGGATGGTTTTTCTGATTAACATGAACTAAATTATATTTTACAGCTCTAAGTGTTACAGCTCGATAAGCTCTTCTTTATTTGAACCACCCTCCCCCCCACCCCCATAAAACAGCGGTTGCCTACACTGAGTATAAGCGACCTGCTGTGGTGATCCAGATCTTATCTACGCAATAAGGCGGCCACTAGATACGTTTCTCCAAAAATTGTGAAATAAATTTACGTACATTTATTTTTTATTTATTCCCATAATCAGCGATACATGCTTTTGGCTAAATGAATCATGTCATAAATACATATACACAATAAGATGAAGTTCGGCTATACCGAGAATTACTGTATGATTTATTGATTATGTTATTCCACAGGTAAAGGAAAGTAATATATAACACATGTAAATCAATAAATCAATGAAATCTTTTCGTTTAATCGTTGCAAGATCGATACATTTCAATACCTTACGGCAACGTTCCACAGACTTGTTGACATCATTTGTTTAAATAATTCTATGTATTAAACGGCAGTCGAATGTTGTATTTTGCACAAAGATCTTATAAATAAAACAAACACCTAGGAAATTAATTGAGATTCAATCGTACCAGTAATACATACACTCTTAACACTCAATATCATTAACGTTAATAGTATTAAATCTTCCTCTTTCTATTTCTAAGTGATGCAAACACAATCGGAATATAGTGATAAGATACAATAAAGACCTATAGAATACATATATCATCCATAGGTCTTTGGATACAATAATAGACAACAGGCATCAGGTTGATATTAAGGCGAGGAACTGAAGAAATTCTATTATTTCAGTCTTTAAGTCAACATTTACTACCACTATTATTTTAAGAGATTCGGTAAATTGGTATAAATAGGGATTATCACACCTTTAGTTGACAAGCGTGTGCACTAATTGAGTTGTTTATCCATCGGATGAAATTGTATGGAGTTGATGTTATCAACTATGTATGGGAGATGTTTGCAAAGGGTTAATATTACTTACCCAGGCTTGTTCTTTGTTATTAATGTATCTTATTTATATGCGACTACGCGCTGATTTTTTTTGTTTTAAAGATTCAAATGTCCTATATATATATATATTGTATTTATGTTTTAAATGTATCTTATTTACAATATATGATAAATAAGACGGATTACAAAGTTAATCAGTGTATTGAGTGTATCCCTGTATTGAGATGATAATAGAGGGATCACCACAGCAAGTTGCAAATACACGGTGTATTCATTCGGGTCTGCTGGCGTTATGTTAGATGTAATTTTTATCAGTGTTTAAGTGTTTAATTTAGTTCGCATCTATTCGCGGACGACTTGCTGAAGCATTTCGCGTTGCAATGATGTGAGTTGAATCTTTTGCGCATAGCTTTTATAGAACCGTTAGAAGTCCGTTTAATAGTAACCAAGCATTAATTATACCGAAATATAAATGGTATTCATTTATTTGAAACAGTCAATAATATATTATACATTTAACAAGGAAGTTTCAAAAACAATAGCTTCAACATTTTTCACATTTTGACAAACGGACGACTTGTTGAAACATTTCGCGCTGCAATGATGCGAGTTGAATCTTTCGCGTATAGCTTTTATAGAACCGACATGTCCGTTTTTTAGTACCCAAGCATTAATTATATCGAAATATAAATGGTTTTTATTTATTTGAAACAGTAAATTCACGTGTAGTGTTATATATTATACATTTAACACGGAAAATGCAAAAACAATAGCTTCAACATGTTTCACCCAAGTAACAGTTCAGATATGTCATCACAAGTATATGGGCATTCGTCTCAATTATGATCCAATTAACGGGTAATGCCAAAGTGTTACACAAGAGAGTTGTCATGAGATGTCACGAGGACCCAAGCTACCACCCCTGCAAATGTGACGATTGCATCAAATGCAACTATTAATTTTGCTTTTAAGTTGCAATATTAATAAAATAAATATTAAGATGACAGTACGAACAATAAACAAGTGGTGCCGCTTAACAATAAAACATCAGTACATTCTGTGCTTTACACGGGTAACCCATTACACTGTCGACATCGGAACGGATTTATATTTTTAATTATACAGCCTGTTAATAATTTTTTGTTTGTATATATGGAGGAATGTGTAATGTTGATATTAGCCAGCTTTACAAAGTAAGTTATTGTTTTTATTATTTCCATCTTGACCTTATAAATATACTTATAAATTGTGGTAAATTTAAAGACGAACTTCTAAAGTATATCTCCCATTAAATTAAAAAATGTTTCATAACAATATGGTTTTATTCACGCAGAAAAGCAACAACAGGTAACGTTAACTCACCTTGCAGGAGGGCACGATTTCAAAAATCGACTCTTCTTCACACAGATCTACCGTTGTGAAACCGGAGTATGACAATGTTATAATGTCCTCACTTTTGAGATACTGGTGCATATACTTCACCTGGCTGTGTCCGAAAATCAATGCTCTTTCACACTCACTAGACGGCACACGAAACCACTATAGGAACAATACACACAAAAATAACACAAATTTACAAAACACGTCTTCCAAATATCGCAATAAACACACACACAAAACTGTTAAAAAACACGAAAAAGCACTTTACACACAACACACACAAAACACGTATTCCAAATATCACACTAATCACTGACAGCACTGAAATTACAAGTAATAACAATGATATGAAATGGATAAAAAAAATCCGATATAAATATACGACTAAGAATTACTCTCTAAAATATAACAATTTCTTTAACAATATGTGTGAAATTTCATTCCTTAAGATGCAATTTAAATCACTTTGATGTCATCTGAGCAAATAAACACCCGGCATAATTAAGGGTCTTTTGGGTTGAAATTCAAAGGGAAGTATTACTTGGCAGGTAATTGATGTACATCCTTATATTCACACTTAGACAATCTTGATAAAATACAATTAGCCACAAACAACATCAATAAGTTTTCGCCTTCATTCTCTATATTGGCTGCGTTTTTCTTCTGTTTCTATATTGACTGCGTTTTCCTTCTTTGTCTATATTGCCTGCGTTTTCCAACGATATCTATATTGACTGCAACGATGTCTATATTGGCTGCGTTTTATGGTCCGATAACGCAGTCTCTAATTTGCAGCGATGTCCATATTGTCTGTGTTAAAAACCACAATTCGTTCAATCTATACATACATATACATACATACATACATTTTATATAATTATGTTAATACAATTTTTATTACTCATGTATGCTCATAAAAGCAAATTATGATGTCTTCAACTTGATACACAAAATAATAAAATGTGTATAAATTTACTGCCATTATAGCGATAAAAAACGATAAGTTTCAAAATTGTATGGACCTTTACCACTTTCATAAATAAAAACCTTAATTATTGATACAGTCATTCTCGAACTTTTTTGCCTTCTATCTCTATATTGGCTGCGCATTCCTTCTATTTCTAAATTGGCTGCGTTTGCCAACGATTTCTGTATTGCCTGCAACGATGTCTATACATTGGCTGCATGGACTGCGTTGAAAACAACAACCAGTTTAATCTATACATAAACTTTACATACATTAATTTCATAAACAATTATGTTAAACAATCAAAACATAATATTATGTCTTCTTCTTGATACAGAAAAACTCAATGCGTTTATAATTATACTTCCATTTTTGCGATTAAAACGATAATTTACGTCTTATAATTGTTTGGACCTTTACCACTTTCATACATATACTGTTAATTAAAACCTTCGAATTATTGATACGGTAATTCTCTCGAATTTCACCCGTTTTGCCTTATAATTTTATATTGTCTGCGTATTCCTTCTGTGTCTATATTGCCTGCGTTTTCCAACGATATCTATATTGACTGCAACGATGTCTATATTGGCTGCGTTTTATGGCCAGATAAGGCAGTCTGCAATTTGCAGCGATGTCCATATTGTCTGCGTTAAAAACCACAATTCGTTCAATCTATACATACATATACATACATACATTTTATACATTTTATATAATTATGTTAATACAATTTGTATTACTCATGTGTGCCCATAAAATCAAATTATGATGTCTTCAACTTGATACACAAAATAATAAAATGTGTATAAATGTACTGCCATTATAGCGATTAAAAACGATAAGTTTTAAAATTGTATGGACCTTTACCACTT
Source organism: Dreissena polymorpha (assembly GCF_020536995.1). Lineage (NCBI taxonomy): Eukaryota > Metazoa > Mollusca > Bivalvia > Myida > Dreissenidae > Dreissena > Dreissena polymorpha. The sequence continues at coordinate 37,939,502 of NC_068365.1, forward strand.
TTATAAATAAAAACCTTATTGATACAGTCATTTTCGAACTTTTTGCCTTCTATCTCTATATTGGCTGCGTATTCTTTCTATTTCTAAAGTGGCTGCGTTTGCAAACGATTTCTATATTGCTGCAACGATGTCTATACATTGGCTGCATTGACTGCGTTGAAAACAACCCGTTTAATCTGTACATATTCTTTACCAAAGATCTATTAATATGGTATATTAAAAGATCTTTGCCTTTACATACATTAATTTCATAAACAATTATGTTAAACAATCAAAACATATTATTATGTCTTCTTTTTGATACAGAAAAACTCAATGCGTTGATGATTATACTGCCATTTTAGCGATTAAAACGATAATTTACGTCTTATAATTGTTTGGACCTTTACCACTTTCATACATATACTGTTAATTAAAACCTTCAAATTATTGATACGGTAATTCTCTCGAATTTCACCCGTTTTGCCTTATAATTTTATATTGTCTGCGTATTCCTTCTGTGTCTATATTGCCTGCGTTTTCCAACGATATCTATATTGACTGCAACGATGTCTATATTGGCTGCGTTTTATGGCCAGATAAGGCAGTCTGCGATTTGCAGCGATGTCCATATTGTCTGCGTTAAAAACCACAATTCGTTCAATCTATACATACATATACATACATACATTTTATACATTTTATATAATTATGTTAATACAATTTTTATTACTCATGTGTGCTCATAAAAGCAAATTATGATGTCTTCAACTTGATACACAAAATAATAAAATGTGTATATATTTACTGCCATTATAGCGATTAAAAACGATAAGTTTTAAAATTGTATGGACCTTTACCACTTTTATAAATAAAAACCTTATTGATACAGTCATTTTCGAACTTTTTTGCCTTCTATCTCTATATTGGCTGCGTATTCCTTCTATTTCTAAAGTGGCTGCGTATGCAAACGATTTCTATATTGCTGCAACGATGTCTATACATTGGCTGCATTGACTGCGTTGAAAACAACCCGTTTAATCTGTACATATTCTTTACCAAAGATTTATTAATATGGTATATTAAAAGATCTTTGACTTTACATACATTAATTTCATAAACAATTATGTTAAACAATCAAAACATAGTATTATGTCTTCTTTTTGATACAGAAAAACTCAATGCGTTTATGATTATACTGCCATTTTAGCGATTAAAACGATAATTTACGTCTTATAATTGTTTGGACCTTTACCACTTTCATACATATACTGTTAATTAAAACCTTCGAATTATTGATACGGTTATTCTCTCGAATTTCACCCGTTTTGCCTTATAATTTTATATTGTCTGCGTATTCCTTCTTTGTCTATATTGCCTGCGTTTTCCAACGATATCTATATTGACTGCAACGATGTCTATATTGGCCGCGTTTTATGGCCCGATAACACAGCCTGCAATTTGCAGTCTGCGCTAAATGCCGCGTTTTATACTGACCCTGTTGTATGTTAGAAATCAGTAGATCGCTTTCTGACGAAGTCGTAACTTTAACTTTAAACTTTAAGAATAGTTTATTTGAAAAATAATGACTTCGTAACAAATGTATACAATGGAACCATACATACATTTTGGACCCAAAGTTTCTCAACATTATATAGGGTGTTTCCCTTGGAATAATCATAGCATCTTGATGGTGACAGACATACAGAAATGATCATGAGTTCATAATTATACAACAGGGCACAAAAACGAAATAGCTGCATATCATATAGATTTCGTTCGAGATATGATGGTAATAGTAACATCATTACTAATGTATTAATAGTAATAATAATAATAATAATAATAACAATAATAATAATAATAATAATAATAATAAAAAACATGGGATGAACTAATCGTCGAATGTAAAAAAGGCTATTCGATTCAAACGGTTTGTTGGACCTAACATAATGATTTCCTAAGGCGAAGTATGACCTTAAAAACTTAAAAATACACAAACACACACACGTACACTCTCTTGGTGTTTCCATGAAATCTTTCTGCTTCAACGACATGTACCATGGTAAATCTACCGCGACAATAGTTGTCTGAAGAACGTACATCGGACACTATTTTGGTTATTAAATGTGTTTGTTAACTTATGTTCACTTTGTGTCGGATCCTTGGTCTAGTACAAGTAGTTGCGCACTTTCTTCACTATCACAGATTCGATACTTAGATTGTATCTAAATAAACGTAAACAAGGTGCGGTGTAAAAGGTGATTCATATATGGCACTAAAAGACAAAAGGTCTTTCTGATACGAGTGTCTAATGTATTCAAACATACAAACGATGAAACTTGATTGGTCCCATGTGTAATCGACCAATCTGATAGATTTCCAAACAAAACACAAGGAGTCATGAGATCTACGGACTCATTGGTTTTTGCCAATATCTTTGAACGAAATTCTTACTGCAAAATCTATTATCCATTCGTTTTGAAGTGAAAGGCACTTGCCCTTCTTGTAATTAGATATGATCCCAAACATAGGTTATAGTCTAAGTCGGTGCTTATTGAGACGTTTATAGATTGCTAATAAAGCCAAGATACACATATAGACTCAACAGTTTCATCTTGAAGAAGACCTGTCTGGTTTTGTTTACACGTAATCAATCTTCTAACTTAAAGTCATGACATTGTTGTCATACCACGCTGCTTTAATTGCGTTCATTTTGTCCGCGGAAAAAACATTTTTTGGGGGGGAACCAATTACTCGAAACTGATACACTTGTTTGTTTACACGAAATCCCAAAACATAAATTTGGAAGATTGGTAGATGAAGGGCAGCATCTGCAAAATTGACAGAAATGAATAATCCGCTTTTTGCATGGGGCAGAGAACATTTTTGATCTAGTCCATGTTGAAATGCTTTGTTTGAAAAAAACGTGTGTATGAATCTTTGATTTATTATGGTTTTTTGTTGTATTTAGGTGTCTACCATGTGTAACCAAATGGTTTTGACAATTGTGTTTCTACTATACCGTTAAAAGAAAGAAGAAATAGTTTTGAACTTCAGAATACACTCTTAATTGGGCCTCATCGGGTATCTCCAGATTTTCATGATACATTTATTTTTTAATTTGCCTAGAAAATCGCCAATTAGCAAACCAACTTTGCTGCGCTTTCCTAGGGAAATCTGAGGTACGTCTTCTGGACTGTCGAACAATACTGCGGTATTGATGCCCCCACATTTCATGACTCAGACTGCTGGTAGGTTCTGTATGGATTCTGCTTGTTCTCAGCATACTTTAGAAGTTCATATGCAAACTGAAGAGCACCCATTGCGCTTATGTTTTATTTTCGATACTTGGTAAGGGAAAGACGTCTTTGTGTTCATTTTGACACGCTTTTCATTTCTGTTCGAGCCATGAACTACATATTGTATCATGCGTCACAGGAAAGTTCCGTAAATGATAACAAACTTCTCTTTAATAATTTAAGCAATTCTGTCAAAACGGATTTTCTTCTGAGATATGATATATGACTACTGTTCTTCCCAACTGGTCAACATACTCCGTACTCATTGCAATTATGTCCTCCACACATTTTATGGCACCGTAAAGGTTTATGTCTTGTCAGTCAAACATTTAATTAAATTACCAAAAGCCTGTTCAATGTACGAATCGATTATAATCCCCATGCTGTCCTCGAAAGGTCAGCGTCTACATATCCCGTAAAGGTTGAGAATAGTTGCTGTGACTCAACGGATTACGTTTGATAAACAAGTTAACTATAATCCCAACTAGAAAAATTCAAACATTGTGCAGCTTCTTCTGACACTGGATGCATTGATAAATAATTGTCCATAAAAGTCGAAATCTTTCCACGTTTCACTGAGCAGACCACGCTTTGCTTTGTCTAAAGCTATGTCTGTATCACCCTTGTCAGGTCTAGTGACAGCCTGTAAACCAAAAGTGTCACGCAAAATGTCTCGTGTTTTACTAGAATACTTCATGAACCGATCATCAGAGTCACTAGAATCCCCTGACAATGGTCACAAATCAAATAATTAACGTATGAGAAACTGTGTAATGTCTAATCATGCCTAGAAGCTGCGTCCTCCCTTAATAACAAGATTATCTAGACAGCGAGTCAGCATCTACCCTCCCTGGAAGAGAGAGAGACATTCGACGTACAACATTGTCACGATTGGTCATCCATGCCACTGTCTGTAGTGTGGCAGTGTCAGGTGAAGTCGACTGTGGTTTCTGCCTAGCCAAGCTAGCGGTGTTCAACAGACACATGAAAGGACATATTTCTAATCAACTGGCAAAAATCTTCTGTCGAGTTAATTCACTTTTATGCGCAAATATCTGTTGTATTAGCACATACTGTTACTTTTTTCTCAAGGACGCCGAATGTGACAATCCACACATGACCGAAATGTCGTCGTCATTTTCCTTTTTTGAAAACGGCTCTTTAGCAAAGGAAAGTGCCTTGTCGTCCATAATGTATTCTTAACTCACCAAAAGCCAACAAAACACTAAATTTGATGCATGTGAATTTGTTGTCAACGGAAATTAAGACTAACCTATAAGGTTTACACGCATTATTTAGTTTTAACAACGCGATGGTCGTTTTTGTATCACTTGAGGTCTAAATTAAGCGTATTTCAGATTCTAGTAGTGGGTAATATCATCGTGTAAACTTCAATCAGATTAGTATAAATAGTGTTCATGAACCGATATAAATAGTAGTGTTGTTTATTATTGTCAGTTGTACATTTAAACCCTTAATAAAAGGTCGAACATGGATCGCGCTTCGCATTTATTTTAACAACTGAACTACAGTTATAATACGATATCCGACATTGGTGCCATTGGTGCCGTGACAAAACGAAAAAGATGAATTTGCAGAAACACGTTGCTCTACGCAAATCACAGAATCAATAGTTGTTATGTAGAGCACACTAAACACACGTATTTATGTCAAACTTTTACAAGGCTTAAGCTGTAAATATTTACAACTTCGTATGAACATTGACCAATTGCACAATTTTGTAACACGAGTCATTAGGTGGAGCGTATTATATAATCTCTGTTCTCTCTTAATCCGCCATAGATTGTTTCATAGAGGACTCATACTTGTTTCTTTTTGCGCTTGTGATATTTTCTCTATGTATACGATGTTTCATTCACACCATTAACTATGCTTGTATTATTTGCAAACAAAATTCTTTATTTATAAACCGGAGACTGTCACAGTCTATTGCATCTGATTCATGAATGTATAGCGTAGCAATCTACATAATCTAAACGCGTTGAACAGAAGTATGTAAGATGGTACATGTCCGGATGAATAAATTTGAAAATAGTGGTGAATGCATTGCGAATTTGCGAGACATACAGTTAAACACATACATACATTTGGGATGAACTAAGCTGTTGATTTTTTATAAAAATGTATTTATTTGTTCCTTCAATGCCATGCGATTTTCATTTCAAATAAATTGGACAAGATTTAACTGTCAGCGTAAAGTTAAAGCTATCACAAACGTAAACTGGGTTTTTATAGCGAGACGGGTCTCACTTTAAAGAATAAGTGGATTTGAGAGTGTTAATATTTTAAGTGTTTTATGTTAACATGGAGGAGAACGGAATATGTCTTGTGTTTTTGGTTATTTTAGCCGGTATGTATAGCCATAACAATTCGTCACATCACTATAACTTATTTACTATAAGATTAAGGTATTTTATATCTATGATTGATGAACATATAAAAAGATTTCATGCTATTACCATAACCAAGCTGATCGGATCCCATCACATTGAATAGACATGAGCTTCAATGGCTGTATATGTGATGTTGTTCTTGTTGTTTTTTCGTACTAAATAGTGTTTGTTTAATAAATGGCTCATGATTACATTTAAACGTTTAACATAAATTGCGAACAAATAAGTCTTAATAATAATATTATTTATAAAGCGGCCAATGTCACTGTGTATTGTATCTTATTTATTATGAATTAAATGAATTTATAGGGTATTATCTTAATAAAACAAAATATACCGTAAACTTAACAATACATATTTATTTTTATAATCTGAATTTAAGTTACGGAAGTACTTTCAAGAAACATATCCGGATGAATAAATCGGAAATTGATTGTTAACAAATTATTAAACCTAAATATGTATCATAGTTCGCAATACACAATCAAAGGTTTAAAGAGAAGTAGCTTAGATATGGTTCACGCAATGTTAAGACATTATGATGAGGGCGTTAAAAAGTCATGTAATACTATAATATTAATAATATATTTTTTTAAAGATATCAATCAGTTAAATAAGAATTAATTTATTACTTGCTTAAACCATTCTTTTATTTGTGTAAACGATTAATACAATATTTAGTTTCATAATTATTACCAGTTGTCCCCGGGAGACTTTAAGCGGGTGCGAGAAAATCAGTATTAGTATTTAAATCGTTATTACTGAAATTTACATGACGCCTTATACAACCCTTAGAATAAACTTTAGCTTAATTCGATGGCTGTTTTGTTTTCACATTTTGTTGTATCGATGCCTTAAGAACGCTATGCATTTCAATGTGAAGTGATCATATGCATATTGTATATAAATGATATGATTAAGACAAAAACGTATTATCTGATCGATATTAAATAAAGCTATTTTGTACTTCGTAGCTTAGAAATAACAAGAAATATCTTTAAAAAATTTACGGCGTTGATGTTGTAATGTTTGCGACCAGTGAAAGGAGATGGAATGAAGCGACCATGTATTTTAATAAAGGTAGTGAGTGATAATAAGATAATATATTTTAATGTATTAACAAATAAAAATGAAGAACAAGAAGAGGTGAAATTGTATGTTTTATTGTCAATAAGTATTGTAATGACTAGGTTTTCATAATTGAACGAGTAATACATTAATTTCAATAGGAAAAGAAAACATATTCGCCACTGAAAAACTATGAACATAATGTTGGAATGAAATAAAAGATAATGTGTTATAATGTGTACAGATGTTAGTAGAATGTAAACATAAAAGACTCAATATTGCAAGCATCATAGTGATATGATTTTTTTGCAGAAAAGCAGACCTTTATATAAAAAATGAACGAAACAAAGTACAAAGAAACATATTTACACTGATAAACGCCAATATGGATTATATTAAATCAAAACAGATATATTATATGTATCCGACATAAATTAAAACAAACCATTGTGTAAATTATAAAACCTATGTAAATAATATTAGTTATTTCTATATGAACTTGCAATACTAATATTTTAAGTCCACCTGTTTATAATGAACAGAAGTTATTGATATAAACAATCCATGTTTATACTTTAAACAATTTAACTCTTTTTATTATCGTGATCTTTCCTGCACTATTTTGATGTGATTTTATGACTTCACCGATAACATGTCAACTCAGTGACTCGTAAGCCATTTATATGTCTGGGTAGTACAATGTTTATATGTGTAATTCATACATCACAAGACTATTGGTATATACTAAACACGTGTGGATGTTGGATGACGAGCACATTTTTCGGCAGAGCTGTTTAAAGTCACTTTTGACCTTAGATGACCTTCATCATGATAGATCCGAAATGAATAAACCCGAATTGTTCATTGGCTAATAATATAAAAATCACCGTAAACATTGGTAGTCTGGTTCCCATACTAAAACACTGGATGCATATCATTTGAACTGAAAATGAAATATAAATATAGTGTAAATTACATGTAAATTACAATAAATTAAAATCTGTCATGATACAAAACATCCTCTAAACATTACATCAAAACGTTTCTCCTTAGTTTACGAAGCAGTATAGCATTACTCACATGTCTGTTCAATTAAAAGAATCTATTGTTTACATGCCGTAGCGGCCACACTAAACACTACAAAAACAGGCTAGATTGCACTTTACCGGTACGCAGTTGGTTACCACTATCGACAAAGCGGGGGTTTGGGGCGGTAGCCCGCGATACTAAGGAAATATATAGGTGTTGGAAATAGTAGTAGTTGTATATTTTATTAAAGTGACGCATAGTACATAAATATCATTGGTATTTACAGCAATAATACGATATGTATATATTATTCATTTATATTGCACTTGCTCATGAATAGCTATTTTGGTATCTTCATTAATATAAAATAAAAAAATGACTACATAGGTAGATACTAAAACACATATATTCTCAAATGGATTTTATGTCTTGGAAATTGCAATACATTTTTCAAAGGCAGACACTTACTTTTGCACATTTCTTAATTTGTTCATAATCATTTTCGTCGATAAAAACATATGTTTGTACTATTTTAAGGTTTGTGCGTCAATATAGATGAAACTGAGTTGTGTTCCGATACCAACTACACACCAGGTATTCGTTTGAAATGAAAACGTTTAAAAATGTACAGATCATTTCAGCTTCCATAAGTTTACTAACTAGTAGCGCTTCGATATATTGACTTACTACTTATTTTATGACATCACCATAATTGATCTAATAGTCCGATAAATTTTGATATTTTTGCAGTTGCTCACTTCTGCGTTGACAGCGCTGTTGAAAACCAGAGCATAATCTATATTGGAAATGACAAATCTCCAAATGATGCAAATAACAACTGTACTTGCACCATTACTGAGTTTACTTTGAACAGCCATTTAGCTGTCAGTTATAAGCAAGCACCTGACACAGCAAACATCAGTTTTGTACGTAAGGCTGGTGACGCCATTGTCACGAAGAATGGTATTACAAACGAAATATACATATCAGACGTCGAGCAAGTCATTTATCAGACTAAAGAATCAGATCAGTTTATCCCATTGTGCTTGAAATTGAGAGGTAAGTATTTTTGTGACATTCGAATGAATTACACATGGATATATGATTTCAATGACCCAAAACATTGCAACTTCAACGAAATAAAAATCATGTCTAATTAAAATGAGACATATAATACATGTATGCCAGATTAACTTGACTATTGAATATCGAATTTCGTGTTATGCGGATGACGTTAATAGAAATGTAAACACATAATGATTAGCAATTGTCTGTTAAATTGTCACGTTTATAATGCATCTTTCTGTAATATTGTCACATATATATTTAACCAAATGTATGTTCAACAACATGTACACTGTACACATTTATATTGTTTACATAGTTTTAACCTTAACGAATATCAATATCAACAATAAATATTCAATATAAAGAATTTCACGTTTATAATGAAAGTCTGTTTCTACAAATTTTCTATTTTTTATAATTAAAGTTAGACTAGTCTAAACATGTAAAAGTCAAATTTAAGGTACATTTACATTCGTTATTTTACTCGTCAATAGCGAGAATCTAATCCTAATGTATTTATTTCATGAAAGCTTTAAGCAGGACATTCAGTGTCCATTCAGTGACATTCAGTGTCCGCTGTTCACGATATATACGGTTCATCGACACAAACACTCCAGACACTGGCCGGACCAGAACTGACTCAACACATGATAGTATCAATGACACAAACACCACCAGTCCCAGTAGTCATACTACAACAGGCAAGACGCAATATAGTACCCTCAAGCCGGCTATTAACAAAAACAATGACGATAACATTGGTAATATTCTTATATTTTGACATTGAAAGTAAATCACACAAGAACTATATACTTATTAAAAAGAATGCGGTTTATGTAACATATGAATATGTGTTTAAAATTTATGTCATAAACCTTTGCTAGAAGTCTTATAAGAATTTGAGTAACGACTTAAGTTTGATTGTTGGCCGTTTTGTGTATCATAAAAACATGTGTCCTTTCATGTTAAATAAAACTTTTAACTTTTTTTTTGCACTTGCGTTATGGTTTTACAGTTTTATTTTGCAGTTCTATAACTCTTTATGTTAATTTAACCTGTATGCTTATTTGCAGTTCTTCTAGGTCATATAGTCGGCGGGATATGTGCTGTAATTGTGATAGGAATTACCGCTGTTGTTATAGTAGTTGTCGTCAGGTAGGATATCATGTTTTTAACTTCATTTATCGACATAAAGTTTTAGACCTTATTCTGATTTTTTTAATGCGGGCACACATAATTGTTACTTGATCTTTTAATATCGTAGCGGTCTTTTATTAAATGAAACGTGCTAAAAGACACTAGAATCGATGGCATTGACTTCAAAACGTTTTAAAGTGAACCTTCTACTTATTATTTCAACGCATTATTTTCAGCTGTATTAATTCACTTTCATTAATTGATAAAATACGCATGAATTAACAACAACGTACAGTATGACAGTAGAATCCTTTTTAAACTATAAAAAAAAACAAAGATATTAAGTACATAATCAATTCCCATGCGTGTTTGCTTTCCTAGTTAGTATTATATGTGTCGGTCAACACCATAAAGTATGTGACATAATACATATATCTAATTCGCGAAGAGGATGAGCCGTAATAATTTGATTTGTAAATAGTAGCCCTGATGTTATTGAGATATAATGATGATAAAATAAAACATGCATACAACATATGAATAATGGATACACTTGGAAATACGGTTGCCTTGTATTTTTCTTATCGTCTGTTTTGTCACATAGAGTATTTTGCCATTGTGGCTGACCACTTTGAATGTAGGACACTTTCAAAATTACCATATTCACTAGTTTTTTGTAAAATGCATGATAACATTAGTACATACTACAGGTGTATTGGTAAATAAATGCTATATTACTTCGGATACTTATTAACTACTCAATAAAGTTACTGTTTTTTTCTGAAGGCGAAAACAACTTGATATACAAATCCCATCACAAACAGATGATGTCATATCAATAGAACATCCCATCTATGACAGGGATGGCACGCCAAAGGACCAAACCAACACTCATATCCATGATGCCAATAACGATGCCGTTCACTACACTACTGTACAATTATTCGATGACGAATATGCGGAACCATACACAAGAAGTGAAACAAAGCAACAGGAGCACTTCTCAAATGATGATAAGACATCAAGGAATTGCAAGGATAACTCAAGTAGGCAAATACCACGTATTCAAGAGCACATTTTATCCCATCATCAGACGTGCATTGTCGAAATAAACCACTGTGGAATAAATTTATCTTTATTTCAGCAGTGCTGAAATATAGCTGTCACGCGCGGCGAAGAATGTTCATATTACTCGGAATCAACTATAAAGTTATCATTTTTAGTAAAATCGAATCAGATTTAACAAAACAAACAATTTGATACCAAGATGTAATATAGTTTTTACACATAATGCAACTCAAAAAGCAAATAAACATTATTTACAAATATTAAGTGCGCGTACTCGTGACGTCATTATTAATACGTCATACGACACAATGCATGTTGTTTCACGCTAAAGATGCAGTTGTTTAGTGTCTTTTTTTCATTATTTCTTAAAAATCGGGGACGTAGAGGTATGATAAACGAAAAACAGGTTGGTTACTGATCTTTTTGTAATGTATTAGGCTTGACACGATTAAAATAATGAAACAATGTTTGCTTAAAATATCTTTGGGATTTTCCGTCTAGTTCGATTTTCCTATTCTATGTTTAAAGAAATAATTTACGACTAAGAAAATTGATGGGATAAATCGAATACTAGGTCGGTGCCGAATAAAGCAAAGTTTATCTTGCTCGGCACGAAAATCTGAACCACTCGCCAAGGCTCGTGGTTCAGATTTTCTAAGCCTCGCAAAATAAACTTTGCTTTATTCGGCACCGACCTAGTATTCTCTATGATCACTACGATCGCACCGATGTTAAAAGGGAAATACAGCCATTTAATGAGTACAACCATCTTTCGACTGTGCATAGACATTCACAGGATGCACTTGGTGACTACGATAAAACCAACATTAACTTGGGCAAAATTAATGAGGGACATGACGAAGATGCAGACACTTACAATACTGCATTTTCGCACTGACAATTATTAGTTGAATTAAAGATCCATAACAACTCAAACTTATCGAATATTTCGAAACATATTTCGTAAAATAAACTTATCCATACAAAATCCGTGTTCCGCTAGTAAGAGCCAAAATGTCGACGCTAGTTATGGTCAGGTAACATTGATTTAACGAGAAACAAAATGATCGTTTTTATTTTTGATGGTAAAATATATTCCGTTTGAATTTCCCGCGAATAAATCCGACAATTTACGAGCGAACACTAGATTGGCTTCGGGCAGCAGGACGAAGTTCTCATGAATAATCATAATGTTATTAATTAGCGGAGCTCAAGCAAGGACATCCTGCTCCTAGAAGAAGAAAAACAGTAAAGAGACCGTGCAAAAATAAAAGTGATTGTGGGGCAATACATAACTGAATGGAACTGCGTCAAGGAAAGAATGGGGTCTTCTCATGAATATGACGTTGCCCGTTATCCATTATAATAGCGTGCCTGATAACACAGGCGTGTGCGCTCCAATGAACGATAAAGATCAAAGATATCACAGTTTGAAATAGCTCAACAATATGTACATCCCTCCATGTCATTGGTGTTTGCAATTCATTAAACTTTCTTAACTTTTTGTATGCGCATCAAATTGTTAAATGTTGGTTTGAACACTTCATGAATAGGATTGCTTGAATATTTATCAACAAAACATAAGGCGGAAGAAAAGTCGACTTGATTACAAACAGGGTATGATCATTTGACTTTGTAAACCGATATGCACAAGGCAAATATTGTATTTATGACATTAACTTGTAATAACACGTTAAAATATGTACACAACCGTTTGTTTTTTTCAGTCATAGAATAGAATAAAATTATTTTAAAGTGCAGAATGCGAAGTATTACGAAAATGTTTTTCAATGGATATATGATACAAATAAGCTATATCAATATGTTTACACAACACGAAGTGTTAATGTTTTTTAATATTTTTAATATTGCCGAACAAAGCAATATAGTTGTTTGATGGTTTACATTTTCGTTTTATTTGTTATATTTTATGAAGGTTGATTATCATTATCACATATAAACTTCAATACCACATTTAACCATTCAAATATTAATTTTAAAATTGTGATTCGATATAAGTTTTATTTATATCTTAAACATTATGAAACATGATCGGTAAATCCTTACAAAACTCATTATTGCGGTAGTGATGTGAACGTTGTATTTGCAAGAGATGAGTAGATGGTAAATTACGTTTTCATACCACCTTGACCACTTGTGACATTGCTCCCCGTCACACGGTACAACATTCGTCAAACAGATCTGTTTTCAAAATAATTGGAAGCAACTGTGGATATATTTTTTTTATATTTTGCATCTTATTAGGAACCATTTCTATGTATCATAAGGGATACGCCCGGCATTCATTATACAAGTCCGGCTTTGTTTTGCTGGTGGTGTGATTTGGCTATAGTACTCTTTCTTTGCAACTGTGTAATACATATTGTACATTTTAAGTATGAATTTCAGAGCCTTATAAGGTTTTACTTAAACAGCCGTCTCAATATTTCCGGATTGTTTCTCATTATTTAAAATCGAGTCAGTCTATTCACAAACACATGATATGCTCGGTATTTATATGGAAGTGTACATAACAACCACAAAAATGGTAAGCTTTTGCAGGTTCATCATATTTTCATCTGAGTCAATGTCGAGGACCGTGAGCGTAAAATCCAAACTTGTCACTGCATATGTTATAGCCTAGTTTGACAATATAAATATTTATTTCAGGACATTATCGCTAACGAGTAAAATGCTTATTCAATTTGTATTTAGATATTTTAAACAATGTGGCATTGTGTATAGGAAATAATTTAAGATACACATGATTAAACAATAAGCATACAAAAACGAATTTGCTAAACGTCTAAACTTGAAGGATTAAATATTTACACTATGAATATAAAATAAAAATCAATATCAATTTAACGTTTGTTAACTAGACGAAATAATATTAGGAAAAAAAACATATATTGTCAGAATTAAGCAACGTCATATGTTTCATTATCGTGTTAATCATTTTGAACCAACATTTTATCAAGGCGTCTATGGCATATTTGTTCATGTTTCAAAGATTACTTTATTTATTGAAAGCTATAGCATTCTTTTAAACGTTTGTGAGATCGTATGTCTCAAAATCAGAATGTTGCACACTGTTGCTGTTCACTGATACCATTGAGAGCTTTGTTGTCCATCCATATGTTCTTGTGTGTGGACATTTGAATTAAGTTCGTTATTGGTACTTTTTTCCGGTGACCTATTCGATGCTATACTATTGGCTTGAGCATCTATCTTAAGGATATTTTTTATCAATAGTGGAATAATTTTACTCCGCGTTACATTCTCCAACATAAGGCTGTTTATCATATGCCTTGTTTTGGTCGTGTTGGTCTGTGTTCCGAATGTTTAAGTGTAGTTCATTTGGCAGGTTATTAACACGCTCATCAACGTTGTGTTGAAACCCACTTTGACCATAAGTTTAATTTGAAAACCCCGCTGAATCCTTCTTGCTTTTCTGTGTTCTTCTTAATATAAAGAGATCACATAATATCTTATAGCACCAAAATGCACTGTTGACGTCCGTCATACAGGTTTGTAAACGAACAGTTGCGTAAACCTCGAACGGGTAGCCCGGCGCTTTACCAACTGAGCTAGCCGGTCCATCGTTAAATAGATGAAGATAATGATGGGAATCTGTACCTTCACATTGCAATATCAAATTACAAATACGTAAACAATACAATGTAATAAAATAAGGCGAAATCAATACATGTAATTACATAGTATGGCAATACCTTAAGACACATATAATTGCATTGAAGACGGCAGCAATCAAACTAATAACTCCAATTATACTGAACACGACGGTGTTAATCTTGACATTTATCATCATAGTAACCAATATTATTGTCATAGCAATTACATTGTCTTAATAACTATTGGCTACATTTATTTCACATATCATTCTGAATAATTCCATTTTATATAAATTGCGTTTTACTAACATTTACATAGGCCCATCCAACAAGGCAATGTCAATATATTTAAATATTATTGTTACAAACATTATATTACACATTTATATGTAAAAAAATTATATGAAATGTTCTACGGGAAAGTAAACTTTGTTTATTTCAAGAAATTATCTTTGACAGGGGCGATTGCGGTGCTAGGTTCCAATAATATTAAAACTTGCTGAAAGATTTTATCTACTTGAACAGTATCTGTTTTGGTCACAATATCTACAATCAACGGATGACAAAAGCGCACCTATAAATGAGGTATACGGAATTAGAATATACCTTATACATTAACAATATTAAACTGCGCACATCTCGAAAAGCATATTATTTAAATTACTGTGATTCAAGTTAATATCAAATGAACATTGGTCCGGTACTTGTAGACCTTTATAATAATCGTTTCAGTGTGTTTGTCTAAACAGTCATGGGAAATGACTGGCCTTCAAAATGAGTTAACCTATACCAGTTAGTCAGCTACTGATCTCATTAGGCGTAAAGAAGTGTCACACTTGAGGAATTTTCCTTTGCAATCAATACTTTGTTGTTACTGTAAATTTGTTCGCATAAATTGCACACACATAATCATCTGCGTGATTATAGAAATTATAAAATAAATCGTTCTCAAATTCTAATATCTGATATTAAAGTCATGAAACCATATAGCAGATTTATTAATTATCTCAACGTTCTCTACGAAGTGCTTGCCAAGATACATTCTCCTGATAAAATAATGGTTTATTCGGTTGTAAACCTAGTTAAACATGATAATATAGCTAAACATAGAAAGGTACAGGTTTATAAAGAAGAAGTGTAAATGTGATTCACTGAATTTATCCAACCAAAACGATGATATAAACTAAATAACATACTTTGGGGATAAACGCAGCGTTAGTTACACACTGGCATTGTAAGCAAACACGTTGATTTTCTTATTTATTTTGCATTAATATATAAATAGTTTTACCTGTTTTAATTAAGCTTTAAAATAAAGGAGAAATTTATTGGATCGTTATAGTTCAGCAAGTTGTGAGAAAACTTGTAGATAAACGTGCTTTACCGTGGCTTAATGTTTGCATTGCGAAAAATAAACTTCCTTTATTAAACAGTAACCGATGTTCTATAAATTGATTCTGTCGAACCAAAATGTGTCTACATAATAAAAAAACGATATTTAAATATTTATAAGCATGTCAATATAATTTATTTAATCCGGGGTCAAACCATGGTCGATGATGTATCATTTAAAGCTATTCTCAAGACAGTAGTGACTATTAATTTGATTCCCATTTAATATCACATTTAATATCACATTTAAGATCACATTACAATATTATAATTGTACTGTTGAGTCTACGATTACATGTTAGCTTGGCTTAATGCATCTTCTAAGGAACATACATGTATTTTAGTGTAATGTAATTGTTTAATACATTTTTGTACGATTTACCGACCGAAAAAATGAACCTAAATTTCATTCAACTATGTTATGCATTTAATAAACAAGTGTACTTGGCGAAACACGATATTTTAATATTGAGCTTCACCATTTTCCTTCAGAGAAGACACACAATGCATTGGGATGTGTTGTGTTTCAGTGTAAAACCAAAACCTTAACATGCTGTGAAAATGACTGCTATAAAGAAACGGATCACTGATTAGAAGGAGTGGATAGGGAAGTTGCAGTATTTTAAGTTTAACGTGTGAACATGGCTAAGTGTTAACATGGTAAATAACATGATGCAGTTTGTGCTTTCGGTTATTTTGTCCGGTAAGTATAGTTCTGTTTTACCTTTTGGAGAACTATAAAACTTGTATTTTACGCAAAAACATATATTGCTAGTTATACTAGTACATTGAGTGTGTCGTATTGTATACGCTTAAGCTGAATTTGATCGCTATTTTTTCATTCGGTATTGCAACCGACATTTAAATGATGCTATGATTTTTTTTGTGCTACTCAATTGTACACACTTGCGTAATTATGAAAAGATTCTATATGATAAAAAGTAAACTTATCGCATCTGTAATATCTATCATGCAGATATAAACTGTCTCTTCATAAAAAGTTTACTAACCACTAAGGCATATAGACGATACTCGTGTTTCTTATATACATTGAACATAAAGATAATCCGAGTCATATACTGGTGAAATTTTGGGCGGAAAATACTTTCTACGGATTCAGAACAGCTAAATTTCAAAATGTGAAATCCGTTGCTTATTCAATGGCTTGGAGAGTGGATTACTTCATTTATCGCAAATATCCATAACCTTCCGAGCAACAATATCAAATATATATTTTTTAAACATGACAGGTGACTGTATATGTCATACGAAAGATTCCTACGCGACTGGAAGATAGATACTCGACTGTACCTTTTTAAACTATTGTTTTCAAGATGGTTGTCGATTTGTTTTGATTGAAAGGAGTTATATAAGGCCGTAATTTTTTAATAAAATGATGTTCGGACCCGCCGACTCTAATTTTTGACGAAACAAAAAAAACATTAAATCTCGATTTTTTTCGGATGCCAAAAGGTTTTAAACACGAAACGGGTGCCGGGTTTTATAAAAAGTTCAAATTAGTTATAAATCATCCTAATAAACCAGTTTTAATGACCCGCAATAAAACATGAACATGTGCTGGAATTTACCAAAAGCTACGCCATCATTGTTTGTTCAAGAACGCTGCATCACTTTCACCAGCAAAGTCTGCTAATTTCCCAATAATTATGCAACCGTCAATTTAAATCCTGAATGGAATCGATTTGTAAGTAAATATTTTATTATTTCTTTACGATTTTATAAAATTGATAGTATTAAAATGACTAAACATTATTATGAAAGCAATAAGAAAAGAACGATTTTAATTTAACAGATGCCCGAAATGCGAATCAACTTTAAACCTTCAATATTTTACGCACAAATACGGTCATATTTTAAAGAATAAAATTGTATGTGTTGTTTTATGCAGTTGTAGAGAAGAATTTGTGCATATAATACGTGTTTTTTCCTTATTTTCAATGGGTACGAAATGGGTACGAAACTTCGGTTTTGTTCCGGACTGGTTCATGCCAAAAGTTCAAAAATCGCAAAATCAACAGTTTTTAAAACGATTTCAAACCATGAATGTCCAAATAAAGTAAATTTATTATTTAAACTAGTTTTTTTTTCAGGTTAAAACTATGCAGTTGTATCCAAAATGAAATTCCCTGGTCCAACATGTCAGGGACTTGACATCCGGTGTGGAGATGTAAAAAAAAACATTGCAAAAACTTGACTCTTTGAAAAATGGGTTGGTGATGGAAATCAACGAATTTTGCAAGAAAGAAAAGCAGGAGTGTTTGTATGGCCTTTCAGAGAGGATACACAGACTGTAAAGAGAAAGTTCATTCTCGATGCTTGCGACCTGCCAGAGTGCATTACCTCAGGACGCCAGTTTTTTTCCAAATTATGAAAATTATGACATAGAAGAAATTTTTCTGTTAAACAACAAATGTATTGCAAGTAACATTACTATTGTTTACTACATTTTAGAGCACAAGCGTTTTATTATGTTGTTTGTATTTGTCTGCGGTATTGATTTTTACTGGACAATATAAAACTATTAAATGTTTCTACAAAACCTCAATAGCTTATTTGTTGTTTGTTGAGATAAAGTATTTATTATGCAAACAAATGGTTTCCTTGTGAAAAAAATACATAAATATTGCAAGTTTCAACCAAATGGGACAATTAAAACCAAACAATAAATTCAAATGATAGCAAAAAAGTTATTTTGTTTCACGCACAAAGTCCGCAATAGGCACAGGTACTATGACCAAAATGCTTAACAAAAAAATCACCAAAATGTTAATTTTGGACAAGTAAAAAAAAATGCATAACTTTTGAACTAATTTAAAAACTGCAAATCAAGACCGACAGTCTGATTATAATCATTTAGCAAATCAACATGTTTGAAAAAAAAATCCCTGTGGTTGCTTAGTAAAGAGAACTTCATAGACTCATACCATAACATTTTTAAAATGAGTGCATATTTGGACACCCATCTTTTTTTCCCTCCTCCTACCCGACACTTTTAGAAAAAAATCCGAAAATCATTTTATTAAAAAATACTGGCCTATGAATATTACCTGTTTGTGTTGTTTCAGTGATTTGTATAGTTCTCGTTGATTGCGAGGCATCTTATTACAATCGACCTGCAGGCTCGTGAAATAAACATCAAATAAAACATATCTCAGTCTCAGTCACAACACACCGGATCACCACAGTAATGTTATTTTTTTTCCTTATTTTTGTAATACTGTTGTTATGATACTATTACACTACCGATGAACTTTATTACGGGTTAAATTTAATTAAATTGTCTTTGGCATTGAGATATAATTGGAATTGCGAAGCTATGGAATTTGTTTTTATTTACGCTTGTGTGAAGTGTAACTAATGCTAAGTGTGAGGTTGGACATTACTTTCAACAGCTTTAAACTTTTGTATATCTGTATTACAGACGAAGGCGGAGCAAACACAATACAACTGAAGACTCTTTACGACCTATGGAAGGTGAAGCACAATGAAACAATACATACGACGACCTCAACAATCAGAACCCAAATAACAACGTCAACACCGAGTACTGCCATATAGCCAATCTGTCGGGTGAAGTTAATGCGAATTATGAAAATACATTTAGACTGCCTGTTAAACTGAAATGGAATTGGCCAAACTAGACATGCACCAAGAAGACTCAGCACTATGATGTTAAAATAAACAACATGTTTTAGAACGATTGAAGAACTTTGTATTGTATTATATTCAGTGATTTTTTTTGCCCAAAATTACAGCCGAATATAGGTTGGTGACGTGGATGGAGAATGGTTATCTGGCTCGTCGGAGGATCTTATCGGGTTCGCCATCGGCTCACCGGATAAATTCCTCTGACTTGCCAGATAACCATTTTCCATCCACGTCACCAACCTATTATTCTATATGTATGCAGTGATGGTATACAAAAGTCTGTCCGCAAGAGGAAGGCAATATTTTATGAATCGGTGTAGTGTCATACTTGATTTTCTATAATTCTTGTGCGCAATAGGATTTTCCATTTTATCCATTTTACATTGTAGGTGACGCGATCTTCATTAATTGTCGTATGACAAATTATTAAATTCTTAATAATTAATAGTTCTGTCCGTTCTTCGATTATCGGTCTTAATGTCCTATTCCTTAAATTACAAATATTATTTCTACCATATTTCTAGTTCAGTGAGCGTTAAGCGCTGATACTCTTTGATGCATGAGACACGTAAATAACTAAGTCGATGATATAAAACAGCCCATTTTATTCTCTGAAAATGATATCAGAACGCTCTCTATAATATATCAAAACAACATAAATATTTGCATAATTCAATAAGTATACTGTACGTATTGATATGATAGAGATTGAAATTAAGTATGAAATGTGTCCACTTAATCAAATTCTAGTACTGAAATGGGTCCAGTTTATCAAAATTCTTGTATTGAAATGGGTCCACTTTCTCAATGGTATCGTATTCAAATGGGTCTGCTTTTTCAAAAATCTTGTATCAAAATGGGTCTACTTTATCAGAGTTCCGGTATATAAATGGGTCTCATTTCGGAAGTCTCAGCGGGACACCCTACCCTAAAATTCGGGAAGTTCCCCCCCCGGGGGCATTACTTTGTATGATATTTTCAAACGAACTGGGATTTTAAATATGAAGTAGTTGTTTGTGTTAAGAGAATTTAAATGAATGTTGTTTTTAAATCTATGGGTCGATGTTATCCGGTGAGATAATATTTCCATGTTTTAATATTGATCAAAGACTCGCTGCTGTAGGTGATAAAAAAAAAATTGCTGAGCAATCGATAACATGATATCATAGATATATTTCACAATATGAAATCCTTGGGTTAATTTTGTAACGAAATTTACGTTAAATTTAATGAGTTGACCACTCTCCATGGAAACCATAATAAAGCAAAGCACCTTAACCATTTGCATGATATTGTAAATCAAAATATGATTCTTTGAAAAAGATGTTTGATTTTGATTTGTGTATTCCTGTAAGCAAAGATATAGTGTTTCACATTTAAAAAGCATGGTCACGACTACCTTTTGTAGTATATAAACAAATGCAAATCAGTGTGTTACCTAGAGGATTCATTATTTAAAACATTCGCATTAGTTTTTTTTCACTTAATTACTTAATTACAGAAAAAGTACAAAATTTATCTAAATTGCAAATCAGAGTTATTTTCCTTAAAGTTCCAAAGAGGTAGAACATACGTGCAAGCATTGTTATGACATTCATTTTCTACAATGATCTTAATAACTTGAATGTGAAGGTTACTGCGCACATACAAATTGATAGGTGTCTCTTGTTTTTCTTACATAGCTCGTTGTATGGTTTTCTAAATTATATCTATCTATCAATATATATGTATACACTTTATTTGTTGATTGCATTTTACAACACAACAACTAACTGGCATGCACCACTTATTTCGAATAATAAACAAGCGCAGATACAGCAACATTGTTTTCATACTTGTTTGCGTAGTAACGATAAAATAAAAGTTACTTATTATTTGAGATTATTTGAGTCGTGTTCTGAGAAAACTGGAGATAATGCATGTGCGTAAAGTGTCGTCCCAGATTAGCCTGTGCAGTTCGCCAATTTTGCCAATTTTATAAGATTATACAAGTAATTTCTCACAATTTCAATGGTTATAGATTGACGTTTAAAACATACCACTATGGTTTGTTGTGAGCCCTAGTATTTGACGTATTTGTCGGTCTTGGCGAACTGAAATGAAAATAAAACAAAATACATTAATTGTGAATTGCTTAAAAAAAGAAGAAATAATTCAACTTCTTCGGCACTATTTTACTGCACCTTGTTGTGTTTAAAGATGTACATACACAACTATGTTTGTAATTTGGTCTGTAACAAACCTATTGCAGCTTCGTCCTGCCTTGAACGACGATGATCTGACTATCAAATTCTTTCTTTAAAGCTTTCAATATATGATGCAGTTGATAGTTTTGTTTAATTAAACCGTGCGTCCGAGTGAAACGGTTCTGGTGATCTGATCTGTTTATAACCATTGATTCATTTAACAGTATTTCACTTGAAAAGTGATCCTATGATTTTAGTATGTATGTACACTATACGAGTTTATGAATAACTGAGCCAGTGTGATGTTTTTGCTACATAAAACCGGATTAAACCCAAAGTGACGATGCATTCGTTTGGCGGTGACCGCGATTGCTATGTGCATGTGTGTCTTGTGTAGTTCATTTTTGTTGTCTCATTGTTGTGTTTCATGCCAATAATAACGCAATTAATCGTATAGAAAGGATTTTCTATCCTGATTGTAAACATGAAGTTTTATTGTATGTTTATTTTACGATGCACAAAAAACAAATCTCTTATCCGTATGTATTCAAATTCAAACAGTGCGACAAGATATATATCAATTGGAAAACGGACGCCAAAAATATACGGCATACATAACCAGCAAAGCGGTATTGTTAGTATTTTAAATCTTTACAAAATATATTAATAATTATAAATCTAGGTCCATTTTTCAGATGCTTCATTAAGTATATCCTTTTTCTTTCACAGTAACAATGTTAATACTCTTTTTGATAGTTATAAATTAAAATTCGAACAGAGGTTCACTAATCATACGCTGATAAACAGTTTGGAAGTTGAATAAACATATTACATAAAACGATATGCTAAGTATCCATATTTTTTTGTCTTCATGTGATGATATGTTCCAAATGAGCATAAAATTCTGCCTCGTGTAGGCTTAGGTGTAAACGATTCGTTATAAAACGCTAAACAAGATTTGAGCTTGTTGGCATTATCATTGTATCACTCTATTCTGGTGGCATCGACCAAATTTATTTCAATAAACAAAAGACAATGACGAATGTTATTTGCCGGACATTGATTTGACTTTTGTAATGTTAGTGCACGGTTATCATATGCATACACACGTTTTCCATCTTTTTTTAAGATTACACTTACATTCACATTTGCCTGCTTCAGGTGTTATACAGGCCTTTACTAAAAATAACACAGATAATGTACTTCACATTTCCCGGTTACCATTGTTCTAATAAACATCTTTCTTTTTAAAACGTATACGTTGATCTTTTTTCTAGCAGATGACAATCGTTAGCCCATCTTTGATATTTTTAACAACTGTTTGTTTGCGTGAATGCTTTTTGTCGGTCACATTTGTGTTGTTTTTATTGTATTATGAGTGAGACCCTCTAAACAGTCGTTTAATGTTCTGGTTTATGTTTGGATCCCTGGAGAATGAGCTTTCATTCCATTCATATATATCGTTAACACATTATGTTTACATTATATTACTTGTATGCGTAGTAAGTTTTTTTACAGAGTCAGCATTTATTACCCAATGGGACCGTCACCCCATATCTTTTTCTTTACTGGGAATAGTGACAAATACAGGACTCGCCTCTTCTGCTGGCTTCTTCTGGTCTTCTATTGCCGGGTGTGAAATACCAAATTCATGGCACCTCGATTTAAAGAATCGAGCGAAACGAGTAGGAACAATAGATTTGAGAGGGATATCGAACGTGCCCTCTTAGTTCCGGCACCAGTGTGTTAACACCACATAAATATTATTTATTACATCATTCTATTTTGACAAAAAACACGTTCATCATGTTTATAATTGTAAAATATACGCATTGTATAATTTTCCGTCTCAGCCTTAAATATTACAAAGAACTGGTATAATTTATCTTATATTTGACTTTTTGTATGAAAATGTATTAACTTAGGAATATCGTGTATCATATTAAAATCCTTACCATGTCCAGTCTGGTATGACTTAAGTGAGTGTATAAGGTGCATATTGTTAAAGTAAGATAACACACGTTCTTTTTATTTTACTGATGTTCAATAAAAAAAGAATTGTAAATAATTGTTAGACTGTAACTATATTAACGAGCGCCAATAATTTTGATCTGCGGTTAAGCGGCACTATTCTACATAAAAAGTTCAGGTTAACATTATATTGCAAAAAATATTACTGCATGCATGACGACCTTCATAAAATGTTGGACTTAGCAGCTTGTATAATGACATAACTTCGGTTTGCATTTTGGAGCAGGCAGATAAATGCTATCGCTTATAAAACTGTGAACACAAGGTGCTTCAAGTCGTTCAAATCTATGCCGTTGTGTGGCAACTGATATTATTATCCAAATTACTTAAACATCATTTTTTGCCAACAAAGTTTAAGCTCAGTCGGCAGTCCCGACGTTCTTTAGTGGCGACATCGCTGGTCGGAAAACCAATTACATGCCCCTTTAAAAGCTAATTCTGATAATTTTATACAAATGTAACGAGTTGATAAACTTATTTGATCGAGAACTAAGATTTACTCACCTTGTTTTGCAAGTGGACAACCCGTTACGAATAATATTTATCCAAATGGATCCTGATACCTGTGCAAAAAATACTTGCTGTAAATTGTATTGTTTATTCAACATTCGTTGATTGTAAATCAAGTTTGTCGACACAAAGTGAATATGATATGACTATTGTTGAGTATTCAATGCTGGTTATTTAATCTCGTTCATTTTAAGTTCATGAATGGCCTATACAACAAATATACCATTTGCCAATATGGTACTATCAATTGTGTGAAAGTGTTTTCATTAACCGCACAAAAATTATCCTTATAACTATGTATGATTGTTAATGTAAGTTTAGCTTAAATATTACTAAATAATAGAAATGGATTAATCCAAAAACAAACAAGTAAATGTGGCGAATGGGGTGGATGGTCGTCGAATGGTAAATTGAACCCTTATTGGCACTTGTTAGCCTACAAATTTCATGCATTAAAGAGGTTAATAACCCAATTTAATTTATCAGCACTTAGTTTTCTTCTTAATTTTATTGTTGAAAGTTATCGCGGTATTGTTGTTTAGGCGATTCGAGGCATTTACAATAAAACGTCCAAAGCCTAGATATATGCAGCTTTTTGACATTCTATTATTGATCAGTTCCCAGACAGTTAAAGATTTTCCCTATAAAGTCGTTCAATGAACCTAATGGCTGTTTTAGAATATAAATACGTACGCGTTGTTTTTATATGTGTAGATTGTATAAGTTGTACATGATCATTTGACTAAAGTGATAACTTCTTGAATAACTCGACACATAAAACTAATAGGTAAATTAAAAAACCCTCAATTGATGAAGATCACAAAGTTTGTGGTGTTATATGTTCTTACGTGAACTATCATTTGCATATAAAATGATATCCCCTTTATGAGGAATTTCACTCAACACCGTATCAACTTAAACTATCAAGTTGCTTCTATGGTTATCGTCTATCTGGTAGGGGTTCCAGTGCAATTTATATTAACAATACAACGTAATGTTATAAACATGTATTGCATGTATTTATCAACCTTAAAAAGCCGTTAGTATTTGCTATGTTTAAGGAAGACCAGACCTCTGGAAGCGAGAGAAAGTGCACTACCACTAGAATTTAATATGTCATGTCCAATATACACACGTATTTTCCAAATTATCGATGAAAAGCGTTACACTTGCATTATATATTTACCAATTTCAATTATCTACTAATTAATCAATATAATTAAAATGTGTTTCTTTGTCAGCTGTGTTATTGCGTCTGTTTAAACAGTATTACAATTCTTTCTTGAATCGATGACTATTTATTTAAAGTCCCTTTATATGAATACATTTCGAAGTACTACACGACTACTTCATCACATTTGAGAGAAAGGTATTAGACATTATATATTGACTCACATGTATTTATTATAATTCTGTAATAACAGGTAACTATGAATATTACGTACAGAGCAATTAAAATTAATATATAAACAAAAACATGACATTATAAAAACAAGTGATAACTCATTTAACTTATGTCTTGTGATAATGCTTATTCCTGTTAATTAAATGCATGTGTATTAATAAAACCGCTGGTTACTTTTGGAATAATGACACGCCTTTTAAGCAACATACTTTTGGAATAATGACACGCCTTTTAGGTAGGTCATTTTTTTCTTGTCAGAAAACGCAGGACGCAAATAACCCGGGTGCTTTTTGTCATACGAGCTAGGGAATCGGTTATTGATGCTGATCATGAAGATAGTTATACAATGTTGATAATAATTATAATGGGAGCGGATTTGGCCATGATGAAATGATGATTTTTAAAATCAGTGTGATGATCCATGATGCTGATGATGGTGGTGATGATGATAATGATAATATTGATGTAGAAGTTTCTGATGCGACTGTGGCATCTGCTGCTTTTGATGATGCTGCTTTTGCTGCTTTTGATGATGATGCTTATGATGCTGATGATGATGATGATTAATGTATTTCTTTTGACCATGCAGTCAAGTAAAACCCATGAAAGTGCAAGCACTTATTTCCAAAGGGGTCCTTTGGTTTTGCTGAAGAGACAGCAAGCAGAGGAGACTGAATTGGGATACAAGGAATCCGGGCGCGATACCCTAACTCTTTGCGAATAGATCCCTTGGTTTACGTGCTCAGTGTATAGCACCGATACACGCGAGAATAACCTGGGTTTCATACCAGTACATCGCTAGTTGGGTGGGAAACACTTGAAGCATTTCTAAAATGTCCAGTGCCCCGGCCGGGAATTGAGCCGGGGACCTCTGGAGTGGTAGACCAGAGTGTTACCACTCAACCACCGCACCACCCTTATGATGATGATGATGATGATGATGATGATGTTGTTGTTGATGATGATGATGATGATGATGATGATGATGATGATGATGATGATGATGATGATGATGATGATGATGATGATGATGATGTTGATGATGATGATGATCTGTAGATTTGCCACCTTTGATAAAACGAATCAAGAACGAGGTTGACGATATGAAAACTATAACAGAACTAGAACCAAATGTTCTTTAATCTGTCATTAAACGATTCACATATATAGTTCATTCGTTTCTTAATCTTGAATTGAGGTTTTCTTGGTGATTATAAAAGTAAAGTCCTTCATATGTGTATTTTCGTTTTTATTATAAATGACCACAATCAATTAGAAGGGAACTTGGATACCCCATGGTCGGATAAGTTTTAGCAATTAGAATAACATTTATAGCATCGATGTAATTGTTCTAACTGTGTGTGCTACAATACAAATTCTAGATGTGCTATAATAGACATTGAAAACGTCTTCATTATGATTAATAAATAATGTTGCGTTCCATATAGTATATAAGATACAAAGGGAATCCCGTCAGTCGTAATCAGATCACTCGTATTGAGCACTACAAGTGTATTCGTGTATGATTTCAAAACATAAAGAATACTGTATTGTACTAAAATTGAATTCGAGATATATCTTAACGTCAGAGGTGTTCATTGCTATAATTTTATTTTTAATTTTTAATAAAAGCAAAATCAATGATAAATTAATGCAATACAGTTCGAATAAAAGTGCATTCATTGACAACCCATTAACCCCATTTATTCTTAACTTTTGTTTTGGGAAATAACAACAAATCGAAAAATCAACAACTCATAGGTTAAAAGATTGATGATAGCCGTCCCCAACAAAAATAAAATACAATAAAAAGGAAATGAAGTTAATTGTCATTGTAGAGTGGATCGTCTGTGTGTAAACACCAGAAATATATCTATCAACATTTAAAGATCGTGTTAATCATGTTACATACAATTAATAACCGTATTTTTTAATCAATATCACTATTATGTTTTGATGTTATAGATCAACGTTTATTTACTGTAATCTATATAAGAAAAACTAGTTATCAACAGTCAGTGTAATAATTGTCACGACAGTGATCCATTGATTACTGTACTCATTGGTATGTTACCATATTGATACCGTAATAATTGCGTCTAACCTTAAAATGAGGACCCACTTATACACAAACCGGTCATAAGGTGGTCATTTGTTCATACAAGATTCTGATATATGAAATAATTTACACGCAAGGTTTGTCAGCAATAGATCGACTACAAGTCTCGCTGGAAAAAAAACTTGAATTAATTGTATTGTGTCTGATTTTCGAAACGTTTCAATAAAAAGAACGATAGTGTTTATGTATAACCTAATTTTGTTTATCAAAATGTTATTGTATTGATTAGTTTCAGACGATGAATACATAATAATATATAGACAGGCAGTAGTAACCACATTAAAACTGCAACTCGCACATTGGATTAAATTGGGATTATCAAATTTGTTTACTCGTTTTATATTGTTTTCATCTTTATCACAATGTTTATGGCATATGGTAACGCATTGTTTTATTAACATTAAGTAACACATATATATCTTAAAATTACACTACAAATGTAAATATTGTTAGTATTTATCTAAATTACTTATTCGATGACGGATATCTTATTCCTACAATACCAATATTTCGAAACAATATATCGAAAACTGAAACTTAGAAACAGTTTGCTTGTCACATTTGTGTCGAATCTACATGAGACTTGCTTTTATTCTAATATGTAATTGTATGATATATTTTCTGAGTTTGAAAATGGTTCTGGTCCGTCTTAAAGCATTGCTGTCACATGGCAAGAAAAATTGTCTTAATATGACTCTTTGCGAACACTCTAGGAGTCACATGTTTGACCAACTTTTATAAACCTTACCCAAGACATTTGTTCAAACGGGAACTAGGAATATTTCGAAATTAGTTCCGGTCCATTAAAACTAATGGTTGCAAGTGGGCGGCTCCCTTTTCTTATGTGGTTATATTTAAAGCATTTGGACATTCTAGAAGCCACGTTTTTGTCCAATTTTAATTAAACTTTCCTTAATATGTGGTTCTAATGCTTTCTCGGCCTACTTTAAAAATGAATCAAGAAAGTTTAAAGCATGAATGCCGATTAACAACTATGTCACAACATTAAATCTTATCATTTTAAATGAAACATTTTTGACTCTATCTTAATGTAACTTGGTCAACATATGTATCTTGACATTTTCTATTCGGAGTTCCAATCTGGGTCATCAGGGTCAAATCCTTGTTAACACGCTAGAGGCTACACTTATTATTCAATCTAGGTGAGACTTTGTAAAAAATGTTAATTTTGGCAATACCTTTGCTGTATTTGAATCAGGTGCACGCGCATAAAAATTAAGTCAAGAGGTCAAATCGGTCAAATCTTAGAAAAATCTGGTTACATCTCTAGAGGCCACTTTTATGAATCAATCTTAATTACATTTGGTTTGAATTTGTATAGTGACAACACTATGATCAAGATCGAATCTGTCTCTTTTGCGTTAAGAAACCAGGTGACCAGGTAAAACCCATTTAGAAAATATTACCACTTTATGGGCAACATTTATGACCCAATCTGATGAAACTTGGTCAGTATGTTCATCTTGAAAATATTAAGGCCAAGTTTGAATCTGAGCCATTTGTGTCTAAATTTTGGTCGACAGTTTAAATCTTAAGCACCTTTTACCACTATAAAGCCACATTTATTTCACGTTTTGTTGAAACGAAAACTGAATGGTATCTTGACAACAACAAAGCAATGTTTATATCTGGGACAATGGTGGTAAAAAAACTAGATCATTGTTCAAGTCGTCAGTACTTTGATGTCCGTTAACTATGGTGGGCGCTTAAGAAAAGAGTAAGTACATATTGCATGATTCCTTATTTTACTTTTATTTTTTTTTATTGGTAAGTAATACACTCTCGCATCGCCCTCCACCGTCTCATAAATAACTTTGTACATGTATTTTCGTGAACTGTCAGAACGACATTTACTAGTCAATGTTCATAGTTCATAAGTGACCAGCCAAAATGGTCTACTGAGACAAATGATTTTTGTTCAGGGGTTTGCCGAGAGGGTGACTAAAATGCTCCAAGTTAGCTTGCTTAGCTTTGTTGGAAGAGCTAAGAGAAGTTTATTAAACTTTTATTTTCAATTGACCCCATAAGCGATGTAAACTTTTAATGAAACCGAACATTTAAATTCCAGCAAATATAAT
Organism: Dreissena polymorpha; assembly: GCF_020536995.1. Classification (NCBI taxonomy): domain Eukaryota; kingdom Metazoa; phylum Mollusca; class Bivalvia; order Myida; family Dreissenidae; genus Dreissena; species Dreissena polymorpha. The sequence goes on from NC_068365.1 coordinate 37,969,613, forward strand.
TTATTTCTTCACATCAAGTAATCCAATGCTGTAAACTGTCTGGGTTTTTTCACACCCTCCAGCGTTTAAGTATCATCTTATTCATTACAGTTGATACTCGACATCCACATCACAGACCTCGGGCGTCAGAAAAACACAATTGCTCTTGGTTGCCAACAGCAGATTGTTTAGGCATGGTTTATTGATAATATCACAGGCTGTCGATCTGTAACATAGGTGCGACTACAAAATAGTCGTTATTTTACATGGTTTATTGTTGTTTCGTTTGGAAATATGCAATTGAATTGAAAGGTTATTTAGAGAAAAAATGTGGGATAGGTGCGTTTTTGACTATGCACTTGCATACAAACTCGAGCACTGTGAGAGCTTTAAGTTGTTTGTTTGGATGTTTTGGTTTTATTTAATTACATTAAATAACACTTCAGACAACTAATGATCTCATTGTATTTCAATTAATTGCTTTTTTTAATGGTTTAAAAAATATGTAGATGATTTTTACGTTGTTTTAGGCAAAAACTAGTTTTGCATCTACGAAAAATATTGTTCATATGGTGTCTAAAAATGGCCTCCCAAACAAACGTATATTGTCCATGATGTTTGGTAAGCAGTCAGTTTTATTTAAAGCGATATTTCTATAAAACAAGTAAGGGTTTTTGTGAAATATAATACCTTTATGGAATAAAGAGTGAATAAAAAAAAACATCCTCGTACATATCTACGATGTTGTTATATTTTCAGCCTTCAGATGCTGGTGGCGGTATTGTGTTTTTATTATTATTTTAAGAAACCTTGTTTAAGACCTTTCTTATACTTAGATTTTTATACATTCTCTGTACTTATAAAGTAAACGTGTATGTTCATCAATTGAGAGTTCTGCAGGTTATACTGAATTTTTACAGACCATTATCTGACAAGCTGCCTCTTACTCTTTTATGTATAGTGACTTGGCAATGTGTATAAATGTAATTATAAGATTGGTGGTTTCGCCAAATAAATAACCTATGGACAGATTGATTACAAAAAACCCGAAAGTTGTTCTCTCACCATTGAGAATTCCGATTACACGTAGAATTCATTTGCCGTTAAATTATACACAATTACTTTTTTCTAAACCTACAGTCAAATTAAGTTTACTTCGAACATCTTTCATTGGAGGTACAATGCGACTGGGTTCTAGTTCGCAGCGTAATTTAGCTCCGTGTAATCGGTATCCTACAATTAATAAGTGCAACTCCAGGAAGTGTTTATTTTGCAAGTTTTTAAATATGTCCTCTTTTATTCTTTCATCGTTTAATAACCGCAAATTTTCAGTTAATATTGAATCCGCTGTCTCATGCAATTCTATGCATGTGGTTTATGTTATTACTTGAACTGTACCCTGTTGTGGTGCGCAATACGTTGGGCAGACGGGTAGATCACTTAAAACACGTTTTAGGGAACATTTTTTTAAATTAAAAATAACAATAAATTTTATAACTTCATTTACCAGCACTTTAATAAAACGGGTCATAGCGTAACAAATATTTCAATTCAACCTGTGGAGCAACTTATTTTTAATAATAGTACTTCAAATCAGTGCCAATTAAAGGCAAGGTGCATGTCAGAATTTGAATGGATTAAACGTTTGCAATCAGCTTACCCACTTGGATTAAATGATAATATTCTAAATGTTGGAACAATTTCTAAAAATAAATCGATTAATTCATTTTCTCTGTTTAGTAAACGTCTAAGAAATAAACGTTCACATGACATTAGGAAAAATGGTAACTTAAGGCGTAAATTTAAACGTCTGCTTTCTTTAAATGATTGCTACACATTATTACACAATGGGGGTAAACATAAATTACTAAGTGCACTTTGCTCTCTTTCTGTTTCTTCGTTGGCGCATATTGATAAGGAATGTAAACTTATTTTACTTCAATCTGACCCTCTATATGAATGTGCTTGTATTATTGAATCTTTCACTGACTACTATCTTAAACCTTTTATTGAAAATGTACTTAAAAACTAGAAATCGTATCAAAATTGAGTTTTGTAACAAAGGTCTTGATTTAATTGACCTTCCTAAACTATTCAATGATAAAAATGTACGTCGGTTGATCCCCCCTTATTTCCGCTAAACTGAATCACCACTTATTTGCTACAAATATAGTAAACCTATAAGAAGTATCGTTTTTAATTATAACTCTATTTCCACAGATATAAATGAAATAAGAAATTGTCCTACATTATGTGACTGTACTAGTTCTAAATATATATATGGTCCAGTTGGACATGTTATTACTGGGGACCTTAATTTCATTCAAAATAAAAACCTTAGAAATTAACTATGCAGAGGCCCTAAGTACAGACTGCCTATTCCTGTTGATTTTGATGACTGCATTAAGAATATCGTAACATCCTTACATGATTATTGCACTAAATGTTGCAGGAAGGAAAATGCTGAAATTACTGCACTCAATGATTGAAAAACAAAAATATTTAGTATGGCCATGAATAAAATATGTTTTTATGATACTCATCCTTTGGCCCTAGCACATTCACCTAAATTTAATAAACAAATTCTCTGTAAATTGCTTGAAGACTTAAAATCTAAATTCGTCTTAGTTCCTGCTGATAAGGCTGCTAATAATGTCATAATAATATGACGATTGTTTTATGTTCAAACTATTTCACAAGAACTTTCACAAACTACATCATATTATGAGTACAATAAGCAACGTAATGAAATTCTTACCGACCATATTGCCCAATGCATAAAATTTAATGTAATAGTCAATATTACTTACAAGAAATTGCCATCACTTTACTGGATACCTAAATTGCATAAGACGCCATATAAAAGTCGTTTTATCGCTAATTCTGTGTCTTGTACAACCAAACAATTATCAGTGTATCTTACATCTGAATTGAGTGCTATTAGATATCATATAGCTAAATTTTGTAATAAAGTTTATGAAAAAAGTAATATTAACCTATTTTGGTCAATAAAAAACACCTTAGAAGTTATTGATAAAATTGAAAATAAAAAATATAAGGTGTGACAGGTGAGTACTTATGATTTTTCTACACTATATACAACGCTTCATCACGCTTTAATAAAATTCAAACTTGTTTCTTTGATTGAAAAAACTTTTGCTAGAGAGAAGTGTTTGTATTTATCTTTAAACACTAAAACAGCTTTTTTACTAATCAGATATTAGATAATTACATCATTTGGACTGGTCTTGACTTTTGTGCAGCACTTACTTTTCTTCTGGATAACTTGTTTGTTGAATTTAATGGTAAAATATTTAAACAAATTATTGGCGTTCCTATGGGTACTAATTGTGCGCCACTTATAGCTGACCTTTTTTTATATTGTTATGAAAGCGAATTTATGTTAGAATTATCTAAAACTAAGCTAGTAGATTTGATTAGTTGTTTTAACCTTACTAGTAGGTACATTGATGACATACTTACTTTAGATAATCCATTATTTGAACAATATATTCACAAAATCTACCCAAAAGAACTAGTCTTAAATAGATCGTGTATATCCAATACAGACGCTGCGTATTTAGACTTACATTTAACTATTAATAATAATTTAATCAAAACTAGTTTATACGACAACGGGGCGATTTTAACTTTGAAATTGTTAATTTTCCGTTCCTAGATGGCAACATCCCTAAAGGACCTTCCTATGGTATTTACATTTCGCAGTTGGTACGTTATGCCAGAGCATGTTCGTGTATTAAAGATTTTAATGATCGTAATCTAATATAAATAAAAAAAATGCTAAAACAAGGCTTTTTGTATCATAACCTAAGAAGTAAATTTGCTAGATTTTACTCAAAGTATGGTGATTTAATTTCAAAATATAATGTTTCTTTAAAATGGCATTTAAATAATGGAATCTCCCATCCATCATTTTACGGAGATGTTATGAAGCGTGTCCGCAAATTAAAATATTTTAAACCAAATGTTCATATTAAACTTTTCAATTTAATTAACTTGTTTTCATCAAAAGGATACGATGCTTATGTACTTAAAAACACGTGTTTGATGGTTTTAGATTCACTATATTTTTCTTCTCTTAAAATTTGGAACCATTAGTGATATTATAGGCATTTTTCACTGTTGAACAAAATTGTGTCTGTGTGTCGTATGAACAAATCTGCATGAAAACTACATTTGGACTCAAATCGTACATCAAATCATTTCTGTCGACAGTTGTCAAAACACCTATATACTGTTTGATTCCAATAATGTCGCTTTAATGGAATTACTATTTTTATATGTTTGATTCTTAATATTTAATCAACTAAACTTGTTTTATTAGGGCATGTTTCACTGTTGAACAAAAGTGTGTCTTTGTGTCGTATTAACAAATCTGCATGAAAACTACTTTTGGACTCAAATCGTCCATTACATCATTTCTGTCGTCAGTTGTCAAAACACTTATATACTGTTTGATTCCAAAAATGTCGCTTTAATGGAATTACTATTTTTATATATTTGATTCTTAATATTTAATCAATTAAACTTGTTTTATTAGTAGTACAATTTTGCAGTAGCCACCCCCCCCCATTAATAGTTTTATTATTATATACAGTACCGCCCCTGGATTTTTTTCACGTCATTGTATCTTCGCCTGTCAATTACGTCATAACTCTTTCTCTGTTCCTGGGTACATGTAAGCTACATGCATAGGTCATTGGGTTTATAACTTTCAATTTTATTTATATTTTCTCTCTGATAGGCGTTTCTTTTTTTATTATATTATTATTAATTTAATTTTTAGCAGTCACATAAAAAACCAAGCAATGTAATATGGAATTTTTACACCCATTATTGCTGCTTCTTCCTGTATTGCGCGATGATTATCTGAACTATTAACTCAATGACGCTATATTTTTAAATCTTTTTCTATAAAGAAGGAATGTAGTTGACACCTGTTTGTAGTTTCATTTTATCGTTCGTCAAAAAGTTGTAACTCTGTTGCTCTGGTATCTTTAATACCATTGAGTAATTAAATTGTAATTAAATTGAATGCGTTTTAATTCCCTTTTATTATTGTTTGATTTGAGTTACAATGCTATGACGTTAAATTTTATTTACACTTAAATGTATTATGAATATTGTTGGGCCAAGTATGAGGTTGAGCGCTCTATATCCGGTTTAAACCCCCAATGCTTTGCATTGACCGTTCCAAGGCGGTGACCCCAGTTTTATTCATATTTTGTGTTTATGTTGGTTTGTATTGTGCTGTTTTGTACTGTTTGGGCAATCGGTCACTTGCCTTAAATAAAGGACCAACTAATTGTTTTTAACGAAAATTCAATACTGCTCCAGCAGCTGGAGTTTCACTTCTTTATATTTATAATGTATATTTTTTGGATATGACATGTTTCAATCTGTAACTGAAAATAGTTTAAACGCAGTTATTTTCTTAATTGCATGTAAACAAAACTATGCGAATACTAAGCAGCTGGAAAGAAAATAGAGCAAAACAACATACCAGTATTGGACACCTAAAGGTGTTTATTGAATATAGTTTGAATAGTTGCCTGACAGGCAGTAGAAATGGAACTGGAGCAATACAATATTGACTTCCCTCCTACCTTAATAGGTTTAATGACATTGGTTTGAATAGTTACAAAGTAAGCATGAGAAAAGAAACATGAGCAAGACAAAAGACCTGTTCTGACCTCCCTCCGTTCTAAGTGTGTTTGATCACAGGTTGGAATGATCGCCTAATTAGCGACAAGAATTGAGTTTCAGCAAGGCCCTGGATCTTTATTGACCTCTCTATTGCCTGGGTTAAAGGGACTTTGGTTTGGATAGATTCCAAGTCAAGACTTTCAAGAGGAATCTTTTCAGGTAAGTTGAACTTACTATAAACAAAGCCCAAGTCGCACGCAGTCAGAATAAAGGTTTTAAGACTTGTCTTATATCCGTTGTTGGTTGTATTTCATGTGCAAGACACATGCATTACTTGTGACAAATTAATTTAAATCAAATGATGGACGTTACAAGCAATAATTGGGCATGTATGTTCGGTCTTTACAACATTGCATAAGAATGTATTACTATTTGTAATATAGCTGTTTTAGGTCAAACAGACTATTGGTGTTGTATTACACATTATTCAAGGAAAGGAAAATACTTGCTAGTGTGAAAGTCAGCATCACGATTAGTGATAAGAATACAAAGTATTGGTCACAACGTACTACATGTAAGATTTCACATTTGGCAAACATATGCACTTTGAGTTGTTTCCCTTAGACCGGTTAAATATTTTGATTTTATTATTCACAACATTTTACTTCATTAGTTCGACGTTCTTCGTTGATTATAAACCATTGCTTTATAACACTGCATAACGTAGAAAAAGGGGATTTCAAAATACGTAAGCATATTCATTGCGTTTAAAAGCAAAAAAAAAAATAGTATTGTTTATGTGCTTCATTTTATAAATAATATTTAGTTCACATAAATAATATGTGTGGTGAAGGAACTAAGTAACTTCAATAAAACATGATGATATAAAATACCGGATCAATACAAGGCGTGTTAAGTAGAATATATTTACGATCCATACATAAAGTTAGTCACATAAAAAAAACAGGGAGTAAACTTGAAAAACAGTAAAAGAGAGTAGTTAATGGACATTTTTAACTAAACAGTGTATACAGAGTAATGATCCATTTATTACATCAAACATATTAAATGAACCAGCTATGATTGTTGTTAGTTTATAATATAAACGTGTGCAAAGAAGTCTGCTACACTGATAAGATGCTAGTTTGCATCGTTTTAGTAAAACAATACCGTTTATCTGAAGCGATGATAGACAGAGAAAGATAAATTGTTTGTGATGAGATACCTCCATGATATCACTGTTTGTTTAAGGACATGTTCTTCATAAATCTTCACATACAACAAGGGACCATGGACGTTAACAGTCTGGTATGTAAATAAAATTACATGTTCACAGCTTATAAAATGTTTAATTTTAATAAAGTTTCGGTATAACTGGTTATTAAAAATGGTATATCTATCTATTTAGTGTAATTTATTCGGAAGTAAATTGTAATTATCAACATTTCGGAAATTCAATTTTGGACATGGTAAATATTTAAACTTTTGGAATTATTAAATTTTCAACCGAAAAATTTAATGAATTTACAAATTATTGGGGAAACTATCATCATGATCATCATGACCATCATGATCATCATGATCATCATGATCATCATGATCATCATCATCATCATCATCATCATCATCATCATCATCATCATCATCATCATCATCATCATCATCATCATCATCATCATCATCATCATCATCATCATCATCATCATCATCATCATCATCATCATCATCAGCATCATCACCAGCATCATCACCAGCATCATCATCAGCATCATAATCAGCATCATCATCATCAGCATCAGCATCATCATCATCAGCAACAGCAGCAGCAGCATCATCATCATCATCATCATCGTCGTCGTCATCATCATCATCATCATCATCATCATCATCATCATCATCATCATCATCATCATCATCATCATAATCCTTATCATCATCATCATCATCATCATCATCATCATCATCATCATCATCATCATCATCATCATCATCATCATCATTATCATCATCATCATCATTATCATAATCATTCCATCATCATCATCATCACCCTCATCTTCATAAGCAGCAGCAGCAGCACCATCACCATCATCACCATCACCATCATCATCATCATCATTTGTATCATCATCGTCATCATCGTCATCATCATTATTATAATTTATTTTATTATTATTATTATTATCATCATCATCATATTCATCATCATAATCATCATCACTATCATCATTTATAAAACCCGTAATGTGATAAGTTTTCATTTAAATCCTGTAGTAGCAACTTTTCTAGGTCAGCTATTGTTACACACAAATCTTAAATCAGAGCACCATATAGGCGCAGACGATAAAAAATGGATAATTCGGAGAACTATGACTATACCATTAACTGTCGAGCTAGTAAAGTATTTTATCAACATACATCTGTATAAACTGGCTCTTTATTGTTTACTGGTGGCATACGCATCACAATCCATGGAAAGGGCGAAAAATCACATCATAAGGAGGACTTTATAATAAGTGTGTTACTTAGCTTATCAATACAATCCTATATTGTAGTTATTTGCGTCTCTGTCAGATAAACATTTTAACAGTCTGACCTAATATACGTTCAAGATAAAGGTGGTTGATAACCCCAAACTGCCTGTTGACGTCCTAACATTTAACCGTAATATACATGTCAGGTAATTGTTGAACATTCGATCGCCCATGTGATGATGTGACGTATATGATAGCCGGTTTTATCATTTAAAAATAGCATTTGAAACTTGGAGTGATAAGATTAATTGTACATTGCCAAACCACTTGAGGAACAGATAAACGTTAAAACTTGCAAAATAGTTGCCCTGTCAAGTGTGTAGTATATGCCATGAATTTTCAACCGTTAAGTTTACTTGCACTTTTACCACAAGCATAATGTGGGTCTTCAACTAGTTGAAGAATTATAACCAGTCGATTCAATTTAAAGAACCTGCGCGTTAGGATTTTGTAAATTGATTTTAGACGAGGTTTCGAAAAATCGAAATTTGCATAAACGAAAAACTGTTTCTTTGATAGGGATATATTACAATTTATTTATAGTAGTTGGAATACGCACATATATAGAAAACAATTTGTTAATCATAACTTTAAGCGTGTAAAATTATTAAAATGTGTTGTAACTATACGTGATTACTTTTTAAAAGATGTGTCTTGACAGACTATGATGTTATAAATCGTGTACTCTATCCGTTCTTTAAACAGAACAATCAAACGGTCAATCAATAGTATATGTTTGTGATTTCTTAATTTCGTAAATTCGTTAATACTCCTAATAATTTATACAAAAACAAAACTGACAGTAGTAAATAGAGATGAATACGTCTATTTGTGTATGTGCAATTAATTTTTTTTAATTAGTGGTAAAACAACTCAAAATAGTTTTAGTATACTTTCTTGTATTTCTTACATGTTGTTCTTGGTTTATCTTCAAAATTCAAAAGTATTGCCTCTTATTCTTGTATAGATGTGTGTATGATGCCTAAAAATTTAAAATTTAAAATTTAAAATTTATTTTGTAAAAACAAAACAGATGATTGAATAAGAACCTTTATTATAAGAGTTGACAAATCTGTCCGGCCTGTGTTACATTAAATTTATCCCCATATATGTGGTTTACTACAATTGCACAATATTTCCATAACATTGTGTGCTCTAATTGTAATTGTTGGTTTGTCTTATATAAAATACTTACATTTTTAGAGTAAATGATATGAACAACAACTAGTTATTTTTTCATGCAAACTTTGTTTTAAGTTTATATCTCTCAAGCATGCTTTCTGTGCTATTATAGCTTTGATTGTGTAAGTGTACAAAACCTATTTGAAAAACTCCTGAACTAGATTGTTTTCAGACAATTCAAATGACACGAGTTTACACGTATAGCTATATGTCAATTGCACTTTCCCAGTCTGTCTAGAGGCCTTCTCTCACACTTTTTCCACAAACACCATGCTTATAAAACCATGCTTATTGATAGAGTATTTAACTCTTAGCAAAATTAATTTTCTGAAGCCACATTTGTCCTCTATAAAGTTTTCTCAAGTTATGACCATGGAGAGAAAACTTACCTAACCATTAGGACCACATGATTATTGAAGACATGCGGGGAGCAACAACTCAAACATTAGTTTTCCCTTAAACCACTTAGCCTTAGGCTTTCGATGCAATCGTGCTTAAATAAAAAGGTTTAAACTAAATTGAAACCACTTTATCGATAGATTAAATATTTGGAATTTCACATGGCATTGTGGTCCTCTACAGCATTTGTTCGAATCATGCCCGTATGGTCGAAACTGACCAGAGTTTAAACTTACCATGCCCTTGAAGTCTTATGATCTTGCACAACATTGTTGTATTTGGTTTACATAATTATATATATTGACAAGTTCTAGTCTTGAATAAAAACGAACTATTATTCAATTACTTCATTATGATATAATACTCATGTTTTCTTTGCATTTTGAAGAGTAATTTGTGCTGTGTTGTGTTGTATTTTCAGAAATCTAAGATGCAATTTGCAGCATCAAAAACATTTGCAAATATAATTGTTTACTATGTTACATTGTTTATTTTTAACCTTTTAACAAACACTTAATGGATTTTTAGTGCAGCATTGTAAAAACTAAACCTTATTTCATTATTGCATTAATTTGCATTAGTTTCATTAATATGAACTTTGTTATATTTATTAAAAAGCTAGACCAATTTGTTTTAAACTCTCTCTTCATCTGTTCATTATCTTAATTAAGGTTACATTGTTGAATTGTCATTGTCAATCCATGGGGACATACATTGACAACATTAATATTTCAGGTGTTTTAAAATACGAGTTTGACATTTTATAATCTGTGCAATCTTGTTCAAGTTACATTGTGCTGTTTGCTTATTGATACCAGAGCAGTATCCATTAATTCTCATTTTCAAGCTAGGGCGTGAACAACTCGAAATTGATGCATTGAATAGTAATCAATCTTTGTTATTGGCCTTTAATTAATACCAAATCATAAACAGTGTTATTCAGAAATTAATTTGATTGATGCACAGCTTTATGAGTAATTGTAAGCTTTATATTGAGACCAGTTATGAAGCAGATGTAAAACAGGATTAATTGTCCAAAGATAAGCGGTCGGTATAGTGAAGGTGGGCAAACTACCTCTATTTCTTTCGAAGATGCAAATTTGGCACGAAATCACCAATAAAGGTCACATTAAAATGAAACAAATGAGACAACTCAATCTGTGTGACTGTTGATTTTAAATGGGGATAATAGCTAATTTAAATGGCTTATACACGTTTCGTCATAATATACTTACCAGTGTTTTGTGTTTTGCTTTCTCTTCTCTTACACAAAGATTCATATTTATTGTGTAAGTCAATGTATCAAAATAGCAGTTAATTTAGTTTAATAGAAAGATATTCAACAAAGATATGTGGTTATGTGATTTGGCCTTAAACAGCCACTATCACGTATTCATCCTGTTACTGCTTTGTTACAATTGAGAATGTGAAAATTTTAATCAATTCTTCTACATCTTTAAAAATTAAGAACGTGATGTTGATTAGTATATTTTTTGTTTTCATTCGATTTGCTTTGGAATGTTACAGCCCGAATAGATTGACACTTACATGACCATTGAGTTTTAAAACTCGAATTAAATTGACACGTATTATATTGTGTTCGCTTTTAGTGCAGTTTGATCTGAAATGTGATGTTATTAGGTGAATTTAATTTTGATTCACACTTAAGTGTGTTTTTTTTTTAATTTGGAAAAACATGTTTAGTTTTGGATTATTTAGACCAGTTAAAAACCCTAACTCTATTCTTTGTGTAAGTGGTTCCAAGGCCTTTTTCAAGGATTTATGTATTGGTATCTGTGTTTGTCCTTTGATATGTTATTTGTTTAAATGTATGGTCATAGGTCATTTCGATCAAGTAATGGATACTTATGCGATTTTATAAATGGTAAGCCTGTTGATGCAGCTTGGGTTTTACTTTGTTAAATTTTAGTGTAAATGACGAATATCTTACTACTTTAACCACGTTTTAATTATTGTATACCAAAACTTAAATTTGAAAAATGATCCCACCTAACAGCGAACAGGTAATACGCGTTGTAAAACAAAACATCAACAGGCCCAAGTGCAAAATTTGGGAGAAATGCACCTAATTGAAAACATTATATCATATTAGTAAAGAGCAATATTACAGCTGTTTACTAAGACATATTATATATTTGCCATTAGAACCTTACTTATGAGATCTTAAAAATGACATATGGTGTGTCTAAATTTTAATATCTTTTTTAAGATTCAAAATAAAGTAGTTTTCTGTGTTGTTTTTTAAGTGTCATATCATAATTTTACTTAAGCATACAAAGTAACCCAAATGAAAATCGTTTATATATGACTCAATTCTTTTTTACACAATATTTCATACAAGACAAATTTTACCATGCCCGATAACCACTATAAAGATATCGCAGACATTTTACAGGTTGCAAATCATCTTTAAATCTAAAAGGATGCAAGGTTGAAGAGTAAGTTTGAAGAACATGGCAGAGTTATTTTATAATCTAGTAAGCAGTTTCGGGGTATGTGTGCCCTCAAAAAATAACATAATTATAGAACGTTGAAAAAGTTCTTAAGCCGTGATAACGCACATTAATATCTTTGTGTTTATATTTTGCATTTAAGAATTTTAATGAAATACTATTCGTACAGTCATAAACTCGCATCATATAGAATGGATGTAGAAATGAGTGACATGCACACACAACATGTCTCAACTTCATTAATATTTAATGGTGTATCTAAGTCAATTTAATTTTCACCTTAACTGATTTTTTACAGGGGTATCGTTGTGATATAGCCACGCTTGTCCATATTGCACAGCTTAGCCAGGCTTCAACGTTCTTAATCCTTGTGCAATATTAAAACACAGTCAATAAATTAATGTCAATAGGACCGACAATATAACTTAAGTCATTCGAATTTCGAGACACACGTTTCTTCATATAATGTGTTTACTGCAACAGGTTCGAATCTTCTGCGGAAGAGTATTCTGCTTTAACTCATACACTCTGCACTACTTAAGGAATATAAATAAACATTAACCACATATATGTTTAATGTGTTCATTATTAAAAATTGTAAAACAGCTAAACATACAACGAACAAATATGATACACGTAACATAATGTATATAAGATCAGTATATGTTTACATAGCTTAGATAAATATATATATATATATATATATATATATATATATATATATATATATATATATATATATATATATATATGCATCACATTTGCTTAACAGTCTCATTTTTAAATATAATAAAAACAATCAAAATTCATAGTTGGTTGTATAATTCAGAGAATCTTTTTTTCTATAAAATGTAAATGTAATATAAGAATGTGATCTTTTTTTCAGCTACAGATTGAGGAAAAAGAGCAGTATGATAATGCATTGGAAACTAAGCTGTCTCAGAGGTGTGTATTTATTAAATCAATGAATCACACTTTCCTTACAGTTTGTACAAAATCTGCTGTTAGTTCAGTGATTTCCGCAGATATTTATCATATGCAAATAACTATCAATATATCGCACACATTTTACTGTTTTGTGAAAACACATTGTTTAATTTCATCAACTGATGTTAGACTATAAAAAGAAATATTTTCTGTACAATTACACTATCATGTTATACTGTTTTCAGTGTATGAAAATGAACTTTAAATTTCAAAAGTTCAGCATTAAATCATTGCTTCAACACACAACTTATTGCATCATTATAATGTACACAAAAGACACTCCCCAATTTAACCATTGCCCCGCATAAACATCACACATTTACCTGCAGTATTTAAGTTAATACTTTTTGTATATTTGTATTCCTTAATCAAAAAATAATATAATTACACACATTTGGTAATAGCAGTCAACTTAACAATAGAAGAAAAAGCAATGTCACAATCATATATTTTTAAACACGAGACAGAAAATAAATATAATCAAATAAGGTTCGACAAATAGATCAAGGCACAAACGTGCATACATAGTACAATTATAATCATTTAAATTCAAACGCTGTGCCAATGTGTTCTAAAAGATCCTATTTGATCTTTATTGAAAGTAATTATGTCTTCATTTTACGCATTTTTGGAAGATATATGGAAAACAAGTATTTAAGTAAATACTTTTAGAGGTGGTTGTGTTAGCCCTTCGAGCATTATTGTTTTATGTCTGATGAATAAATATGAAATGAGTGCCAGGATTATTGGTTAATTGATATGACAGTCGAGGGTTTTTAAAATAATAGTTTAAAAAAAAATATGTGCTAAATTTACGCCGATTGCCATTGAATTCCTATGGTACAGTTTATTGGACGCCAGACACAGATTTGTATAAGTGTACTTCGATTTTTTGAAATACATATGCATACATTTTTTTCCGATGAGGCTTACATAGTTATTTTAATTCCAGATTTTATAAAATATGCAATTGAAAGTTCAAATAAAACGTGAATTCAGAAAAAAATGCTAATTTGGGAATTGTAGACCTCTGCATTTTAACAGATTAATTTATATAGACATATATATGATGTTAATTTTAACTGAAAACGATGGTGCTAGTTGATAGTTAATGTTTGGTTTTAATTCTTAATTGCCCAATAGATATTATACATTATGCCATTTGAGGTATTCAGAATACAGTTGTACATGGTATGTATCTCGTACATTGATAAATGCATTTAAATAATTTTTTAAGATACGATGACTTCAATATTCTCGCATTATCAAAGATCTCCATTTTACTTAAGATACAAAGGTAAAATGAAGAAACTAGAAGCATGTTCGGAAAATATTATTTGTGAATGGCAGGTTGATCAGGTTAGGAAGAATCAGCTGGTACAAGCATTGAAAAGAAGCAATTCAAGGTGTAAATTTCTTAATTATCAAACTGTTTCTGACACTGCTTCATGTAAGATTGTGCCAACACGCAGAGAACAATTCATTGATGAATACACTACAACCATGTTTTCTCCATCTGTAATGGACATTAGTGTCAAGTGTGAGTCTATGAAACAGGAGTTCTTCTCCTTAAAGCCGGAACAAATACGGCAGCTGAAACGCCTTACCATTGGCCAGTCTGACAGTGCAGGAAGGAAGTAGGCGAGACAATACCGACTCACGGCCTCAAATTTCCATAAAGTGTTCAGGATGAAAGCGACTACAAACTCCAAAGTGACCCTGGAAACCCTGCTGTGCAAGACTGTAAGGCAGACACAATTTTGGAAGTTCAGTGTAAAACTGGACCTGGTCATTGGATTGAAGCATATTTGAAGATGAGAACACTCTCTTCTTCATTTCTCTTTTTTTTCTGTTTGATTTCAGTCAAATTCTTACACAAATCACCATCAAAAGAGTCAATCTGAACTGTCTTATCACATTTGCATTTAAGTCTGGACATAGGTCTCTGTTATATGACGTGCCTAAAAAATGTGTTCATCGTGGCAGTATGGCTGGTCTTCGGTTTGGACGCTGGTTGATGTTGAAGCTAACCGAGGCTGAATAGGACACTCGCTTTTGCGTATGCATGGTCTTCATACTTGGGTACCTGAAACAGAAAAAATGCATATTTATCTCATTGCTTCATTTAAATATGTTTACAATTAACCATATATACATAATTCATTTATGCGAAGCTCCTCACCAGAACACATAGAAAATCAAACCATATCCAATCTCACAAAGCAAATAAACAGTTATAGTCTACAGCTTCTTTTAAAGTTAGTTTTTCAAAAGATTAATACATACGGAGCATTTCAAAAGCTTTCATCTATTCCTGTGACGGACAGGGTGCTGTGGGACAGGTTTTTTGTGGGACATGTACATAACTTCTACAATACCATTCATTTAACAACAAACAACTAACCGATGCATCATTTGTTGCTAGCCCCTAAACAACAATGTCATAGTCGCTCTGGCTTTGTGTTGCTGGTAACCCAACATCTACATCCATATGCAGAACGTCAATATCTGGCTCACGTAAGATCAGTTTTTATGAGCACAATACTCGTTTGAAGCTTTCTTCCGGTTTACTGCATTCTGCACCGCATCACTATATGACTTTGACTTCTGACTGGTTGTTTTAGCTCGTTCTACCGCAGGGGTCAATAATATAGTCATTAGCAAATTAACTGTTGGCACATAGTCAACGTCCAAAGGAGTATAGAACACCCTTCATTAAATGTGCACTACAAATACGAGTATATTATGTGACAATAAATGTGTGTGTTCCATGGCACTGTCGTCCGGATGCTTTAATCAAGGTTTCTTGCGATGTTCAGGATTTTTAAGAATACAATGAAATGGCAGCTTCGATTTATATAGTCTGTTTACACAACCAACGACACAGCAATAGTCCCTTCCACCCATGTAAACACCTTAAACAAATTAGTGCATGTTTTGTTAACACTGTTTTTAATGAAGACAAGCTTCATCAGTGTAAGAGTAACGGCGTTGTTTACCATTACCTTTTTTGGATGGATGAATTCCAAATGAATCCAACTAACGGTTTTTATTTGGATCAATATCCAATGACGCAATTATGTTGCAAGCGTCTATTAAACCTGACATTAAGCTGATTCATACTCAATAAATATCACCTGTCTGCGAAAGAAATGTATAAAAAATCTAGCTCCCAGTTTTGCAAATCTCGCGATATGGGAGTGATCTCGCGATTCAAAATTTAACTCGGCGCATGCGCACATGAAGCTTAAAATGGACCATTAAGTTAGAGAGGTATTTGCCGTCGCTGAATTTGCTCTACATTAAAACCATAAAGCTTGTAACAAGATGGTGTTTAAGTCATTATTTCTGACACATCTTTGAGTTGTCGTTTTTCTTAATTTTGAGACGAGTTTTTTTAATTATACTGAAGTTTGTGTTCACAAATGTCTCTTTGAGTTTGACTCAAACTAGAGTTTCAGTTAGAATAGGCGACTCAGTATATGGATAAGATTTTAGATTTAAGCTTACAGTGTCAATGTTAAGCTGAGTTTAAACTCAGACGTCAACTGAGGTAACTAATTGAACATATTCTTGGTACAAAACCTAAAATTAAAAGCTCCGAATCTTCAGTTAATCCAAAAGCTAGAAGACTCACAGCGAGTTTTGGAAGAACGCGACTCCTCGATCGCCAAAATGAAAGCTAAGCTGCAGACAATATCCAACAGCAAACAGCAGGAACTGGAAGAGGTCCGAAGAGAACTCAAGTTATCCCAAGAACAGACAAAGGCAAAGGCTGAGATGGAGCAAATTCAGGCCACAATTAAGGAGTTACAGAGCAAAGAGCAGAATAATAAGTCGTCGTTTGACGAGACAAAGGCGATAGAAAATGCCATTAGCAGGCTGGAGGCCGAGATTGAGAAGCTCCAAAGGTATTATGTATATTGTTTAGTTTGTTTTCTTTTTTTTTCATTCAAAAAACAAAAACAATTGATAATTTAAAAACAAACACTGAATGCTGTGCAGGGTTATTTGTTATTAAAACAATGTCGATAAATGTGATGGTACAAGAGATATAAAACTGGAATGCAAATTGAAATGTAATATGTAATACAGTTATACTATTTTGAAATTAATGTGTGTATTTACATAGAAACAGTTGACGTTAGATGTTGAAAATAACTTCAAAGTAAAATACAAATTTTGAATTGTGAATAACAAAGTCTGACAAAAATGTGTAATGCTTGATTACACCCAAACTTGTCAAACTTACATGATGCGTCCTAATTTGTGATCAATTTAAGAATTCACATCCTAAAATCACATTTATGATTTGCTCTTCATTTTTCTGTAACTGCTAATTGGTGTTTCAAGTGTTTAAATATACAATTTAATTTACTGTTTTCAACAAACTCCTTTTCTTTTTTCTGTATCGCTCAATTACTTATTTATAATTTGAAAAGTGATCCTGTTACTTTTCAATGTGGTTTCACAACATGTTCTATAACAATCATTGTATAATACTCAATAAAGTAGAAATAATAATATTATGCAATTTTATTTAGGTATAGTTCTATTCATAGTCATATTATTGGTCAAAGAGGGTCTTTTTGATGACCATATTTCCACTAGTTAATGATTTGTTGATTACGAGGCAATAGTCAGGGCAAAAGATAAATTCATTTTTAGTGAATTTCCATGTCCAACACCATCATCATATCATCGCCATGACTTTCACATTCATCCTATTTAGCATAGTCGTTAAACTTCTTTATCATAATAATCGTCAAAATGATAATGAACATCATCCTCAACTTTAAAGTGTGTATCATTATCGTTAGCATGTCATCACTAGCACCATCACTGCTATCATCATCATGTTCATGGCACCAATGCCATACTAATCATGGTTCATCAAAAACATCATCATCATCATTATTATCATTGTTATTTTCGTCATCGCCATAATCATTGGTATCGGCAACAAGATAGTAATATCCGTAAGTGCGGATTTAAAAGCAAATGGTGATAATTTCAATCTTTATATAAGTCAAAACTATACAAAGAAAAGATTCTGTCGGATGTTGATTACAATGACATTTTGAATGTTGTTTTTATTGATCATACCGATAGCAACTATAAACATATGTGTAAGCATCGTTAGCAGTAGATGTTCATAGAGATTAATAATACCAATAATATAGAGATCAATAATAATCTTTACTCAATTTGCTGCATAACTTATTTTTTTAGCTCGTTTAGTCTTATTGACATGATCAATAGTTTGTTTGGCATTGGTCAACAAAATGCAAGCTTTGACAAACCAGGAATCTGCAATGCGCAGTTTGAAAGTTAGCATGATGCGTTTTGGAAGGACCGTTCATAGTCAATATAGTTGAAATTTCCGTAATGGTCTTTTTTAACTGACCTGAGCACAACGTGCTCATGGTGCGCTTTTTTTGTCCGTCGTCATGATTTGCCTTGAACAAACTGTACGGGCCACATTAATTGCCGATCTTTTTGGAACTTGGTCAGAAAATGCCCCAAACATATCGTGGCCGAGTTCGAAACTGGTTAACGTGAGGTCAAAGTAAAGAAAACGCTTTTTTAAGACTCTAGAAGTAACATTTATATTTCCGTCTTCATAAAACTTGTGAAGACAGTATGTTAAAAGGATACCTCAGATGAGTTTAAATATGGTTCAAGTTAGTTAAAAAACACGGCCCCTTTTAAACTTTGTCCGAATCCGGTCTGCTTTAAAACAAAACAAGGTTGCCTTAGTGAAACCTTGTAACACTAGTGAAGTTGTATTTTAGTTCAATCGTAATGTACGTTGGTCAGAGCTATTATCAAAATAAATATCGGCCGTGCTGAGACTGCATTATGTAATATACAAAAAAACTAGGTATTTCGGACACATTAAAGAAAAAGCTTGTTTACATCAAGATGTCAAATTTGAATTTAAATCTTCATGAACTTGAAGAGAACATTTGTTCGAGCGGCACCTCAGCCTAGTTCGAAAATACAATCATAATATTTATATTTAATACCCTATTTATGTATTTTAACTTAATATTCTCAGAATATTTTAGTTTGTTTGGGTTTCAGTTTTGGGTTTCAGTTAAGTGGCTTAAGACCCATTGCCTTCTTTTTAATTTTAATTACTGAAAACTTGTATAGGCTTCATCAACAACATCAGGTCCAGCCTTCCCAGTCGCTATCTGGTATACGTTTGCCCTTACACTGGAAGAAAATGCAGGTATTTATGATAATCAATTAGCCACACGTATTCCTGCTATTGTAAACGTAAAGCCATACACTCGATATAATTCTGTCAGCTGTCGAGTCGAGTCAAACATAAATAACCTGAGCTTTAAGGCCAAATTGTTTTTCAAACTGGTATATAATCCACAGGACAATACCTTCATGATGATAACAAAACATAAGTTGTCATTTTTTCTCTTTCCTAGATACATTACGTGCTGAAGGTTACCCTGGATGTGATGGACTCGAAAGAAAGACAGGAGTACAGTGAAGTTCAGAAGCACTTTCTGAGAACCTTGCCTCATGTGACGGTCGTTTCCATCACCCGTTTCCAAAACGCACTACACTGGGAATACTATCAATTGTAAGACCTAAATGTTATAGCCCCACATAGATGGTATTTATGTGAATCATTATGTAAGTCCTGTGTTGGTGTTTTAACCTTAACCCATTTATGTCTCGCGTCTAGAAATAAGGCCTTGGCCAACAGCGTAGACCCAGATGAGACGCCGCATGATGCGGCGTCTCATCTGGGTCTGTGCTGTTTGCTTAAAGAAATTTCTGTAAGAAATATTCTAAATATAGAAATAAATATACTAGACATTCCATAATTTTGGAAATAAATTGATCCAATATAAAAGGATGGGAGAATCCACTAGGCATAAATGGGTTAAACAATTGTTTACATCTTTGGAGCAAACTTGTTCCAAATTTATCGAGTAATTTAAAAGAGAATATGTTATCAAAAGTGTGTGAACTTCGTAAATTACCCACTATCGCTCAGAGTCACAAAGCTCTAGTGAAGCAGTGAGTGTAAAACCTGCCTCTTTGCTAATGGTTGAGATTGGAACGTAACATTAAAAATATCTGATGCTCGATTTGTATGCCTTTATTTAGTTGAAGGAATTAAGCATTGCACATGTATGTCCGTCCGTCTGTTCATACATCGTTTGTTTGTTTGCTTGTTTCTTATATTGACTGGACCGTAACTTAGTTTTGTATTAGTATCTGAAAATATTAAAAGTAACTTCCCACGAATTATCAACATGTCGAGACGCCAAGGTACAAGTTTTCCTGCCTGAATCGTCAGGGTCACACGGGTCAAATATCTAATATTGACGCTAACTGATAATACACGCCACTTGCATTCCTACTTTTAACGGTGAGGTCGCAATTACTGGTCAACATTAAAATCTGCATATTGATTAATTCAGATTTTTATTACGTCAAACATTAATTTCCAAGCAACATGGCTTTAAAGCACCATTCATAATTTACCAAATAATATACAACTATTAAATATTGTCTTCTTTTTATTGTTCTAGAAAGAAACTCGAGATGGAATAGAAATACGGACAGGGTGCTGCCAATGAACTTCAACTTTACCATGGTACCAGGCATGATTTAATAGAAACAATCATTTATGAAAACTTCGACTTTCGTCAAGCAGGATCAAGAGTTGGGTGCTTATATGGCCATGGCTCTTCATTCGGAACGACATCAAAATATGCGGATCTTTTTTGTTCAACTAACTGTAATGGTAACAAATTTATGTTTGTTGCAAAGGTTCTGGCGGGAAAAGTCTGCTTGGGGCAAGCTGATTTGAAGCGTCCCCCACCTATAGACCCTGATGATTTCAAGAAAGGATATTACGATGCCGTCGTCAACAATGTTTTGGCCGCAACAATATATGTCGTGTTTGATAATTACCAATATTATCCGGAATACTGCATTGAATATTACTGAATAAGACCGAAGTTTCACTCCGTCCGTTTCCGTTGCCACTCTGTGTAAGATAAAGAACATTAAATTAAAAAAAAAACTTTTTGAGGGCCTTTTGACACCATTTTGACCATACAGGCAGTCCTAAATTGTATGCGGACCAAAGCCGAAAGCCATGGTCATCATTTTGCCATTGATACCAAAGTCCAGTTTCGTATTAATTAAATGCTATATGTCATCAAGAATCAACCAGTGTAAAATAAACGATTTTAACAGCACTGTCATACATTGCAGATGTATTTTATTACTTCTCAACATTTTAAAAATGTTAATTATAATATTTTTCGATTTCGTTTCATTATTTTTTCATATAAATTGATATACTAATAATTAACCAAAAATAAATAATAGCTAGTGACAGCATTGAAATACAATATATTAAAACCCAGCTGGTGAAGTTATACGTGTATATTTAGTACGGGAAGTATACGGAAAAAAACTCCATAAACAATTGCATGCATCGTATTATATCTCCCTAAAGCGGTCAAATATATAATCAAAGTACTGACACTACTGATGTGACGATGCTTTGAAGAGGATGGATATAAAAGCATCAATTTAATTTTTTTACATCATCACAATTTTGTATATGGTTACGAAAATGTTGGTACGAAAAAAACATTTGTCAATTTGTACAGCCCCTCCAGAACTTTAAAACATTGTCTGTCTTAGATCATGATGAATTATAATATGAATAGGGACAGACAATTGTTATTTTACAAATAAACATCTTGTTTGGAAGGTGGATATGCCAATCTGCAAGTAAACGGTTGTTTTGATAATATTATATACTTCTAGCGACCCACATAAACAGTCAACAATGTTGACATGAGTAAAGGACTGAAATAAAGTGTGGTAAAAATATCTTCTAATGTAGTTAAATAAGGTTACTCCCAGTTCCAAAAGCCTTTCTGTTGAGCTAGCTGTTAAGCAACGCGGTTAGAGTTTCTGGTTACAATTCGGAAGACTTGGGTTCGATACACGGTTGGAGCTGAGAAATTTTCACTTTACTATTATTAAAAATCTATGTTATAATCACCATAATGGATTTTATGCTACTTCATTGTGACAATTTTGTTTTGAAGACTCTTGAAATTTGTCAATATAAATTATTGTTAAAATCATTATTTTTATGGACAAACACCAATTCAAACCATTGCAATAGCCAAATTGGACTCATTCCTTATAGTCTCCAATCTTTGATGGCACGAGGAGTATATAGAATGAGTTATAAGTAGGTATCAGAGGATGACCTCATTTATATCTTTTGCCATCTGCACCCGCATAAATTTTGGACAGTTAAAATTTGTCATTTGGTTAAGGGTTACAGCATTTTGATAATGAAAGTATTTTTTAATGTGTGCGAAATTGTGTTTTCTCTGTAGAACATTACCTATATACAAGCATACCATATATAGCAATATGAATTTCATATATTAGTTTTGCATTTTATATACAATGCATTTCACGTACAGCTTCTTGGTTGGAACGGTACATATATATATATATATACTACATACATAATTGCGCAATTCTAATTTACAAGGATTATACAACATACAAACTAAATTAAGTTTGAACATAAGAATGTATAGCATTTATCAATAAAATGGTGCACATAAGAAAAGTAGCTAGTACATGCTGAATTACATTGTGTAATATGAACTTTTACACAATACTTGTAAAATAAAAACTATTTATATTATGCGATATGATGCGATATGATTTGTTATTACATTATGGGAGAAATCAGTAAATATTATAACAAACGGACCAGACACATACTTTTTCATCTATTTTAATTGTATTTCGTATATTTCAAACCTGTGTTTCCTGATATTTACAAATCCATGCTTTGTAGGGCTTCTAAATTTCAATAAAATATATACTGTTCAATCTCTAGTTACACTATGTTTATATCATTCATTTATGGATTTGTATAAATTTTCTGACATTTAATATGAATAGTAATTGCCCAGAATTTTCAATCAAAGCAGAATCCTGCTTTTGATGCAAGCATTTTGCAATTGTGTCAATTTTGACTCCTCCAAATGATCTTCCTTGCATCATTTTAATGCAAATATTACTGGTTCCATCTGATCTATATGTCCTTAGTTAGATTAAACAAGATTTCATATAAATAAATTCAAGTAAATATTAAAGATTTGTAAGTTCCATTTTGGTATGACAAATTGGAATGTCACATTTTTTAATCAATATTTTGTAAGTATGTTTCTCTTATTAAGGGCTTTTTACTATTTTCTTAATGTTAGTTGGTAATATAGACCTGTCACTGGGATTTGTTTGGTCAAAATACTCTCTGCAAACATTTTACGAGTATTAAATAATGTTTTAAAACCAATTAATGAGTAAACCAGTGAATAACAATTTCTTTCGCCTTACACTTATCTCTTTAGCAATGTCATTTTCATGTTTTTTTCTAAAGAACATATATCTATCATATTTAACCCAGCTATGTTACATTCATTAACAATTACAGTTTAGAGTAGCATATAATTTCCCCTTTAACAACACTGTCTTTAAGTCTTATTATACATTAAATTACATTATTTAGAGCTCATAAAATAGGTGATTCATAAATTCATATGGTAACTTTTTAAATTTTAAACATACCTCTGTGCTTTGGGTGCTAATTTGCATATTGATTTATTAAAGATTGTTGAATACAGTCAATATAGGATTTATTGAACAACATACCAGTTGCTTACTTGTAAAGACCCCTTTAACTTATTATCAAGCAATAACTTTTTTATGAGGTTTTTGCAGACAATTGTGGGATATAGAGATATTGCTCATTTTGATAATTTTCCCTTTTTAAAACATTTTTTTCTACTACATGTAAGCTATTTTTCCTTTGTTTGTTTAGTTTATAGTTTAAGAACATTATCTAGACACCGATTACTTTTGCTGTGCAGACATCATTTAAACCATATTTCTGAATGAAAATGATAATCATAAAAAGCAATGACTTCTTTTGCTACAATTTACAACACAAATAAAAGCTCAGATAGAATTGAAATTAATGGGGAAAGTGTAATGAATTCTTCAATGTAAAAGACACTACAGTAACAATTATCTATTTCAAAAAAACAAGTTAAACTGTATATATATGACAAACAATACTTTAGGATACACTCATCCTAACTATTAATAAAAAATAATGCAAGCAATTTAATTTCACATAATTAAATAATTAACAGTCAAACACAACCACCTTACTATTAAATTAAATGCCTGGACATGAAATCAGAATCTTAAAGCAAGCAGACGAATAAGGCACTTGCTAAATAGATCAACTAAATATTTTGGGCACACAATCTTTGATCTCGAAGGAGTGCTGTATCTTAAGAAGAACTCTGTTTATTAACTTGGTCAGTGGACATTGAAAATAAACAACACAACACTGAACTATGACCAATCACAACACCCCCACGCAGAAAATATTTAAAACAGAAACGGTTCGAAACAGCATAATTTCTTAATCGAAAAATCAAGAAATTTACAATAAACTGATATCAAAATTGCTGTAAAAATAAATGTTTTCAGAAACTGATAGTTAAGTGTGACAGAAGAATATCAATCAATTTATAAACCAAACAAACATTATTACTGATTATGAATCAATGAAAAACTTTATATCAACGGAAAAAATGTTGGGTACCAATTGAATAATGCAACAGGCACAGTTTAATAAGCAAACAGCTATTATAAGAGTTTATAAACTTTTACTGATAAAAAGTTAAGAGTCGCGAAATTATGTTGCAAGGCAGCATTTAGATACGGGTGTCAACAAACTAGAATTATAAGTATATAAATCAATGAATATATAAGTGTATACGTAAATTTGAATTGGAATGAACAGTAAATATTACGATTTAAGCGATCTGAGGTGCAGAACGAATTTTCGTTTTGTTTGTTTACCTTTTTACCCGATAGTGCGATACCGTCCCAAAACGAACGACAACTCTTGTTTGCTCTTAATTACGAGAAAACTTAATGATAATCAGCGAGCTATGCCGATTGAAAAAAATTTACTAACACAATCGGACTGGCTAGGTCTTTTACATAGGTCGCCATTGTAAAGAATGTTTTCATGGAATGATAACTTAGACGAGCTGAAGCATCATCGTCAATAAAAACTACAAATACACAAGATGTATATATATTATATATATATATATACTTCTATGCTTTTTTAAGTTGTTGGCAGTAACCTATTGTTTCTGCATCTTGTATATTGCCTCCTGATAAAGCTTGTTTTAGGTCACCAGAGTACATTTCTGCTAAAAGTGAGCTTTTGGTATCGCCTTTGCGTCCGACAATCGCTGTGCGACGTGTGTCGTCTTCATTCACTCTAAAGGCGATACCTATTGTCCGATGTTCATGAAACTTGGCATGACATATGTCCAATTAATATATAAATATCTTAGCTGAGTTTAAACTGGGTTACGCGAGGATCAAAATTAGGTATCGAGGTCAAAATAAAGCAAAAGCTTGTTGACACTCTAGAAGCACACGTATAATCCGAACTTAATATAACCTGGTCAGAGTATTTGTTCTACTGATAGCTCGGCTTATTTCTAAAAGGGTTCCGGGTTGTTAAAAAGACATACCCGCAATGTGGCGGACAGTGTTCCTTATATGAATAAAGAAAAATCTAGTTAACACTCTTAAGGTATAATCTTCATTAACCTTTGTTAGAACGTATGTTCTTATGATATATCGGCTGAATTCACAAATGGTTTCGGTTTGCTGAAAAACGTGGCTGCCAAGAGTCGGGGCAGTTTTATTTATATGGCTGTATTATGTGGAGCGGTATTAATGTCAAAAGTGTAATGCAAATTATTACAAACTTCTAATGCTTGTTTATTATCTTTTATGAATAATGTTATTCAAACATTGTTGAAATGTGTGTGTATGTACTTTTCTTTCGGTAATTTCAATTCCGTTTTTCAAGTGTTTTGTTATGATATTGTATGTTTTAGATCGGCAATTTTCAATATTTCAACCGCTAATCGCCTAATGCTGAACTGTAAACCGCAATACGCTAAACAGCAATACGCTAAACTGAATTCAATAACGAAACTAAACTTGATGTCAGCTCTACTTAATGACGTAATCAAACAATAAATTTCGGGCAACACCCTCATGGTCTAATTACTACGCATCGGAACTCCACACCGTTGGTTATTACCGCAATAACCAACGCTTTCACGTCGATTGTTTCTTAAATAAAAATAAGTTCAAACATCTTTTTGAATAAAATATATGCAGGAAAAAGAGGAAACAAAACTTCAAGCATCATAGCCACTTCCTTTCCACCAGTGTTGACATTTCAAAGTAGAGACACTCGTTGGTGAAAATGTTTTGCACACCCACCTTACACAAGTCATAAAATATATGCTTGTCATGCCAAAAAGATACACTTCAACACCGTTATTTCAAACACCGATAATCCGAAGTCACCGTTATTTCGAGGATTTTTCGGGTCCCGATTGTGGTTCTTCTTTGTTCAATGTAAAATTTCATTGTTAATCCGAACTTCGTTAAACCGAAGAAATCGTTAATTCGAAGTGATTATGTCGGTCCCAACACTATAATTCGCACCTTATTATCAATCTTTAATCCGAAGTCATAACTGCAAAACACTGAGCGTAATTTAACACCTATGTCGTCTGCGCGTTGTGCGTCAAAAGCCGATAATTACACCTTTGTCGCCTGCGCGTAGCATGTTAATTTTATAATGTCGTCAAAAGCCGACGACGAGGCCGACAACACATGAATGAACATGATATCTAATCAACGTGTGACCACATGCATCAACGACGTAAGGCAGTTCTGCGAGCAAAACACGGGCGGAAGCCAGTTCTTCAATTTCCTTTAGAAATTGGAGAAATATGTTACACGCGTCCAGTTTAGTGCTGCTAACGCCGCTGTTCAGAAAGACATCGCGTCTTATTTAAATAAAAAGTGAATTCATTTCCAAAAATGTATTCATATGTATTTACATGTATGATGCGCTAAGCATTATATTTTATATGTTCTGTAATTAGAGAAAAATAAAAAGAAGAAAAAGAATCGTTCAATTTCTCCTCATGTTACAAGTAGAAATCTATTGCTATCTGGCTTGTTACGTTTTTAAGTAAAACAATTATTAAAAGTACAGTGTGACCATGCGAATTCCACAATGTTGTATTTTTTCAGGATCTAAGAAGTCGTCTGTCAAATGTTTATTTCGAATTATCGTTAATCCGAAGTTTTTTTAACGGTCCCGACGACTTTGAAATAACGGTGTTGAAGTGTATTTATATGCATACAGCAAAAAAAACAAAAACAATGAGAGGCAAAGAAACTGTTCTCAGACTAGAAATGTGTCTATAGGGCACCGATGCCCCACTGATTGGAACTTGAAATCACTTCTGACGGACAGGCGGTCATGGGCAACTCGTAATAGCCTTTCACTAGTCTTCGAATTAAGGAGCTTAAAAACCAGATTCTCAAAATGCACGACTCGAAAGCGGACATAACGTATCACTGTTTCTTATGGATTTTGCGTTTTCTATCGATTTCTTACCTATGATATTAATGCAAGCTTTATATTAATGCATTACCATATGTCTGCAAGTGTTAATGAAAGTAACCACTTATCAACAAAATTTGTTTCTCTGACAAAATGTTGAAAACAACAGGCAATGTATAATAATTGCCAGTTACATTTACTATTTTCAACAAACAAAATTCAACTTGGTAAGTTACAAAATTGAGAATAATCCCAATTATTATTTAATTTTAGTATGTTAAAATATTTATATAGCTAGAAATGTCTCAGAGACACGGGCGCCCTGCTGATTTATGCTCATCGGAAATTTAGAGGACAGATGCACAGATGGACGAGGGTAACTCTTAATGCCTCTTCAACTGACAGAGCATAACAATAATTGAAAGTCACCCGATCACATGGTCATTTAAAATAAAAATTATTATGAGTAAAATTAATGAATTTTTGGGTCAATTTTTATAAAATCGAATTTATTATACATGTTTACTGCATTTGGGAAAATAGATGTTTTGTCATTTGGAATATGACCGAATAATGGCTGCAAAATCAGCTGAACAAAGCCCAGCAGGATGTCTGGCTAGCGCTCTGGTTGTCACACTGGCTACTCAAGATGGATTCCTGCATGCGAGTTTTGTTGGTGGTCAGAACAACGGACAGGTGTGGTTTTCCCCGGGTACACCAGTCTTTACCCACAGCACACGACCCCATCAAAATAACAAAATGTATATAAAAAGCTTGAACTGCAGCTTTATTTTAATTTATCGCGCCTTTTATTATTCTTACGGATCCTCACATAATGCAGCCTCATGCGAGGAGAGACCTCATACACTTTGAAATTGACATATAAATGGTATGAAAAGGCACTGCCGCCAGTAAACACATGCTTTTGAGTCAATTAATTTGCATTTGTAATTTTATAATCAAATGGTTGTTCGCTTTGAAAGTACGTGTTCATGAAAGTATCCTTCGGTACGTCTACCTTAAAATAATTAGCTCACGAGATTTACGTAAAACATCCATGCTTATCTATGTTTTCGTTAAAATACTGGTCTATATAATAATTCATTAGAAACCTTTAAGGGGCCGCCCATAAGGTATGTCACGCTTTTTTACCAGTTTAACCCCCATCCCCCCTGTCGCAAACTGTCATAAAATCTTGGACTCCCCCAAAAAAAGTACGTCACAAACTCACACTTTCGAACATATTTTTTTTTATTAATGCCTATTTATCCAGGTGTTAACCTCTAATAAAAACGAAATATAGTTCAGATTTTCTTTCAACCCTTTACTAACTAACAAATGGAACAGTCCAATACATTTTTTCGTCATTTACTAATGAAATCTGCATGGAGGTTGTGCCTATTGAATAAGCCGGCCCAGCCAAGGTGCCTATTAAAAATCCGAACAACACATTCAGGAGATACGCAATTCGTCTTATTTTGACATAAAACTAATTCAAATGTTTCACTTTTTTTTGGAAAATTATTATTAAATTCTATTTAAAAAATAATAAATAAATTATAAATATTTTTAAATAAATGTGTGACATCACACATGGCCTGACCTCCCCCCTCCCCCATGCCACAAACTGTCACACTTTCTTACACCCCCTCCCCCCTACCGGAGCGTGACATACCTTATGGACGGCCCCTAAACATGTCACCTTTTACCCCCTCGACAACACGTGGCAAGTAACTCCATGTTACAACTAACAAACTTGAAGGGCGACAATTAACGTCGATACCGTTTAAGTTTCATCTAGCCATGACAAATATTAGTTTAGTTTCGTATTCGAATTGCAGTCAAGCGTATTGCAGTTTATCGTTTATTATTAAGCATTCGGTATTATCCCTTGTATGTTCGTTTGCATTTTCAAAATATATACTTGTTTTATGTTACTGAAGACCACATTGTAAAAAATAAATTATTTCTTAATGTGAATTCTTCATGAAATAAAGTTATTATTATTATTATTACTAGTAGTAGAAGTAGTAGTAATAGTAGTAGTAGTAGTAGTAGTAGTAGTCGTTAGTAGTAGTAGTAGTAGTAGTAGTAGTAGTAGTAGTAGTAGTAGTAGTAGTAGTAGTAGTAGTAGTAGTAGTAGTAGTAGTAGTAGTTGTAGTAGTAGTAGTAATTGTATTACTATTAGCGGTTTACAACATTGACCCAAAACTATACGGACAGTAGTATAATATTAAGAAACAGATTTAGTTTCGTATTCGAATTGCAATCAAGCGTTATTGTGGTTTGTCGTTTCGCATTAAGTATTAGGCACTTAGCGGTTTACAACATTGCGCATTACAATTTTGATATGAATACCGCTCGATAGTATTAATACTATGCTAATACTCTAGAAGTCACATTTATAGTCAAATCTGAGTGAAACTGAACACATTTGGTCTAAGTATATCTTTACCGGGTTCTAAAATATATAAAAGGTCACATGCCGATTTTATAACGAAAAAAGCTATTTTATAAATATGTATATTCTAAAACGAGTGGTATCATCAAGAGCAATGGCAAAAAATATTCTGATACTTAAAACGATGATCTTGTTTTCCGGAAACCGCCCGGTTCGGGTATTTTCGCCACTTATTTTGGTTATGACGTCACATTCACTCAACGCGCATGACTCTGAAACTCATCAATTATTATTACGGATCGAAGCCTGAACACTTCGCGCTTTATGTCAACTTTGACACTGAATATCGTGCTATGTTAATACACTTCTTTTTATAAAAGTTTTATTAAAAACGTGTGCTTTTTCTGTGTGTGTTCTTGTTTTTGCACGACTGTCAGTGTGTGTGTTTTCGGGTGCAAAGACGTGTCGAAAAGGGAAACAATGGACTTTTCTGTTTTGCCAAGGATGATGTTAATATAGGGGCCTATTAGCTAAATAAATGTCTTGAAAATTGCGATGCATTAAAGTCATTTACAACACATACAGATTGATGTTAGCAATACTTTACTGGCCACAGATTTCAATTCTGTATAAACCTGAGAGTAACCATCATTTAAATTATAAAAATATGCACAATATTATGATATCGTACACAAAACACCACTGTACTATCGTGACAGTGTCAAGTTTTTTAAGAACATTGACTCCTTCATAAATTGTCATGTAACTACATTCCAAATATAATTTAGCAAGTTGTTTCTTGCCAGACATGCTATCTTGCATTGTAATATGAAACGTGGAAGCAGAAATGTTTCGGAGCATTGCAAACAAAGACAGCCCCTTCTGTCTGATCAATAAATTATCATTTAGTTTGGCTGGTAAAACAATAACAATTTCAAGTACCGATTTATACCGCTTTATGAATTGTGAAAGAACATTAAACAACTGATATTTACTTCTAATTTATTATACTTATATTGATATAAATAATAATAATAATAAAAATAAAAATAATAATAATACTAAAAATCATAGTAGCAATAATAATTCTTGTGTTGCGATGCGCCCGTCGCAAGATGACGTATTGTGCACGCGGTATGCCCGCTTGTCGGGGGACAAGCTGCTGGCTCACCTGGGTCCGGTTTAATGAAAAACTACAAAACCCGACTGTAGTCGGTTGACTGTGTGCTCGACCGACGCTCGTCGGCCGCCAACTGACCACTCGCCGCGTTCAAGGAGCAAATTACCGCGACTGTGGTCGCACAACGGTGTGGTCAGTCGACTGCGGTCGTGGTGGTCGCTATTTTTTAGGAAAATCACACGGCGAAATTACACGCGAAAAATGGAAGACGAAGACAGCAACATTTTGAGTCAGTGCCATTTGTGGTCCAAAAAAGATATATATATAATTTGAGATCTTGTTATCGAGACCAAGAACCTGCTGGAGGAAAAACACGGGCCATTTGCAACCGAGGCAAATTAGCGGAAAAAGTGGCAGGCGACTGTACCAGCCAGAGACGTGTGTTGGGAGGCGTTGAGCATAGCAGACACACGTAAAAAAAGCTACGTGACATAAAGAGGAATGCACTAGACTGACGACTGATTGACTTCAAGGTACCAGCAGGAGACTCCCAGACAGTCTGAGACGGTGCCAAGACCGCATTGACACCTGCAGGAGACTCTCAGTCTGCGACGGTGCCAATACTGTCTCATCACCTGCAGGAGACTTTCACACAGTCTTTGACGGTGCAAGACAATCTCTCAGACCGGCGGGGAACCTTAAGCAGAACTCAAGACAGTCTGCGACGTTGCCAGACAGTCTATCAGACCGGAGGGGCACCTGCAGGAGACTTCCAGACAGTTTGCGACCATGTCAAGACCATAAGAACACATACAGGAGATTCCCAGACTGTCTGCAATGGTGCCAGACAGTCTCCCAGACCTGTAGGCCACATACATTCTACGACGTGCAAAGACCGTCTGTGCAACTTCAGGAGACTCCCAGACAGTCTGTTACATTGCCCCACAGTCTATCATTCCGTCGAAGACTGTTTGGGAATCTCATGCAGGTGCCCAGACGATCTTCACACCGTCGCATACTGTCTGGGAGTCTCGTGCAGGTGCCTCGACGTTGTGAGAGAATGTTCGACACCGTCTGGGAGTCTTATGCAGGTGCTCGGACGGTCTTGGCCCCGTCAAAGACTGTCTGGGATTTTCCTGCTTGTGCACCGACGGTCATGTATATTGTCTGGCACCGTGTGCGAGTCTCCTGCCGGCGCCCAGACGTCTTTCCAACGTCATAGACTGTCTGGGAGTCTCCTGCCGATGCCCCGACGGTCTGGGTGACCGTCTGGGAGTCTCCTTCAGGTTCCAAGACAGTCTTGGCATCGTCGCCGACTGCCTGAGAGTCTCTT
This sequence comes from Dreissena polymorpha, assembly GCF_020536995.1. Lineage (NCBI taxonomy): Eukaryota > Metazoa > Mollusca > Bivalvia > Myida > Dreissenidae > Dreissena > Dreissena polymorpha. Next base: position 38,002,255 of record NC_068365.1, read on the forward strand.
GCAGATGCCCCGGAGGTCTGGGAGACTGTCTGGCACAGTCTGTGTTTCTTACGCAGGTGCCCAGACGGTCTTGGCACCATCGTAGACTGTCTGGGAGTGTTCTGACGGTGCGCCGCCGGTTTTGGTGACTGGCACCGTCGCACACTGTCTGGAAGTCTCCTGCAGGTGGCTCGCCGGTCCTTAAGACTCTCTGGCACCGTCGCAGACTGGCTGGTTGTTTTCTGCAGGTGCCCAGATGGTCTTGGCACCGTCGCAGACTGTCTTAAAATGTCCAGCAGGTGCCCAGCTAATCCGGGAGACCTTCTGAAACCGTCGCAGATTGTCTGTGATTGTACTACATGTGCCCAGACGATCTTGGTACCGGCACAGATTGTCTGGGAGTGTTCTGGAACGGGTTTTGGGTGCCGACAAAGCGTCACGCGACGAGCAGTCGTGGTGTGAGGGGTGGACTGCGGTCGCTCGACAGTGTGTCGAAAAACGCGCGGTCGACGGACGATTGTCGCTCTCTATTAAACCCGGTTATCGTCGCACGACGATTATTCCCTGGTACAACCATAATCGCCAGACCATGGTCGCTCTCATTAAACCGGACCCTGGGTCCGATTTAATGAAAAACTACATAACCCGACTGTAGTTGGTTGATTGTGTGGTCGACCGACGCTCGTCGGCCGCCAACTGACTACTCGTCGCGTTCAAGGAGCAAGTTGCCGCGAATGCGGTCGCACGACGGTGTGGTCAGTTGACTGCGGTCGTGGTAGTCGCTATTTTTAGGAAAATTACCACTTCCGCCATGAACAACCGACGGCGAAAATACACGCGAAAAATGGAAGATGAAGACAGAAACGATTGAAGTCAGTGCCATTCGTGGTTCAAAAAAGAGATTGATATCCTTTTAGAGCTTGTTATCGAGAACAAAAACCTTCTGGAGGTAAAGCGCGGGTCAGTGGTGACCGAGGCAAACTAGCGGAAAAAGTAGCAGGAGATTGTGGCAGCCATAAGCGCGCGTGGGTTGGCGTTGAGGACAGCAGACACTTGTAAAAAAAAGCTACGGGACATAAAGAGGAATGCACATGACTGACCACTCGTCGCATTCAAGGAACCAACAGGAGACTCCCATACAGTCTGTGACGACGCCAAGACCGCCTTGACACCTGCAGGAGACTCACAGACAGTCTTCGACGGTGCAAGACAGTCTCCCAGATCGGCGGATCAGCAGCAGGAGACTCCCAGACAGTATGCGACGGTGCCGAGACCGTCTGGGCACCGGAAGGATACTCAAAGACGGTCTACGGCGTTGCCAATACCTTGGCACCGGCAGGGGACTTACAGACAGTCTTTGACGGTGCCATACAGTCTCTCAGACCGGAGGGGCACCTGCAGCAGACCCCCAGACAGTCTGCGACGTTACCAGACAGTCTCTCAGACCGGAAGGGCACCTGCAGGAGACTTCAAGACCGTCTTAACAGTGCCAGACAGTCTCTCACTCCGCCGAAGACTGTTTTGGAATCGCCTGCTGCCCAGACGGTCTTTGCACCGTCGCAAACTGTCTTTGAGTCTTTTGCAGGTGCCGCGAGGGTTTGGGAGACTGTCTGACACCGTCTGGGAGTCTCCTGCAGGTTCCCGGACGGTCTTTGTACCGTAACAGAATGTCTGGTAGCAGGTGCCCAGACGTGATGGGCAACATTGCAGACTGTTCAGGAGTCTCCTGCAGCTGCCTAGACGGTCTTGGTACCGTCGCAGACTGTCTTGGAGTTGCTGCAGGTGTCCCAACGGTCTGGGAGACTGTATGTGAGTCACCGGCTGGTGCCCAGAAAGTATTGGCATCGTCGAAGACTGTCTGAGAGTCTCTTGCAGGTTCCCTGACGGTCTGGGAGAATTTCTTACACCGTCCGGGATCTCCTGCAGGTGCCCTGACGGTCTTGACACCGTCGCAGACTGTCTGGGTGTCTCTTGCTTGTGCCCTGACGGTCTGGTATATTGCCTGGCGCCGTGTGCGAGTTTCCTGTTGGCGCCGGGACGGTCTTTCCACCGTCACAGACTGTCTTGGAGTCTCCTGCCGGTGCCCCGACGGTCTGGGAGAACGTCTGACACCGTCTGGGAGTCTCCTGCCGGTACCAAAACGGACTTGGCATCGTCGTTGACTGTCTGATAGTCTCTTGCAGGTACCCCGGAGACTTGGGAGACTGTCTGGCACAGTCTGGGATTCTCCTGTAGGTGCCCAGACGTTCTTGGCACCATCTAAACTGTCTTGGAGTGTACTGCAGGTGCGTCACCGGTCTTGGAAACTGGCACCGTCGCACACAGTCTGGGAGTCTTTGGCTGGTGCCCAGCTGGTCTGGGAGACCCTCTAAAATCGTCGCAGACTGTCTGGGATTGTCTTACAGGTGCCCAGACGATCTTGGTACCGTCGCAGATTGTCAGGGAGAGTCATGGCACGGGTTTTGGATGCCGACAAAGCGTCAAGCGACGAGCAGTCGTGGTGTGAGGGTAGGACTGCAGTCGCTCGACAGTATGTCGAACAACGCGCGGTCGACTGACGATCTTCGCTCCCTATTAAACCCGGTTATCGTCGCACGACGATTATTCGCTGGTACAACCATAGTCGCCCGAGCATAGTCGCTCTCATTAAACCGGACCCGTCGGGGCACCGGCAGGAGACTCCAAGACAGTCTGTGACGGTGGAAAGACCGTCTGGGCGCCAACAGGAAACTTGCACACGGCGCCAGGCAATATACCAGACCGTCAGGGCACAAGCAGGAGACACCCAGACAGTCTGCGACGGTGCCAAGACCGTCAGGGCACCTGCAGGAGACTCCCGGACGGTGTAAGAAATTCTCCAAGACCGTCAGGGAACCTGCAAGAGACTCTCAGACAGTCTTCGACGATGCCAATACTTCTGGGCACCAGCCGGAGACTCACATACAGTCTCCCAGACCAGCGGGACACCTGCAGCAACACCAAGACAGTCTGCGACGGTGCCAAGACCGTCTAGGCAGCTGCAGGAGACTCCTGAACAGTCTGCAATGTTGCCCATCACGTCTGGGCACCTGCTACCAGACATTCTGTTACGGTACAAAGACCGTCCGGGAACCTGCAGGAGACTCCCAGACGGTGTCAGACAGTCTCCCAAACCCTCGCGGCACCTGCAAAAGACTCCCAGACAGTTTGCGACGGTGCAAAGACCGTCTGGGCAGCAGGCGATTCCAAAACAGTCTTCGGCGGAGTGAGAGACTGTCTGGCACTGTTAAGACGGTCTTGAAGTCTCCTGCAGGTGCCCTTCCGGTCTGAGAGACTGTCTGGTAACGTCGCAGACTGTCTGGGGGTCTGCTGCAGGTGCCCCTCCGGTCTGAGAGACTGTATGGCACCGTCAAAGACTGTCTGTAAGTCCCCTGCCGGTGCCAAGGTATTGGCACCGCCGTAGACCGTCTTTGAGTATCCTTCCGGTGCCCAGACGGTCTCGGCACCGTCGCATACTGTCTGGGAGTCTCCTGCTGCTGATCCGCCGATCTGGGAGACTGTCTTGCACCGTCGAAGACTGTCTGTGAGTATCCTGCAGGTGTCAAGGCGGTCTTGGCGTCGTCACAGACTGTATGGGAGTCTCCTGTTGGTTCCTTGAATGCGACGAGTGGTCAGTC